>NC_054374.1:51751686-52351686 GCF_017654675.1 Xenopus laevis | reverse complement strand
CATCTTCATCGAATAGATTGGTTAGATATTTACTAACATGGAATTTGGGCTCATAAACTCTGTGATGTGAAGGTGGTGTTAACTCAAAATAGCAGCATGCACAGATTTCAAATCAAATTCTACTCTCTACTTATGGTACATGGCTAGTATTTTACCAGCCACATATAGCCACACTGTATGTATTTTACCAGCCATTATATAGAATTGCAACTTGACTGGTATTTTACCAGCCTATGTAAAAATTATGCTTGATCCTAATGTCTTTAATAATGTGGAAGGCTAAATATATAGGAAGGACTGTATTTTTTTCCAGAAACCCCTGCCGTGTAATACTTACAGGGAAACCGTACACCATGAACATGTCTCTATAAAATATATTGCAAATGACAGCTCATGTGTAAAACACTGCTTCATCTAAATAAACCATTTTTATTTTAGTACTGCATACTGAGATCTGGCATAGTGCTGAGAGACTGGCGAATTGCTAATGTGGTGCCCCTATTCAAAAAAGGATCCCGTTCTCAGCATCAAAACTATAGGCCAGTTAGTCTGACGTCAGTGGTAGGAAAGCTTTTCGAAGGGTTAATAAAGGATAAGATACTGGACTTCATAGCAAATCATAATACTATGGGGCTGATTCACTATGGGTCGAATATCGAGGGTTAATTAATCCTCGATATTCGACTAGGAATTGAAATCCTTTGAATTCGAATATCGAAGTCGAAGGATTTAGCGCAAATGCTACGATCGTACGATCGAAGGATTATTCCTTCGATCGAACGATTAAATCCTTCGAATCGAACGATTAAATCCTTCGAATCGGACGATTCGAAGGATTTAAATCCAACGATCGAAGGAATATCCTTCGATCAAAAAAAGTTAGCCAAGCCTTCCCCATAGGCTAACATTGACTTCGGTAGCTTTTATCTGCCGAAGTAGGGGGTCGAAGTTTTTTTTAAAGAGACAGTACTTCGACTATCGAATGGTCGAATAGTCGAACGATTTTTAGTACAAATCCTTCGATTCGTAGTCGTAGTCGAAGGTCGAAGTAGCCCATTCGATGGTCGAAGTAGCCCAAAAAATACTTCGAAATTCGAAGTTTTTTTACTTCGAATCCTTCACTCGAATTTAGTGAATCGGCCCCCAAGAGTTTGTGCCAGCATGGTTTTATGCGTAATAGATCTTGCCAGACTAACTTAATTTCTTTTTATGAGAATGTAAGTAGAGACCTCGATTCTGGGATGGCAGTGGATGTGATTTACTTAGACTTTGCTAAAGCATTTGATACAGTGCCACACAAATGGTTACTGGTTAAATTAAGGAATGTTGGCCTGGAACATAGTATTTGTACCTGGATAGAGAACTGGCTAAAAGATAGACTACAAAGAGTGGTGGTAAATGGAACATTTTCTAATTGGACCAGTGTTGTTAGTGGAGTACCACAGGGCTCTGTACTAGGTCCCTTGCTTTTCAACTTGTTTATTAATGACCTGGAGGTGGGCATTGAAAGTACTGTTTCTATTTTTGCAGATGATACTAAATTGTGCAGAACTATAGGTTCCATGCAGGATGCTGCCACTTTGCAGAGTGATTTGGCTAAACTGGAAAACTGGGCAGCAAACTGGAAAATGAGGTTCAATGTTGATAAATGCAAGGTTATGCACTTTGGCAAAAAGAATATAAATACAAGTTATACACTAAATGGCAGTGTGTTGGGAGTTTCCTTAAATGAGAAGGATCTAGGGGTCTTTGTAGATAACACGTTGTCTAATTCTGGGCAGTGTCATTCTGTGGCTACTAAAGCAAATAAAGTTCTGTCTTGCATAAAAAAGGGCATTAACTCAAGGGATGAAAACATAATTATGCCTCTTTATAGGTCCCTGGTAAGGCCTCATCTGGAGTATGCAGTTCAGTTTTGGACTCCAGTCCTTAAGAGGGATATAAATGAGCTGGAGAGAGTGCAGAGACATGCAACTAAATTGGTTAGAGGGACGGAAGACTTAAATTATGAGGGTAGACTGTCAAGGTTGGGGTTGTTTTCTCTGGAAAAAAGGCGCTTGCGAGGGGACATGATTACACTTTACAAGTACATTAGAGGAAATTATAGACAAATCGCAGGGGAACTTTTTACCCATAAAGTGGATCACCGTACCAGAGGCCACCCCTTTAGACTAGAAGAAAAGAACTTTCATTTGAAGCAACGTAGGGGGTTCTTCACAGTCAGGACAGTGAGGTTGTGGAATGCACTGCCGGGTGATGTTGTGATGGCTGATTCAGTTAATGCCTTTAAGAATGGCTTGGATGATTTTTTGGATAGACATAATATCAAAGGCTATTCTGATACTAAGCTCTATAGTTAGTATAGGTATGGGTATATAGAATTTAATTAAAAGTAGGGATGGGTGTATGTATGGATGCTGGGTTTTCATTTGGAGGGGTTGAACTTGATGGACTTTGTCTTTTTTCAACCCAATTTAACTATGTAACTATGTAACTATGTAACTATGAGGAGGCACATTTTAAATATTCATAATTATTAATTAATCTGTCTTTTGTTATTCACAGCATTATCTGACTTAAAAAGCCACAGCACAGATGTAATTACGGCTTTTTTTCTTTTTTAAGAATATATTAAAATATTTTTTTTGCAAAATAAAGAAAATGATTGCCATTCACTATGAGTGCAAATGAACCTCCTTTGACAAAATTAGGTTACTTAAGATCAAACGTTTTGCAAATATATATACATTTTAACCTCTTGTTTATTCAAGCATTGTTTTAATGCATTTGATATAGAAGATCTAGACAATGGAATAGGAACATATTATAGCCATTACATTATTTCATTAATAATAATTCTTGAACACCTGGCAAGCCCAGTCTCTGCTTAGACTTATTAGGTTAAATTAATATACACTTACATTTGCAGATTTAATACATAACTAACACAATTATACTTTAGATTTAGATGATGTATGGAAACAAATTTGTTTACCTCGGTTCAAGCAGATACATTTTGTAATATAAAAATACAGGTTGAAAAAAGACAAAGTCCATCAAGTTCAACCCCTCCAAATTAAAACCCAGCATTACACACACCCCTCCATACTTTCACATAAATTTTATATACCCATATTTATACTAACTATAGAGTTTAGTATCACAATAGCCTTTGATATTATATCTGTCCAAGAAATCATCCATTCTTAAAGGCATTAACAGAATCAGCCTTACAATATCACCCGGCAGTACATTCCATAACCTCACTGTCATTACTGTGAGTTTTCTTCTAGTCTGAAGGGGTGGCCTTTTGTACGGTGATCCTCTTTATGGGTAAAAAGTTCCCCTGCTATTTGTCTATAATGTCCTCTAATATACTTGTAAAGTGTATTCATGTCCCCTCGCAAGCGCCTTTTTTCCAAGAGAAAACAACCCCAACCTTGTCAGTCTACCCTCATAATTTCTCATCTACCCTCATAATAAGTCTTTCATCACTCTAACCAGTTTATGTAAAGAATATCGACGCTTACCCTGGTGGTCCAGTGGCCTTCCCTGGTGCTCTAGTGGTTAGCAGGGACGCACGCAGTGGCCCTGGCGTTGACGCCCGCCGTGTGCGTCCTGCCTCTTTCAGTGCCGGTTCCCCTATGGCGCTTCCTGGTTTATGCGCAAGGGAGCGAATTTGAAAAAGTATAAAGGGGGAATTCAGTGTGTATATGATCTCCCATTGTTAGGTTCTATTTAGAAAAGTTCCTGGGTGTTAATTCTTAGTGAATTCTATCTGATCTACTGTGTTTGACCTTGCCTGCCTTCTTGACTATTCTGATCCTCTCCAATCCTAACCCTTGCTGTTAACTCCAAACTCTCCAATCCTGATCATTTGCCTGTCCACTGACTATTCTACGCTCTCCAAACCTGAATCTGGCCTGTCTGACGATTCTCTGCTTGTGCTGGCCTGCCTGTTCCTGGTGGTTTTCTTATTCCAGTATCCTGGTGAGACGATCGTGCCCCTTTGCTCGTCCAGAACCGTTAGCTTAGCTCCTCTCTCAAATAAGACCTGGCGGCATCTGATTAGCCGAGGGCTCCTCCCGAGGTGAAAGGTGGCGGTTAGAGGCAGAAGTGAGAGCCGAGACCAGGGAGCTTAGCTTGGGTTCTGGATATAGGGTGCCGAATGTGACAGTTTAGTTGCACATCTCTGAACTCTCTCCACCTCATTTATATCCAAAAACTGAACTGCATACTCCAGATGAGGCCTTACCAGGGACTTATAAAGAGGCATAATTATGTTTTCATCCTTTGAGTTAATACCATTTATGCAAGACAGAACTTTATTTGCTTTAGTAGCCACAGAATGACACTGCCCAGAATTAGACAACTTGCTATCTACAAAAACCCCAAGATCCTTCCCAAACACACTGCCATTTAGTGTATAACTTACATTTATATTATTTTTGTCAAAGTGCATTTATCAACATTAAACCTCATTTTCCAGTTTGCTGCCCAGTTTCCCAACTTAGACAAATCACTCTGCAAAGTGGCAGCATACTGCATGGAATCTATAGTTCTGCACAATTTAGTATCATCTGCAAATATAGAAACAGTACTTTCAATGCCCACCTCCAGGTCATTAATAAACAAGTTGAAAGACAAGTGACCTAGTACAGAGCCCTGCGGTACTCCACTAACAACACTGGTCCAATTAGAAAATGTTTTATTTACCACCACTCTTTGTAGTCTATATTTTAACCAGTTCTCTAGCCAGGTACAAATACTATGTTCCAGGCCAACATTCCTTAATTTAAACAGTAAGCTTCTGTGTGGCACTGTATCAAATGCTTTAGCAAAGTCTAAGTAAATCACATCCACTGCCATCCCAGAATCAAGGTCCCTGCTTACCATCTCTTAAAAAGAAATCACCGTATATAAGCCGTAAGCCGACCCGAGTATAAGCCGAGGAACCTAATTTTACCTACGAAAACTGGGAAAACTTATTGACTTGAGTATAAGCCTAGACACAACTACAGCCCTGTCTCCCAGCAGCGCACATTCCGCCAAAGCGACCCCCCAGCGATCAACCGGACTTCTTTGCAAAGTTGATGGTGACAGAGAATTGCCAAATGGATTACTGTGTGCATTGTCCCACTGTCCCACTACCATGTGCAGAGGGTGCTGTGTGATATTGCCATCACTGTTAATCTTTCGTATAACCAACAGAGGGTGCAGTGTAATATTGCCATCACTGTTAATCCTTCATATAACCAACAGAGGGCGCTGTGTGATATTGCAGTCACTGTTATTCTTTCATATAACCAACAGAGGGTGCTGTGTGATATTGCAGTCACTGTTATTCAGAGGGTGCTGTGTGATATTGCAGTCACTGTTAATCTTTCATATAACCAACAGAGGGCGCACTGTTATTCTTTCATATAACCAACAGATGGTGCTGTGTGATATTGCAGTCACTGTTATTCTTTCATATAACCAACAGAGGGTGCTGTGTGATATTGCAGTCACTGTTATTCTTTCATATAACCAACAGATGGCGCTGTGTGATATTGCAGTGACTGTTATTCTTTCATATAACCAACAGAGGGAGCACTGTTATTCTTTCATATAACCAACAGATGGCGCTGTGTGATATTGCAGTCTCTCCCCAAGCGAACTGTTGGTATAGGAATAAATAAAAGTGACTGCAATCTCAGCTACTGCCCGCTGACTCGAGTATAAGCAGAGGTAGACTTTTTCAGCACATTTTGGATGCTGAAAAACTCGGCTTATACTTGAGTAGATACGGTAAGTAAGTCTGGCAAGATCTATTACACATAAAACAATATTGGCACAAATTCATATTATTTTGATTTGCTATGAAGTCCAGTATCTTCTAGTTCTAGTCTCTTTTGAATTTCCTCATGTGTGAACCATGCATCATTATTTGTATTACTAGTTTGAGGCTTAAAGGAGACATTTTATATAACCTTCATATTCAGATATATTACTCATGCTTCCTCGAAACATGTAATGATCCAGAAAGAAAAACGCTTTGAAAGAATTTTAATGCTTTTTTTGTAAAAGCAGTGTGTGTCTCTACCATAAAACTGGCATTATATCAGAGCTGCAGAGAGATGTTTACAGGTCAGAAGCTAGGCTTAAATGAAGAGTGGGAGTGTCTGTTCATTCACTCATGGGAAGTGGTCACTGACTGACAGGCTGAACTATGCAGGAAAATGCCTCCTCTCCCACCCTCTGTTCTGTGTGTTCCCAGCCTGCACATAACTGTGTCTGAAGGTTTATAGAAACTGTAATAATTATTTAATAGTAATATTTGCTGTTATTTAAAGTACAACAGTATGCTCCTCTGTTCCACGGCAAATAGGCATCAGTCACACATGTACATGCCCAGCTGGACATAATCTATAGTCCATAATACATTTTTATACACCATGCAACTCTCTACATTATGATAGTTATATAAACAGTGTACATTAGTGTTTACTGTTATGATATTCCAGAACAACAGCTGTAGGTTAGTTTTCCTGCATATTGATATATGATCAGGTGCAGGGAGTTGCAAGGGGATAAATGCAGCAGTTCTGAGAAATTTATGTTTAATTGCAGTGAGTTGCAAGGGAATAAATGCAGCTGTTTTGGGACAATTTATGACCAGGTGCTGGGAGTTGCAAGGGAAAATGCAGCTTTTGTGGAAGTTTATGGTCTGGCACAGGGAGTTGCAAGGGAATACCTGCAGCTGTTCTGGAACAATTTATGATCAGGTGTACAGAGTTACAAGGTAAAAATTTAGCTGTTATGGAACAATTTTATTTTATATTTATTTTTAAGTGCAGGTAGTTGCAAGGGAATAAATGCAGATAATGTTCTGGAATTGTATAACATATAATAACAACAGATGCAGTGGGTTACAAAGGAAAACTGAAAAGATGTTGATTGCTTTTTGTATACATAATATTGTGTAGAAAATGACTTTGGTATTTACACTAACTTCTGATACACATTTCCACCAGAAAAGAATAAAATACATTTATTAGCATATTATGTTTTATTTATACAGAAGTTTGCTTTTCTTTTTTTTACCCAATTATTGCAGGGCAAGGGAAAGGAACAAGCAGTGAAGGGAGGGAGAGCAAAACTAACAGGGCAGAGAGGGGGTTAAATGAATAGGGCAGAGAGGGAGAGAAACAAACAATGCAGGGATGGGGTTAAACGAACAGGACAGAGAGGGAGAGAAATGAATAGTGTAGGAAAGGGAGGGGGGAAAGGAACAAGACTGAGACTGGGCTGATTTTTCCTTGGGGTACAACCTATGCAGTCGTGACGGTTTACACCTCAATGGAAGGGGGTCAACTGTGCTAGGGGAAAGAATGGCTAAGAGGTTGGAGGAGTGTTTAAACTAGGCAAGGGGAGGCGGGTGAGATAAAGAATTATTGGGAAGTTAGGGTAGACAGGGCAGTTGGGTTAGTAAGGGGTCATGGGGGAGAAGTGAGGGGGGCATATAGTTTACCAGTTAAGGAGGTCCCTCTGTTACAAGGAAAACAGAATAATGCTAACTTAACATATAATTCTCCACTAAGTAATGCAAATTTCAAAAGTAAAAGTAGTAACCTCCGCCGTATGCTGGCAAATGTCAGGTAAAATGGGAGACCTAGAATTAATTGCATGCTCTAAAAATTATGATATAATTGGTATCACTGATACTTGGTGGGATGAAACATGTGACTGGACTGTGAATTTAAATGGTTACACCCTATTTAGGAGGGACAGAGGGATAAAAAAAGGGTGGAGGAGTGTGTTTGTATGTAAAGCCTGAATTAAAGCCATGCGCTAAAGAAATAACCATAGCTGGCCCTGGTGAGGGTGTAGAATCCCTCTGGGTAGAGATTTTGACAAGAGCAAAAGGTTACAAAAAGAATTATCATTGGTTTATGCTATAAACCACCTCGTATAAGTGACAAGTATGAAGCCCAGCTACTCTTGCAGCTACAAGCGGCTTCACAGCTGTGTAGTTGTTGCTATGGGTAACTTCGATTATCCAGACATTGACTGGAGTAATGGGGTTGCCAAGGCAGAAAAAGCTAGTAGGTTTGTAAATATGCTGAATGACAACTTTTTATTTCAGCTTGTTCAAGAACCTACTAGGAATAACTCACTTTTGGACCTTGTAATAACTAATAATACTGAACTCATCTCTAACATTTGTGTGGGTGAGCATTTAGGGAATAGTGATCATAACATGGTCTCCTTTGAGATTCTGTTGCAGAAGCAATTCTATAAGGGAGTAACTAAAACACTAAATTTCAGACGTGCAAACTTTGACAGTATAAGGGTATCTCTGCAACATATTAAGTGGGAAATGCTTTTCACAGGGTTAAACACGGAACAAAAATGGGAAGTCTTTAAAATGCTGCTTAATAAATATACATGTCAGTATATTCCCCTTGTAAGCAAGGAACGACGTTGCAAAGCAAAACCTTTTTGGTTCAATAGAAGTGTTGGTGTTGAGAAAATGTGTGCTTTTAAGGCTTTCAAGTTAGCTGGGACAGCCAAATCATTTATAAGGTACAAGGAGGCCAATAAATCATGCAAAGAAGCTATAAGGCAAGCTAAAATTGATATGGAAAAGGATATTGCAGCAAGCAGTAAAAAGAATCCAAAATTATTTTTTAAATATGTTAATAGTAAAAAAATGAAGCAGGAAGGAGTGGGACCTTTAGTTTCAGAGGGGGCTCAGCTGGTTGATGAAAACAAATTAAAAGCGCAGATTCTGAATTCATATTTTTCGTCTGTCTACACAAATGAGGAACCAGTTATTGAAGATTTCTTTCTTAATAGTCCCAATTCTAGTAATACAACTAATGATGCATGGTTCACACATGAGGAAATTCCAATGAGACTAGAACATGATAAGAAAACAAAGGTCCTGGGCCAGATGGTATTCATCCCAGGGTACTTAGTGAGCTTAGCTCTGTGATTGCCAAACCTCTTTACTTAATTTTTCAGGTTTCATTTAGGTCTGGCATAGTGCCGAAAGACTGGCGAATTGCTAATGTGGTGCCTCTATTCAAAAAAGGATTCCGTTCTCAGCCTCAAAATTATAGGCCAGTTAGTCTGACGTCAGTAGCAGGAAAGCTTTTTGAAGGGTTATTAAAGGATAAGATACTGGACTTTATATCAAATCATAATACTATGAGTGTATGCCAGCATGGTTTTATGCGTAATGGATCTTGCCAGACTAACTTAATTTCTTTTTATGAGAAGGTAAGCAGGGACCTCGATTCTGGGATGGCAGTGGATGTGATTTACTTAGACTTTGCTTAAGCATTTGATACAGTGCCACACAAAAGGTTACTGGTTAAATTAAGGAATGCTGGCCTGGAACATAATATTTGTACCTGGATAGAGAACTGGCTAAACAATAGACTACAAAGGGTGGTGGTAAATGGAACATTTTCTAATTGTTGTTAGTGGAGTACCGCAAGGCTCTGTACTAGGTCCCTTGCTTTTCAATTTGTTTATTAATGACCTGGAGGTGGGCATTGAAAGTACTGTTTCTATTTTTGCAGATGATACTAAATTGTGCACAGCTATAAGTTCCATGCAGGATGCTGCCACTTTGCAGAGTGATTTGTGTAAACTGGTAAACTGGGCAGCAAACTGGAAAATGAGGTTCAATGTTGATAAATGCAAGGTTATGCACTTTGGCAAAATGAATATAAATGCAAGTTATACACTAAATGGCAGTGTGTTGGGAGTTTCCTTAAATGAGAAGGATCTAGGGGTCTTTGTAGATAACACGTTGTCTAATTCTGGGCAGTGTCATTCTGTGGCTAATAAAGCAAATAAAGTTCTGTCTTGCATAAAAAAGGGCATTAACTCAAGGGATGAAAACATAATTATGCCTCTTTATAGGTCCCTGGTAAGGCCTCATCTGGAGTATGCAGTTCAGTTTTGGACTCCAGTCCTTAAAGGAGAAGGAAAGGTTAAAACTAAGTAAGCCTTATCAGAAAGGTCCATCTAAATATTCCAGTAAACCCCCAAAGTAGTGCTGCTCTGAGTCCCCTGTCAAAAGAAACACAGCATTTCTTTCCTTATATTGTGTACACATGGGCTTCTGTATCAAACTCCCTGCCTTCAGCTTAAACCTCATTGCCCTGGGCAAGAGCATGCTCAGTTTGCTTCTCTCCTCTCCTCTCCCCCCACCCCTCCCTTCTCTACTGTAATCTGAGCCCAGAGCAGGGAGAGACTCAGGAGGGAAGTGATGTCACACCATGTTAATCCTGCAGCTCCTATCCTAAACAAACAGAGAGTTTCTAGAGCTTTTTACTCAGGTATGGTAAAACATTCTACAGAATAAATATAGCATTCTAGCTTGCACTATTGCAGCTAATCTATTGGCAATAAAATGCCTCCGTAGCTTTCCTTCTCCTTTAAGAGGGATATAAATGAGCTGGAGAGAGTGCAGAGACGTGCAACTAAATTGGTTAGAGGGACGGAAGACTTAAATTATGAGGGTAGACTGTCAAGGTTGGGGTTGTTTTCTCTGGAAAAAAAGCATTCGCGAGGGGACATGATTACACTTTACAAGTACATTAGAGGACATTATAGACAAATAGCAGGGAGCCTTTTTACCCATAAAGAGGATCACCGTACCAGAGGCCTTTAGACTAGAAGAAAAGAACTTTCATTTGAAGCAACGTAGGGGGTTCTTCACGGTCAGGACAGTGAGGTTGTGGAATGCACTGCCAGGTGATGTTGTAATGGATGATTCAAGAATGGCTTGGATGATTTTTTGGAAAGATAGAATATCAAAGGCTATTGTGATACTAAACTCTATAGTTAGTATAGGTATGGGTATATATAATTTGTGTGAAAGTAGGGAGGGGTGTGTGTGTATGGATGCTGGGTTTTCATTTGGAGGGGTTGGACTTGATGGACTTTGTCTTTTTTCAACCTGATTTAACTATGTTTGTTCTGTCCTCCCTACGTATTACCCTGGGGCAGTGTGTAGTTTGACATACAGCTAAACCTCCCCACACTCCAATAAAGAGACTGTGAACTGAAGTCTGTAGATTTTACTGGATAGCAAAGGGGAATATAGGTGAAACTGTAATACAAACAGCAGAAAATATAATAAGTGTGCTTGCAATGAACTATATAAAAACATGCAAATGAACATATAACTGCAGCATAAAATACTGGCACAAAAGTCTATGCAGCAATGTCTCTGGGGGTGCTGGCAGCTGTGGAGGTGTTTTGGTGTAACTATTGGCTTACCAATGATTCTATCATAAAGGGAGATACAGAACTGTGTGCTTCTTCCAGCAGCATGGTCTGTGAAATGGAGTACTGGCTCCCACAAGGCATTGCTCTAGGTCACATTGTGGGAGTGTGGTAGCCTGATTAGTTCAGATTCTGCTATAAGCCTTATGGAGGTGTAAATTCAATACAGGAAGTGATGTTGAGCAAGCGTCCAGTGGAGGGAGCTCCGAGCAAATGGATTGTGAAATATGAAGGCATGATGTATGTATGTATGTATGTATATTTTTATTTGTAAAGCGCTCCTTGAGGGCAAAGCACTGTACAACAAAACAAATTAGTAGTAACAAACAAGGGGTCATTGGAATAAAAAGTAACAATAAGTGCATTATTAGAATACAATTCACAAAAATATAAAATATAATTACAATGCAGATTAAGTGCTCAGTGTCAAGGAAACAAAAGGCTAGAGGACCCTACCCCATAGGGCTTACAGTCTAAATGGGAGGGTAACATACAGACACAATTCAGAGGGGTATTAAGGTGCTGTGGGTTACAGTTTGTTACACTGTTATATAAGTACCAGTTCAGGTGTTATCCATGATGACAGCTTATGCTGGAGACACGACAATGTAACTATGTAAGACAGAGAGGGACAGAAAGGAGCAGTTCAGTGAAGAGGAGGGAAAACAAGTAGTAGGGTTAACAGATGTCTGCAGGGAAGGACTGGGTGTGACATCACAAATACACCCACTCCTCTCTCAGTGGCTGCTGGTCTGTAACTTAAGCAGAAAGAGCCGGTGGCTCTAGAGTCAGATACTGAAAAGTCCTGGACAGGAAGTTGCAAAGGGGGAGGGCCGAGCACAGTTTTCAAGCTTATACAGACATTTTTGATCAGAAAAGGTATTAAAATAAAAAATATATCTTCTATTTTACATTATTTTACATGGTTTGATGCAATGAAAATGTATGCTATATGTCCCCTTTAACAGTATCCTTTCTTTAATACTGTCTAGTTTTGTGGTTACATGGTGGCAAATAAATGAGGATGTAAATACTTTTATACTATAGCAGATATTATTGGAGGAGCACATTTTGCCTCTTGTAGGACATCCTTCTGTTTGATGCAAAACAGATTTTTCACGGCATAACTCAGCATACTTTTTTCATTTTATTCAGTAAAGATGAAACAGTTTCTTCTTTGCTTAGATGATGCTGTTCTTTTTCTTACCTGTATTTCAGTTTATGGTTAATATGATTATATCCTGCTGGTACAAATTAAAAAAAATAAGATTTAATAAAACAGTGAACTGCAACATCAAAATGAATATTTTGATCATTTACATAGCAACATAGTAAGTTAGGTTAACAATAGACACACGTTTATCAAGTTCAACCAAGTCTATACACTGTATAACCTGCCTAACTGCTAGTTGATCCAGAGGAAGGCAATAAAAACATTTGAAGCCTCTCCAATTTGCATCAGAGGGGAAAAAAATTCTTCCTGACTCCAAGATGGTCCTGACTCAGACTAGTCCCTGGATCAACTATGAGCTATCTTCTATAACCCTATATTCCCTCCCTTAAAAAAGCTATCCAACCACTTCTTAAAGCTACTGTATGTAATGCATCAGCCTGTACGACTGATTCAGGGAGAGAATCACTCTCACTGTAAAATAAAAACCCCTTCTGAATATAAAGACAGAACCGCCTTTCTTGTAATTGGAATGGGTGACCTTGTGTCAGTTGGAAAGACCTACTGGTAAATAAATCACAACCCCAACTTGACCAGTCTTTTCTCATACAGTAGCTAAGATTTTCCATACCTTTTACCAGCTTAGTTGTCCTTCTCTGTACCCTCTCTAATTCAATAATGTCCTGTTTGAGCACTGGAGACCAAAACTGTACAGAATATTCTAGATGGGGTCTTATCAATGCTCTACACAGTGGACAAAAGACCCCTCCTCCCACAAATCTATGCCCCCTTTTAGTACAGCTCAATACCTTATTTGCCCTTGATGCTGCTGCCTGGCATTGGTTGCTACAGCCAAGTTTATTATCTACAAGGACTCCATAGTTTTTTCCATAATAGATTTGCTAATGCAGTCCCATTAAGGATAGAACTGGTTTGGCTATTTTTACATCCCAGGTGCATGACTTTACATTTATCAACATGGGGGAGGCAAATTTATCAAAGGTCGAATTTCGAATTCATGTGAGTTTTTAAAAACTCCTGTAAACTTTCATGAACTAGAAATTCGACAAATTGAAATTTATTTAAAAAATCTAATTTTTTAAACTTGGGTCAATAGGATCGACCCGAAAACTGGAATCCAATTAGAATCTTGATTCTAATTTTTTCTAAAAAAATTTTTTTCAAAAAAATTTTTTTTGGCTATAAAAAAAAACTCGAAAATTTGAATTCAAGATTCAAATTTTCAATTCGACCCTAGATAAATCTGCCCCTAAGTCTCATCTGCCACTTAGCTGCCCAGATTGCCAGTTTGTCAAGTTCCTGTTGCAAGGATGCTGCATCCTGGAAGGAATTAATTGAGCTGTATAGTTTTGTGTCATCTGCAAACACTGATAAATTACTTATAATACCCTCCCCTAAGTCATTAAAGGGATTCTTGCATTACTTTTATGGGGTAGTTTTAATTTCTAAATTACAATACTAAAGTCTCACCTGCCACTTAGCTGCCCAGATTGCCAGTTAGTCAAGATCCTGTTGCAAGGATGCTGCATCCTGGATGGAATTAATTGAGCTGCATAGTTTTGTGTCATCTGCAAACACTGATAAATTACTTATAATACCCTCCCCTAAGTGATTAAAGGGATTCTTGCATTACTTTTATGGGGTAGTTTTAATTTCTAAATTACAATTCTAAAGTCTCACCTGCCACTTAGCTGCCCAGATTGCCAGTTAGTCAAGATCCTGTTGCAAGCATCCTGCATCCTGGATGGAATTAATTGAGCTGCATAGTTTTGTGTCATCTGCAAACACTGATAAATTACTTACAATACCCTCCCCTAAATCATTAAAGGGATTCTTACATGACTTTTATGGGGTAGTTTTAATTTCTAAATTACACTGTTAACATTGCAAATAATTCACTCTACCATGTAAAATGTCATTCCTAACCCAACAAGTGTATTTTTTTAGTTGTAATATTGGTGTGTAAGCAGCCATCTAAGGTAATTTTGCCTGGTCATGTGCTTTCAGAAAGAGCCCGCACTTCAGGACAGAATTGCATTCAGGCAGGCCTATTTCATATACTGTAACTAAAGTGTCTCAGTGGGACATGGATTTTTATCATTGAGTGCTGTGCTTATATCTACCAGGGAGCTGTTATCTGGTTACCTGGTTCTACTGATATGCTACTGGGGGAAGAATGGAGGAGGTGATATCATTCCAACTTGCAGTGCAGCAGTAATGAGTGACTAAAGTTTATCAGCGTACAAGTCATATGACTGGAGGCATCTTGGAAAATGGCAATATGTCTAGCCCCATGTCATAATTCAAAATTAAATATAAAAAAATCAGTTTGCTCTTTTGAAAAACAATCGGTGCGGAACTGATGCATTTTGAAAAAAACATGTTTTCCCATGACAGTATCCCTTTAATGAACAAGTTAAATAAAAGTAGACCCAATACTGAACCCTGAGGAACCCCACAAGGAACCATTAGTGTTAGTATTCCATTAACAATCATCCTCTGTACCCAATCTTGTAGCCAGTTCTCTATCCATGTGCAAACAACTTAATTAAGCCCAACAGACCTTAGTTTAGAAAGCAGTTATTTATGGGGTATGGTAGCAAACTCTTTGGCAAAATCCAAATAGATCATATCTACTGCTCCCCCATCATCATAAATTCTGATTGCTGCTCATAATTAGGGATAGGCGAATAAATTCGCCATAGTTAAATTTGCGGCGAATTTCTGCGTTTCGCCACGAGCAAATTTTTCGTGAAATTGCGCCAAAGATTCGCCTTGTGCCTCGTTTCGCCACGGGTTAAATTTTTCGTCATGCGACGAGCCGTGACGCAGAGAGTGCGCGTCAAAAAAAAAAAAAGACGCGCGACAAACTGAACGTCACCCACAGCAGCCAATTGGATGTGAGCCATCCCACTATATAAGGAGCTGCAGAGGCGGCCATTACTCTTGGCGTTTTTGGTAGAGGTAGAGAGAGCAGGATAGTGAGACATTTGTGTGTGATTTAGCTAGTGGAGTTTGTGTACAGAGCTTTTTTTTTTTCTGAGTCAGTGCAAGTGGAGGTTGTGGATTTCAGTTTACTGTTTTCCATCTTCTGCTTGCCTGCTCACCACCCAATAGCCCTTTTTAGGGCTAACTGTCTTTGTCTTTGTCTGTGCTTGTGTGTGTACTCCTTGTGGGTACACACTTCTGCTGAGGGGATTTAGTTGAAGGTTTTATTTTTTTCTCCTTTCCTTCCCCCAAATATCCAAACCCCCCCCCTTATTGTTTTTTTTTTTAGTTTAGTTGCCCAATATGACTGGCCGTGGGAGAGGGGGAGGGGTGGTGGTGTTGGGAAGAAGGGTGGGATAGGGAGGGGTGGCCGAGGAAGAGGCCGTGGTGCTGGCCGTGGGCATCCAACCCCACAACAGCCCAGCCCATGTGCCATGCCCAGTCTGGGCACTGTAGCGCAGCACAAGCTGCCATCAAAGCAGCTGCCATCACAGCAGCAGCTGCAACAACAACAGCAGCAGCCGCAACAACAGCAGCAGCAGCAAATGCCACAGCAGCAGGTGGCTTTGGGTCGCAGTGGGGCAACTGGCACACTGCTTCACGACCCATACGCTCGCAGAAGGCAGAGGCGGTGGTAGACTGGCTGACCCAGGCTACCTCATCTGCAACGGGCACCAGTGAGCGGCAGGAGGTGGCATCACCTGCTAGCTCAGTGTGGGATGACACCCCATCCCTCTTATTTGATCCTGAGGTGGACTTGGGCCCAGACACCCAGGATCTTTTTGATGATCAGGCAGGAATGGGGGGCATTCATGTCTGGTGAAGAGGAGGAGGTCATGTCACAGCCCACATCAGTAGGGGATATTGGGCAGGGTCCCCTTATGGCAGGGCAGCAGGTTGCTGGTGTGGGGTCAGACACCAGCATGCTGGATGTGGGTATTGATGCCATGTATGAGGCAGGGTCTGGTCTGGGGGAGGACGATGACAGGGACAGACCCTGGGAGCCGGCTCCAGAGGATAACAGCAGCAGTTCAGGGGGGGAACTGTTTGTTGTTGATGAGGATGAAGAGCCGGCTCCACCAACCACTGCTAGGGGGGGCAGGCAACAGGGCAGCACTGCGCCTCGATCCAAAGCCTATGGGCATACGGGTGGGGACCATCCCCAACCCTCCACAGCAGGCAAGGCAGTGGCCCGCAGTGTGGACTTTTTTCACGTGCCAGGCAGAGGACCAGGCAGTAGCAGTGTGCCAGCTCTGCCGGCAGAAGGTTGAAGGGGGCAGGCAGGGTCACATATGGGAACATCAGCTTTAAGTTCCCATATGAAACGTCATCACAAGATGACGTGGGAGCAGCACCAAAGTGGCAGGGCACCGGGGGCAGCGGTGCTTCCTGTCCACCTCCTCCCGTTCCTCAGGGAAGAGGTGCTAGCTCCCCAGACCCTACAGCAAGGGAAGAGGATTCTGGGGCTCACAGTCAGAAGCAGCCACTGTGTAGCTCAGCCTCTTCTGCAGCCTCCTCCTCCTCAATGCGGCCCCTGTCCCGCCAGGTTTCCCTCCCCCAGTTCCTCACCCTCAAGACGCCTCTCTCCCCCAGCCACCCTCAAGTGCAGAGGCTTAATGGCTGCCTGGCAAAACTTCTGGCAGTGCAGCTGCTGCCCTATCAGCTAGTCGAAGCAGCCCCCTTCCGTCAGCTGATGGCTTGCGCTGCCCCTAACTGGCGGATCCCCAGCCGCCATTATTTTGCCAGGAAGGCCGCCCCTGCCCTCCACCAGCAGGTGGTGGAGAATGTGTCCCTGTCCCCGTGGGGTACAGGGCAAACCCCACATGCCCACTTCCTCCTCCTCCTCCACTATGGATGAGCCACCCCTGAAGCGTCCCCACAGCTACGCTTCAGTGCAGCACAGGCGATGTCAGGCTGTGCTGCAACTCCTCTCCCTGGGCGAGAGGAGTCATACTGCACCTGAGCTCATGGCTGCCTTCCAGACTCAGGTGCAGCGGTGGTTCACTCCCCGCCAGCTCCAAGCAGGTAACATTGTTTGCGACAACGGTCGCAACCTGCTGGCCGCCATCCACCTAGGCCACCTGACCCACGTGCCTTGCTTTGCACATGTCCTCAACCTTGTGGTGCAGCGCTTCCTCAAGAGCTACCAAGGTTTGGGTGACATGCTGGAGAAGGTACGTAGGGTATGTGCCCATTTTCGCAGGTCCCCCACCACCAGCGCGTCTTTGGCATGGATGCAGCGGCAGCATAATATGCCACCCCACCGGCTCATCTGTGACCTGTCGACGCGCTGGAATTCCACCCTGCACATGGTGGAGCGCCTTGTAGAGCAGCGCTGGGTGGTCAGCAATTACCTGCTGGAGCACAGTGCCAGGGGTACTCAGGGGGCAGATTTGGGGTAATTTAGTGCAGAGCAGTGGCAGCAAATGAGGCAGCTCTGCCAAGTACTTGCCCCCTTTGAGCAGGCGACATGCTTTGTTAGCAGGGACAATGCATGTCTTAGTGATGTGATACCCCTGGTGTACAGGTACCTCCTCAAGTGCACATTGGATTGGCTGCTAGAGGAGGGTGACGTGCCTGAGGAGGAGGAGAGTAGGCCCTGTAGGCAGGCAGAGGGGGCTGAGGAGGAAGTGGTGCCCGATGAGGAGGATGAGGGAGAGGAGGACTGGGTGCTTGCGCAGCATGGGGAGCAGGGCACATGCCACCCAACCACCCCAGCTATTGTCCGCGGCTGGGAGGGTACAGAGCAGGTCGAGCCAGATGACCTGCTGCATCTGGAGGGCAGTCAAGAAGAGGTTGGTCGGGGGCACCTCTTTTACATATGCAGACTTGCCTCCGAAGCGATCCCCGGGTCTGTTCTATCAAAGACCAGGAGGATTATTGGGTGGCTACTTTGCTTGACCCACGGTACAAGGGAAAGGTGGGGGAGTTCCTTGTACCCAGCCAGAGAGAGAGGAGGATGGGTCAATTGAGGAGGGCTCTGTGCTCAAAATTAGTGGAGGCCTTCCCCCAGTCTGACACTTCTCAGGCCTCCACTACTCCACACACCCAGCAGAGACAGGGGCCTAGCAGCAGCAGCAGCAAGGGCGGAGATCTCATGGGTGTGTGGAAGAGCTTTTTTGAGCCTCAACTGCCAGCAGCAGGCCCAGTCAGCACCCAAAGCCACCACCAGCAGCGGGTGGAGCATATGGTGGCTGACTACATGGGGTCAGTCAGCGTGCAGGACGCCATTCGCCCTGACGATGACCCCATGCATTATTGGGTCTCGAGGCTCGACCAGTGGCCAGAACTGGCACAGTACGCTCTGGAGGTGTTGGCTTGCCCCCCTGCCAGTGTCCTGTCAGAGCGTGTCTTCAGTGCCGCAGGTGGGGTGGTCACTGAGAAGCGGACACGGCTATCCACTGGCAGCGTGGATAAGCTGACGTTTATTAAAATTAATGAGGTATGGATAAGCGGGGATATCAAAGTGCCCATTGCAGACAGCAGAGACTAGCCTCCTCTCCTCCTCCTCCTCCACAGATTTAGCCTCCTCTCTCCATTGCTACCCATACTCTCCTCCTCAGTAGTATTGCCCATTCCCCATCTGTCTGCACCTGCTGCCCTTGCTGCTGCTAGGGCAGCAGGTGGGGTCCTATCAAAGCTCCTACTGCTATCGTAGATACTACTGCTGCATTGTCAGCAAATTTAATTAGTAGTTGAGGCCTAACATGGCCTCTAAATATGTTTCTTCGAATACTGCCACATTGTTGGCTAATTTCTTCTAGTTGAGGCCTAACATGGCTTCTAAATATGTTGATTATAATTTTGCCGCTTAGTTGGCTAATTTCTTCTGGTTGAGGCCTAACATGGCTTCTAAATATTTTTCTTACAATTTTGCGGCTAATGTCTTCTGTTTGAGGCCTGCCTCATTTAATTCTTCTGGCTCTAAAATAGAGTTGATTACAACATGACTGCCGCTGCTGTTGCTACTAATGCCTCATTATTTGGCAAAAGTCTGGTGGGGGCCTATCAAGGCTCCTACTGCTGTCGCTGACACTACTGCTGCATTATCAGCAAATTTTTTTAGTAGTTAAGGCCTAACATGGCCTCTAAAAATGTTTCTTCGAATACTGCCACATTGTTCTGTTTGAGGCCTAACATGGCTTCTAAATATGTTGCTTCTATTTTTGCTGCTTAGTGGGCTAATTTCTTCCGGGTTGAGGCCTAACATGGCTTCTAAATATGTTTCTTCGAATACTGCCACATTGTTGGCTAATTTCGTCGGGTTGAGGCCTAACATGGCTTCTAAATATGTTGCTTCTATTTTTACCGCTTAGTTGGCTAATTTCTTCTGGTGGTTGAAGCCTAACATGGCTTCTAAATATGTTTCTTCGAATACTGCCAAATTGTTGGCTAATTTCTTTGGGTTGAGGCCTAACATGGCCTCTAAATATGTTGCTTGTGATTTTGCCGCTTAGTTGGCTAATTTCTTCTGTTTGAGGCCTAACATGGCTTCTAAATATGTTGCTTCTATTTTTGCTGGTTACTGGGCTAATTTCTTCGGGTTGAGGCCTGCCTCATTTAATTCTTCTGGTTCTAATACAGTTGATTACAATGCTTGCTGCTTGGTTGGCAAATGTATTCACACTATTATTACCCCTGAAACGACTGCGGCCAAAAGTCCTGTGCCTCAGTCATTATTCTTTCTTTTGAAATGATAGGAGTGCTCTAAAAATGTATACAGGGAGGGCATGTGTGTGTAGCAGTTACTGAGTGAAACATAGGTGCGAATTGCTCTTCCCATTGATTTCAAAGCAAAACATGGCATATATACATTTATCACTGTGTACAAAGCTTAAAAGTAAGGGAAATGTTTTAATGGTAGCCCCAAAGCCATGTCTGGTCTGGGAGTCAAAATAGGCCCTGGCATTCAAATTACACAGAGGCCCAAACAGGCCCCAACCATCAGCCCAGTAAATTTGACTGGAAACCAACCAACCTGGCAACCCTGGGTGACGCAAACATAGCCATAAACTCTACTTAAATTCATGCTGTAAGCAATAATTTAGATGGAATTTGTCCTCTATGAATACTTTTGTCCTTGAGTTAAATAAACGAGACAACACAGTTTGCTGGATGGAAAGAGGAATTTCATTGCTAGATGATGTCCAGCTTAAATCCCACTTTCAGCTGCATCTGCTATTTTGCAACTTTCAACTTCACAAGTAGTCTTGTCCCAGTTTGCTGTCCATAACCTTCAAAGAGAACACACGCCATCCTTTGTTTCCAAACACTTTACACAACGTATTCATAGATCCAGTGCAAAGCCCTTAAAGGGGTGGTTCACCTTTAAGGTAACTTTTAGTATGCAATAGTATGGCAAATTCTAAGCAACTTTTAATTTGGTTTTCATTATTTATTTTTTTGGTTTTTTAGTTATTTGCCTTTTTCTTCTAAGTTCTGACTCTTTGCAGCTTTTAAATGTGGGTCATTGACCCCAACTAAAAAGCAAATACTATGTCAGACTACAAATGTATTGTTAGTCATTGCTACTTTTTTCTATTTAGGCCTCTCCTATTCATATTCCAGTCTCTTATTTAAATCAATGCATGATTGCTAGGGGAATAATGTTACTTCTAATAGTGCCTCATTAGCAAATATAGTGTGACTTAATATCAAAATTTATTTAGAAAAATCAATGTATTTGAGTGTTACAGTAGTCAATTTATAAATTTTGGCGCTGTCGCGACAAAATTCGGCGTGCGTCATAGCAAAACTAGGTTTGCGCATGCGTGCGTGCGTCGTGCGCATGCGTGCGTGCGTCGTGCGCACGTCAAAAACGGGCGTCGCCACTATAAATAGCCCCGCCCTTGCTTACAGTTGTAGGAGTGCAGTTAGAAAATGGCAGGACCTGGTATGATGAGTGAGGAGCAGCTGCGGTACTTCGTCAGGTACCTGCACTGGGAGGGATACGACAATATCCCTCCTGGTGTGAGAGGTATCCAGGCACTCCGCCGCAGTATAATGGAGAGGCTGAGGCGCAGGCTGCGGAGGGAGTTCCGCGTGCGCCTAAGTCTGAGGGAGCTCCAGAGGATCTGGAGCGATTTGAAAAGGCACCACAGCGCATTTGTTGAAGAACTGCGCGTGGAGGTTGAAGTTAGAGTTATTTAAAAAGAAAACATCTTATAATGATTTGCTATTTTACAGCAAAAATGTATTTAAGAGAATACTGTAATTAGGATTGGAACAGTTGACTTTGACTGACTGTCATAATTGCAGACAAATTAGATAACAAGTAAAGAGCTGTCAAATGGAGATTATTTGAACAGATTATAATAGATTTATTTAAACGGAATACATGGGTTTCCCTTTTTAACTACAATAAAGCCACTTGATTCCTATTTTGGTATTTTGGAGCAAATGTATGTTTAGGCCTGTGGCAAGGCTAATAAGAATTTTACTTCACATAAAGGTAGATTTATTTAAACGGAATAAATAGGTTTCCCTTCTTAACTACAATAAAGCCACTTGATCAGGCTCGGATCTGTGGAAAGGCCACCAAGGCCCGGGCCTAGGGCTGGAGGATTTTAGGGTGGCGGCATGCTGCCCAACCACACCCATATTGGTTCAGAAACACTGGGGATGCACAGGAGATACAATAGTTTCCCATGCAGCAATCCCCATTGCTCCTGTCCAGATGATAAAAATTTGCCCGAATAAAGGGGAGGGGACAGGGGCGACGAATGGCAGTGGGCCTAGGGGTGCCTACTATGTAAATCTTGCCCTGCACTTGATTCCTATTTATTTTGGTATTTTGAAGCAAATGTGTATTTGTTTAGGCCTGTGGCAAGGCTAATAAGAATTTTACTTCACATAAAGGTAGATTTATTTAAACGGAATAAATAGGTTTCCCTTCTTAACTACAATAAAGTTAATTTTCCTGTAGTTACAACATGACACCTTATCTTGTAAAATTCATACTGTACAAATGCAATTGCTGTGTTACTCAAACTGAAATTCATTCATTGCCAGCTGAGTGGATCCAGGATGATCCTGAATCTGATGATAATGCACCACCACCACCTGACCAGGCAGCACCACCACCACCTGACCAGACAGCACTGCCACCTGACCAGGCAGCACCACCAGCTATCCAGGCACCACCACCTCACCGGGCAGCGCCACTACCCGAACGGGCGGCACCACCACTGGATTGGGCACCAACACCTGACCGGGCAGCACCACCACCGGAACAGGCAGCACCACCACCTAACCAGGGGCTCAGTGTAGGCACTCAGACTGGGAATGCCTATTATGACCACACTGAGCTCCTGGTCACCCTGGTCCTCCAGGTGAATGCCATCAGGCAGGATCTGGGAGAGGTCAGGGATATTGTGGAGTCCCTGCAGAGGGTCATTGCTCCTCCTCCTCCACTGTAATATATTGCTTTTTTGGCCTAGCAGCACTGTTGTGCTATTTTGTATATTAAAAAAGTTTTTTTATATCTCTATATTTTGAGTTCATTTTTCATTTAACTAAACTAATACTCACATGGTACTTGAAATTGTTTGGATTCTAATAACACAACGATGACTATTCTTAATCGGAGTCATTAAAATTACATTACATAGTATTTCAGAATCATTACAATTACATGATGTAAATATAAGGTTCATTCACATAAACATATGGTTTATTCATTTTTATCTGAGATACAAAGCATCCAGATACTATCTGTTCAGATTTATTAGTTGTACTTGTGTTAGTAATCTACTATTAGATATATAAAGTACAGATGGTACTTTTTGGTTAAACAGTGATATAGAGTAGTAGTAGATACCATTACCAATTGACCAGAGGTAATGTAAAAAAATCCACAAACGTTAAAAGTTTAAGAAACTTGCAAAATGGGAGCCATTTTTTTCAAGATAGGAGTCCTCTAACAATGCAGGGCATGCGTGTAGCAGTATACTAAGTGAAACACACGTGTGTATTGGTCTTCCCATGGAGTCCAATCCAATTCAGCACATTCAGACACAAAGCAAAAGATACCATATTCATTTATCATCACAGACTACAAAGCTTGAAACTAAGGGAAAATTTTTTATTCGTAGCCCCAAAGGTGAAAAAAGGTTATACAAACAAAACACCCATAGAAGATGGGTTTCCACAAATTGCACTGCGCATCAAAAAATACGTCGCGCGTTAAAACACTTATATGCGCCCGTGACAAAATTATTTTGACGCGCGACAAAATCGGGCCGCGCGTCTCGTTTTGCGAATTTTTCGATGTTTCGCGATTTTAGCTGGAAATTCGCAAATTATTCGCCGAAGCGAAACGCAACAGATTCGCCCATCACTACTCATAATGCCATTCACTAGGATAAAATTATGAATATGATCCAGTAACAAGCCTTCAAATAATTTGTCCACCAAACGTACTTGCCTATAATTGCCAGGTTGAGATCGTAATCCCTTTTTAAATATTGGAATGACATCAGCTTTCCTCCAACCCATAGGTACCATACCAGATGAAAACTAATCTGAGAAAATCAGAAAATAGAGGCTGGTCTAAAACTGAACTAAGCTCTCTTAGAACCTGGGGTTGTATGCCATCTGGCCCTGGCACCTTGTTTACATTAATTTTTATTAAAGCTTTATGAATCATATCCTGATTCAGCCACTGACTAGATTGAGCTGAACCATCAGTGCAGCTATGAAGTGAGCTTGAGAATTCGGACTCCTCTATTGTATACAAAGAAGAATTGAACTGATTTAGCACATTTGCCTTTTCTGTATCTGTAACAGTCATATTGGTACCATTATTTAAAGGAGCAACACTCAACCCACATCTTTTTACAATTATTAAATTATTTTAGGGTTAGTCTTAGCCTCTGCTGCAATGCGCTCCTCATTTACTATCTTTGCCTTCCGGATTGTGGTTTTACAACATTTATTATAGTGTTTATTTTCATCGAATGCAGCTTCTGTCCCCACAGGCATTTATCTTCTTTCCTATTAACTTCTTTACTTCTATATTAAGCCACATAGGGTGATTCTTGGTGCTTCCACATTTTATTTTGCTCAAGAAAGTTTTTATTGAAAAGCAAGTAAGCAGATACAAGACATGGGTAAACATTCTTTGTTCTTACATAGACACAGGTTATCACGTCAGTTGAGTTACAACAAGGATAGAATTGTGATATACAAGAAATCAGCTATATACTAGGTAGTAGCTTCCTCCTGTGCCCTGAGCCAGTAGCCCCAGATTACCTCATATTTAAGGAGATTGCCGTTTTTTCTACATATAATTTGTTCTGTATTATGTAAATCTTGGACTGATTTATACCATTGTTCAAATGTCGGAGGGACTGAGCTTTTCCAATGGCAGGTAATACCTTTTCTGGCTAGGAATAAGACTCTTTGTAAGTACAGCTGCTTATCAGAAGGGATATCATGGGTAGACATTATCCCTAGAAGGCACACCTTAGGTTCTGTTGGGACAGAGTGTCCAGTATGTTGGACCAGTAGTGGACCAGGTGGGTACAGTCGCACATCGTATGCAAGAAGGTGCCTTGGTGTTGGTTGCAACGGTTGCAAAGAGGGGATATGGTCGGATTGATTATATGCAATCTAGTTTTAGTATAGTACACCCTATGCAATATGTAGAGTTGTATTAACCTGTATTTGTAGTTGAGGGAGACCAGTGAGGGTACCTTTAGGGCCTGGGCCCATTGGGCGTCAGTAAGGTAAACTAGGTCTTGGTCCCATTTATCCTGTGCTTTGATCATATAGTGTTCTGCCCTATGTTTTTGCGTAACCTTGTACAGTTTGGACACCAGCCTTTTGTGGGTATCAGCTTCTACAACTTTGGCGAGTGGGGAGCATTCAACTTGGATAGGCTTGGTTTTGTTATGTTTGGTCAGTGCTGAGCAAATGGCTCTGTATGGCAGCCACTGTGAATTAGGAAGGAGTTGTTCGGCTCTCAGAGTCCTAAAAGAGACTGGACTGCCTTCATCCCACACCTTGCCTATGGCAGTCAGACCCCCAGCTTTCCATACCTTGTGGAGCATTACCTGGCGCATCGTTGGAAAAGTTGGATTATTCGTAATTGGGGTGTGGGGATGCATGGAACAAAATCCAATCTGCCGATGCGCTATGGTCCAGATTTTTCTTTGCAGTTTGAGTAAGGGATGTATTTGTGAACCACTGGGTAGCAAGCCCTGGAAAGGCGTCTCGTATTGTGGGGTAACAGTGGACCATAGATGCAGGAGGCTCTCATCCGCTAAATGGGGTAGCATTTGCCTGCAGTGTGCTAACTGGGCTGAGATATAATACTGGAACATGTCTGGGAGTGCTATTCCTCCTGCTTCTTGTAGGAGTCGTAAGATTTCAAAGGAGAGTCTGCTACGGCCGTTCCCCCATATAAAGTTTCTAAGAGTATTATTAAGAGCTGTAAAAAAAAATTTGTCAATCCAGATCGGGGAATGCCAGAGGGGATATTGTATTTTTGGGGTAACTAGCTTTTAATCAACTGTATGCGGCCCATTGGTCCTAGTGGGAGTTTGGCCCATAGATCAATCTTGTTTTTTGCCCAGGTGAGCATAGGTTCCACATTGTGTAAGTAGTAATGTTCCACTGGTAGGGCAACTTGTACCCCTAGGTAAGTAAACTTATTCACCAGCTGCAGTGGGCAGTGTGTGAGGTTTTCAGAGTCTGTCAGTGGGTCTAGTAGGAATAGCACCGATTTTGTGGGGCTAACACACAGCCCTAGCCCTGACAGAGCACCAAATTGGGCTGTAAGATTGGTCAAGTTAGTAAGTGAGGAGCCCCTGTCCCCCAGGTATATCAGTGTATCATCTGCGTATAGCTGGATTTTTTCCACCCTATGCCCTACTCTCAGGCCAACTATATCTGGGTGAGTTCTCACTGCCTGGGCGAATGGCTCAATTGCCAGGGCAAACAGCAGGGGGGACAGGGGGCATCCCTGTCGAGTACCACGACCCAGGTCAAAGGGGGCTGAGGAGTTTGCATTTACCCTAAGAAAAGCATTAGGTTGAGCATACAATAATTTAACATACATAGTAAACAGTGTACCAAAGCCCACAGTGGACATTACCTCCACTGTATATGTCCACTCCACAGTATTGAAGGCCTTGGCGATATCCAGTGCAGCCACTGCCCTCGTATTGCTGTTAGGATGTGATAGGGATAGATTAAGATACAGTCTCCTGAGATTAATAGCCGTTGTCTTACCCGGTATAAACACATCACACAACCCACCAGACTGGTTATTACCTTATCTAGGCGATTCGCCAGGACCTTCGCCAGTATTTTTACGTCTGCCGTCAGGAGAGAAATTGGGCAGTATGACTCACATTTTTGGAGGTCTTTACCAGGTTTGTCTATCAGTACTATTGCCGCCTCATACATAGAGGGGGGTAACCTGCCCTGGGTCAGTGCTTCCGAGTAGACTCTCTGAAGGATAGGAGCCAGGATTTTAATATGCCTCTTATAGAGCTCCACAGGCAGGCCATCTGCTCCTGCTGCTTTGCCCTGGGGGAACGAATCTATGGCACATGTGATCTCGTCCGAAGTGATTTCCATGTCTAGGTACCATCTATGCTCCCCATCCATTTTGGGCAGACCTAGTCAGCTGAGGAACTGTTGGATTTCAACCTGGGTAACCTTCAGTTTGGAGGAGTACAGTTCCCTGTAAAAGGATACAAGTATGTTTTCTATTTCTAGTGTATCAGTTTTGATCTGCCCAGCCGTGTCTTGAAGGCCAGTTATGGGGTCTGGTCCCCCCTGGTGTTTGGCCATGTATGCAAGCATTTTGCCAGCTTTCTCACCGTGTTCAAAGACGTTTATCTTTGAGAAAAGATGTTTGCGGTGCGTCCTTTCCCACATGTGTTGTGCGTATTGCTCCTGTAATAGTTTTAGGGCCTGCAGGTTAGTATCTGATGGGTTTTGGCTCGCCTCCCAATCTGCCCCAGCCACTTTGGCTTCAAGTATTGCTATGGCAGCCCTGGATCTTTGCTTGTGGCAGACAATCTGAGCATTAAGGACCCCTCTAAGATATGCCTTAAGTGCTTCCCAGAGTTTAAGTGGAGCCAAGGTTGGCCTCTAGAAAGGTATTGATTGCGTCGTCTAGGTCCTGCTGATTATTAAGTATACTGAACCAAATCGGGTTGAAAGACCATCTCGCCCGGGTGGGGGGCTGTGTTAGGTTAAGTGGGGTGAGCAGAGGCGTGATCTGATATGCCCCGGGGTAAGTACCTGGACGTTTCTGCTCTAGTAGCAATTGCCGCTGTGGTGAACAGCATATCTAGTCTAGATAGTACACTGTGGGATGTGGAATAGCAGGAGTACTGGAGTATATTTGGGTGTTGACACCTCCACAGGTCCAAGAGGCCTAGCTCCTGCATAAGAAGCTTTAAGTTGGAGTTCCCCTCTGGTCCTTGGGAGCCTGCCCGCCTTACTCTGTCTATTTTGGGATTCATGACCATGTTGAAATCCCCTGCACATATAGGGGTTGCACGGGGGAAGTCTACTTGGTACTTGGCCCATTCTTTGATACAGGTGTCTGCATACGGGGGTAGGATGTAGAAGTTTGCTAGTAATAGCTCAGTTTGGCCCACCATGCAGTGGAGGAACAGGTCTCTCCCCTTTACATCCGAGCGTAGATGAAGCATTTTAAAGGGGACTTTTTTGTGGACTAATATAGAAACCCCCGATGAGTGATTAGAATAGGTGGAGTGGTACGCCCAACCCACCCACGGATGTTGGAGCACCAACGTTTTGCTCCCGGTTAGGTGGGTTTCCTGTAGCAAGGCAATAGGTGCTTCCACATTTACTTTAATTATAATGTTTTCAATTAATGTGTAAACAAGGATCTGTGTTCCATATAAAAAGGTAATTCATTTATTGCTTTTGTTGCATAAAGATGGTTCTTTTAATTGCTAAAAACTTAATGCTGTGGTTTGTTTGTCCTAGTTCTTCCATACCAATGAAAGAGGATGTTCACATAAAATTGAACCACCTCAAATGTATTGTCATGGCAGCATTGCCTGAAAATAAATGTTTTGCAGATATATATTAAATGTAATGACTTTGTGTAATCATTACCTTGGTTAATAGTTTTTTAGACCAGTTCATCTGTACAGGGCTGCAGTGGTTGGCCACACACATACACTTTTCACACACTGTACATCTTAAAAAGTAGCAAATGGAAAAGGAGCCTACAATATACTTTATTAATATACACATTGGTTTTAGTCTTGCAATTTTGGGGTCCTAGGTTTGATTTCATACAGTGTTTTTTTCTGGATACTCTAACCATAGTGTGTGAATGTGACTGGAACTTTAAACTTTAAGCTCCAATGAGGCAGTGGGAAACACTGAAGAATGTGCTAAAGTCATTACATAAATTAGAGTAACATAAATAAAGGATAATAATTATCAGATTAAGTAGCATCTATAAGGCATCTAGCAGTGAACTGTCTTTTGTTTAATGTTTAAGATAACACAAAATTTAGTTGAAGGAAGGAATACAATGAACAGGAATCAGGAGGGAGGTGGCCTTTTTGGCAACAAGTTAGACATGGACAGCAGCTTTTCTAGGGAGAGTTAGGCCTCCAGCATGTGGCAACTAGGATACCCTGTATGTCTTTAATATCGTTGAAGATAGGAGATGTTTGGTACACAGTCGTGTCTTCCAAGTATTGTATCTCAATCAATTGTTTCAAGTGTCAAGCACATTGTTCCCCCAGCTTCCTATGCTGCTGCTGAACATTTATAATAAAATATGCAAAATAATTTTATAGAGACCTGCAATGTTCAGAGGTATAGTTGCCTTTAAAGAGGCCCTGTCCATACAGGCTTTGCTGAGTTCATGTGGGCAGATTATTAAAATATTTTTAAATATTTAAAAAAAAAATTGAGTATTATTAATTTGTTTAATTTAAGTAAAAGTTCAACAGCTAAAACCTGGGGAGCCCCTATACAAGTCAGTGAGAGATGTATTTGAAATATTCAAACTATTTTAATTTTTAGTTTTTTTTAACAGATTTTTAAAAATGAATTGGATGACATTTTCATTGTGATTGAGTTTATCCACAATTTAGTGTGATTATTTTTATCCAAGTAAAGTGTTTTCAGCCATATACTAGGAATAGAAAAAAAAATCAAACTAGTTTAATCTCATTTTTTCCTTCATCCAGTTGAAAAGAAAACTTACTTGAAAATCAATAAATTTGTCTCCCGGGGGGGCGTGGCCAACCTTGATGGAGGAAGCACACTTTGACTAGGAGCTCCTCGCCTTAAAAGATCTTTTAAGCCCAAAAATCAGCAACCAGCTTAACAAGCTAGACAAAATCGGGTTAGGCGTTATAGGAGGTAACCCGCTATATAACATGGGCAAGAAAAAGCTCAAAGATCAAGCCGCTACCATGTCTCCATACCTTCAGAGATCACAGTCGCAGAAAACGAAGGCCGTGAGGCAAGATGGCGCAGAAAGATCTATGGCGCATCTATTACCCACAGCCCACAGCTTCACCTTACAGGTCAGTCCCACAGCACTGATATACTCCTGGGCAATGTACAACCAGTTACTGCCCCAATATTACGCAACATTTGGTGCAGCTTAAAGAGGCACTGCAGGACACTATCACGCAAACAGTTACAACAGCAATCAGGGAGGTTCAGAGGGATTTAACTGATCTGGGTGAACGCACGGACAAGTTGGAGACATATTCTGACGACGTAGCTCAAAGGCTGGGGCTCTTAGAAGACGAAAATTACTCACTAAGAGAGGAATTAACATACCTTAAGGATACAGCTTAAAGATAGAAGGCAAAATCTGAGATTTAAAGGAATCCCTGAGACAGTGGGAGGCCCTGAATTTGTGAAATATTTGCAAGATTTATTCTGTGACCTTTGCCCCCAAGCGTCCTCAAAACTTTGGCTGTTGGACAGAGCCCACCGCTCATTGGCCTCTAAACCACCAGACAACAAACCGCCACACGACATAATTGCGAGGTTTCACTACTACGAAGGCAAAGAAATGATAGCCTCTGCAACACGTTCTATGCACACAGTGGAATTTCATAACCATAAACTACAGATATTTGCAGATGTGTCACCAGTCACCCTGGCCAAGAGAAGGGAGCTCAAGCCAATCACACAGAAATTGAGAGAAAACAAAATTCCTTACCGGTGGGGTTTCCCCTTCAAATTGGTTGTCAATCATCGTGGCACGACACACACACTTTTGAACCTGGCAAAGGGAAGTAAATTGCTGACAGCATTAGGGCTTCAATCCAAAAGCCCCAACACCTCACCACGACAATCTCCAGTCAAACCAGCACTCACTCCTCAATGGAACAGGGTTCCTACTTCCTCACCAGAACCCAGACTTACACTAAGCCACTCTCCTCTAGCAGGAGACGGATAGGTTTACCTAATGGATCACTCAACCTCTGATTTAGTTAGTTACCAAAGGTCATCTGGCAGGATGCTGACTAGACCTGTGTTACTTCACCTGTTACCTACCCCCCTCATATAGAGCCGAGGGCTCTTTTTGGCTCATAAATGACTGTATTACCTGAGCCACGAAATCTACCTTCCGGACTTTGGCAGGTCATCTACCTCTCATGCTGCCGGATGCTTTATACAGTTAACCTTGTTTTTGTTTTTATTATTTTCAGCCTTGGAACTTAATTTCTTTTGTCTATCTACATTCAAATATCATTGGGTTAAAAATGCATGCAATGTATCTGAACTTAGAATCAATGCTCGGTTGGGTAATAATTCTGTGGGTTTGCAATTTGTTATTAGCCATGAGTTGTTAAATGCTATGAAGCTACTTTTGAAACATAGGGGATCTGCCCTACGAGAATAAACTTCCTGTATCAGTTTAGCGTCCAAACATTTTATGATTAATAATGGTTAAATTGATATTGTTAAATGTCAAAGGTCTAAACAGTATAACCAAAAGATACCTGACTCTCAAGGAATTGAGGCTCTCGAGGGCTGACATAGCTTTCATACAAGAAACCCATTTTGATGCATCCAAACCACATAAACTGAGCTCTAAATATTTTCCAATTGGTTACTGTGCTTCCAGTAAACAAAAGAAAGCTGGAGTGGCCATACTAATTCATAAAGACTGCCCCCTTATTGTCAACCAGGTCATTAACGATCCTGAAGGACACTATTTACTACTATCAGCTACCTATACAGGGATTCCAATTAGCTTACTTAATATATACTCCCCCAACAGAGGATCCTACAGAAATACCTAGATACTCTCCACCCCTACTTAGTAATTGGAGGTGACTTTAATATGATTTATTCGCAAACAATGGACCGCTCACAACAGGCCCTAAACCAGGCATCCCATAATATGTCCAGAAAATTTAGACAACTAACAAGACAGTTCTCTTTATTCGATGCATGGCGAATCAACCATCTAAACGAGAAACAGTATACATTCTACTCCAACCCCCACAAACTTCACACACGTATAGACTACTTCCTAATTTCACATCCCTGCTTGAAACTTTATTACTCCACAGATATACTTCCCATCACATGGTCCGATCATTCCCCCATTATCCTACAATTACAACTTGCTACACTCCCAGGCCGAGAACCGCATTGGCGATTAAACGAGACTATCCTTCATGATGCTGACACAGTTAAACAAATTGAGTCAGCACTAAAGGAATATTTTCAATTTAACACGAACTCAGTACAGTCTTTACCAACTCTATGGGAAGCTCATAAGGCTACTATCAGTGGCAGATTTATAGCCCTTGCAGCACAAAAAAAAGCTATATCTTAGTTCCTACAAAGATCTACAAACCCAACTACGCATGTTAGAGAGCTCCTATAACACTCACAATTCAACCACGTTGCTGACACAAATTCTACAAGTAAGGGGTGAACTGAAAGCAGCTAAATATAAAGAGATTGAGAAAGCTATGGTATGGACCAAATTAAAATACTATGAGAAAGGCGACAAGCAACATACACTTTTAGTGAAAAAACGAAGGGAACAAAAAGCTTCGACCAGGATAGCTGCTATCAAAACCCAGTCAGGCCAGCTAACATATAATCCTGACCATATAGGGCAGATATTTCATGATTTTTACCATAAACTATATAACTTAGACTTGCAATTGCCAGTTGGTAACGACTCAGACCCAAACCCTCTTACAAACTTTCTCATGGAAGCAAACCTGCCAAAATTCATGGAATCAGACCTGCAAACACTTAACCAACCCATCACTCCGGAGGAGATAGCAGCGACTCTTAAGTCAGTGCCTAATGCTAAAACCCCAGGACCTGACAGGTTTACATATAAATACTATAAGACTTTCTTACATATCTTCTCTCCACTTCTTACAAAACTTTTTAATGAATACCTTCAGGGTAACCCTATTCCACATACAGATCTTACTTCATACCTAGCTTTAATCCCCAAAGAAGGAAAGGATGCAACATTATGTACCAACTATAGGCCAATAGCCTTACTAAATTCCGATTTAAAATTATTTTCCAAGATCCTTGCTAACCGTCTCGCCCCCATTCTGCCCCGTCTCATACACAGAGATCAGGTGGGTTTTATACAGGGCCAACAAGCGGGAGATAACACAAAAAGGACCATTGATCTTCTAGAAGTTGCTCATAAGCGGAAACAACCAATGCTCCTACTTAGCCTAGATGCCGAAAAGGCTTTTGATCGCTTAAGGTGGCCTTTCCTATTTGCACTTCTTCGCCATCTAGACCTAGCAGGGCCCTATTAAACAGCACTACAAAGCTTATATAGCACTCCAACAACATATTTTAAGCTTCCAGGTCAAGCCCACAGTGCTATTTTGATCGCTAATGGCACGAGGCAGAGGTGCCCTCTCTCTCTCTCTCCTCTACTGTACGCCCTTAGTATAGGGCCTCTAGCAGCAGTAATCAGGAACAACAAAGATATCACTGGGGTACAGGTTAATCATGAGCAATTTACAAATCACATCAGTAAGGTGCCACACTTACACAGAATCACCTTTTGCAGCGTCGGGTGCACAGCTGTGTTCCTCTCTGCCCGAGGAAAAATTCAAATGAAAAGCAATAACTCCAGCAGCACTCCGATATGTGAATCAAAGGTTATTTATTCATGCCATTAGCAGAGCGACGTTTCGGGCTATTCCAGCCCTTTATCAAGCTTGATAAAGGGCTGGAATAGCCCGAAACGTCGCTCTGCTAATGGCATGAATAAATAACCTTTGATTCACATATCGGAGTGCTGCTGGAGTTATTGCTTTTCATGAGCAATTTACATTATCACTATTTGCTGACGATATACAGTACTACTAACCATCACTAACCCTTTATTAACCTTGCCATCTTTGCATAAAATATTGGAGGTGTACGGCAGTTTATCAGGATATAAAATCAACTTGACCAAAACGGATGCCCTGCAAGTGCAATTACCCCAAATGACTTTAGAAATTCTACAATCTAAATTTAAATAAAACTGGAAATCTAATTTCATTACCTATTTGGGCACAAAAATTACCCAACTTCACACCTCTTATCAACCAAACGAAGACCACCTTACAACAGTGGAGTACTCATTCTCTTTCCTGGTTTGGGAGGATTGCTGCATTGAAAATGAACATTCTCCCCAAATTTTTGTACCTATTTGAGACGCTACCCATCTCGTTCCCCCGCAAAACCTTTCAGGATATCCAGACCGCATTTCATTATTTCATTTTGGGAAACATACACCATAGGATATCTAAAACAACATTAACCACTCCGATAAGAAAAGGAGGTCTTGGCGTTCCCTCACTCCAGAGGTACTATGAGGCATCCCACCTCAGACAGGTATTGGCCTGGTCTCATTGGGACTCTAATACCATTTGGAGCCATATTGAAAACGAACAGACCTTAGGAAACCGTCTTAACTTCCGTATATGGTCCTCCAGCAAACAACCAACTCCGTTATCTGGTCTTCTGCATTCTACACAACACACCCTGAGAATATGGATTAACCTTAAAACAAAATTTAATTTAAAATCTGCTTACTCCTTGAATACAATCTTCTTGAAAAACCCGGACTTTTATCCAGGTACACTACAGGGATTTTACTCTAGATCAAATCTATGCAGGATCAAAGACTTACTGACTCCCACTAACTCACTGCTGACATATGGAGAACTTTGCCAAAAAGCCCCACTAGCTCAACTTCGACAATTTGAGTATTTTCAACTATGGCATTTCTTGCAACCGTACATACAGCAGGCTAAATCTGCAATTCCTCCACCATTTGAACTTTTAGCTAGATCGGGCTTACCATAGAAAGGCCTAATTTCCAGGATTTACAAAATTTTGATGGACACGCCACTAGACAACTGTCCAAAGCACTCATATATGATCAAATGGGAAGAGAACTTAGCACAATAACTGAGCACAGAAGATTGGGCCGCAATCTGGTCTAACGCACAGAAAATGGTCACTGGCACCAGACAAAAGGAGAGTGTATACAAGGTGCTTATGAGATGGTATCACACACCAGATAAACTACACGCTTTGTTTCCGGACCACCCAAACACCTGCTGGAGGCAATGTGGTGAAGTTGGCTCATTCTTACATACTTTTTGGTCCTGCCCCAAACTACAAACATTATGGGATGATATAGAGAACTTACTAACCAAAATAACCACCTATAATTTGCCCAGAGATCCTTTAACTTACCTTATAGGTAAGCCATTCCCCCGGCTATCCAAACAATCCCAGATCTTAGTTAACCAGGTTTTAACAGCTACAAGATTAGTTATAGCAGCCAAATGGAAATCCACAGATCCCCCAACCTTAACTGAAGTGATAACTCGGGTTAACAGTAATCGATTCTTTGAGGAAAGAATAGCTTTTTTACAGAACAAAACCCCTAAATACTTGCAGATCTGGTCTGATTGGGTACTTGGGGGTCTGGCAGAGTAAGGCACGCGTGCCTATAGGTTAACTCAAGATTTGTTACCAGAGAGTTTTACTTTCATGTATCATTGATACTAACTCAAATTATGTTATCGACCCAAGGCTGACTTTTCTGGTTCTTTATTATTTTATTTTATCTTTTACCTCTATTGTTCACTCACTTACCCTTTTTATTCTTCTTTGCCCATTTCCTCCCCCAATCCCTTCCCCTTCCCCCACCCCCACCTCCTTTTCTACCTCCCCTTTTCTTCTTTATTTACCCTTTAAACTTGAGGGAAGCCTCATGGACCCTGTAACTGTTCAACACTGTTTGTGATGACTTGTGTTATTTTGTAAGGCTCCTGATTATGTATGACTCTTTTTCTTGCTAGTAAAAAATATGTTACAAAAAAAAAAAAAATCTGTCTCCCTGTCTGCTATCTGTGAATGCAGGGAGTCATGGTTCAACAATAGCTAAATAGGGCAGTATGATGGAGAGTTGGCTTAGGAAAATGAGCTGGATGCAGCACAAAATTAGTTTGATTGCATGTTCTGCAAGGGGAAGAGTTCAGTCAAAAGATTTAGTTATACAGTACTGCAGTAAGTAGTTAAGAAATAGATAAATACAGTGAAAACATGGCTCTGGTGAAAAAAGGGATAGCCATATCCCTTTTCACCAGAGCCATGTTTTCACTGTATTTATCTATTTCTTAACTACTTACTGCAGTTAACACGTACTGTAGTTAACTAGAGAATAAAAAGAGAATAAAAAATTATGGAGGAGATAATACTAAAAAGGGAAATTCAGTGAGGAGATGGGAAGATCTGGAAGAAACCAGGAGATATGCAATTAGGTCATGCAGAGGGCTTGTGTAGTACCTAATGAAAGGTAAGGGGTCTGTAATTGGAAGGAGAAGATGGAGACTGCATGATGAAGGGGAATGAGTAGAATATGAATGAGTAGATATGAATTGAAGAAATAGGTACTAGACATGAAATTAAAGTGGTTAGAAGATATGCATGCAAATAATTATATAGACTATACTAGCACATAGATTCAACAACCCAATAATAGTAATGATCTAGGCTCTCAAAACTGTCCACAGGAGTTTGCCATCATGCATCCTACTAGGCACATGCTTGGATGTTGAGAAGCTTCTTTCTTCTCACAGGCATGCATGCACAGTAGAGATAAAATTAACTAAAAAGCTTTTTCACTCTACTGCTCATGTGTCAGATGCTGGATTTTGAAGAAAGGAGATAGAAGTAAGAGGATCACTTGCTTTCAAATGTCACTGGCCAGTACAGCTTCCTGCTAACATGAGCACCAGCCCAGGGTATAAAGTGCCCTAACTTTTGGCACTACCTATCGATTGGATCTTTCCTTCTCCTTTAATATAATACAGAACTTGCCAATTTGTCTTGAACTTTACTTTGCAAGGCAACACCAAGATGATTAAGCATCCCCTCAAAAAATGGCCTTACAAGTACCCTTTCTTGTTTGATATTAACATGTCAATTTGCATAAAGACTTCTGAAAACAAAAGGTATTTACTTGTCTCATGCATTATGCATAGCACTGCCTTCATACCAAATATGAAAGTTTTATGTTCACAAAAGAAATTATTGGTGGAGACATGTAAATCACTCCTATGCATTCAGAACCGCTGGTTTAATAGCACAGATATAGCCTTATAATGCAGAGCCATATATCCAAACAGCCTGTTTGGATCTTGTTAGATCTCATTAGAGCTAGATATTGGAACATGGCTTCTGACATGTCACTTAGGAAATTCTGAACTTGAAATGTCCATTAAAAAGATGTGCAGTAGATTGCATCCAGGCCCAAATTTACAAACTGGACAACCCTGGGCTGGCACTGCTCGTCACCCCTCCCTGTCCCCTTCACCTTGCTCTTCCCCTTCCTGTGCATGAGTGCATGTGCTCGGGTCCGGAGCACTAGCACAAAACTGAAGACTGGTGTGCAGTATATTTAAAGAACTTGCAAATCTCCCTTGTGTCTTGGTTGCTTGTAACCAATTCGAATGTGGCTGGGCGGCATGCCACCCCTGACATTCTGCCACTCTAGGCCTGGGCATTTATGGCCTTGCTACAAATTTGGGCCTGATTGCACCTCAATGCTTCCCCTATCTTCAGCAGTGCTGATTCTTATCAGGACCTCACACTGCCAGATGCTGCCCTTAGTCACAGCAAAACATGTTAACTAGGACCAAGGTGGGTGACTTGGTCATCTAAGAATTCCAGAAGCTTTTCAATAATGAGGCAAAGGTGGTTCTTTTCCTTACTTGACACTCCTGTATGAGCAGCCAATAGCTGCAACATGAGAAGTTAAATAAGTGCATGTAAGTTTAAAGGAAAACTATACCCCCAAAATTAATACTTAAGCAAGAGATCATACCATATTAAGTGGCATATGAAAGAATCTTACCAAACTGGCATATATATTTAAGTAAATATTGCCCTTTTACATATCTTGCCTTGAACCACGATTTCATGGTGGTGTGCTGCATCAGAGATCACCTGACCAGAAATACTGTAGCTCTAACTGTAACAGGAAGAAACGTGGAAGCAAACCACAGAATGTTGTCCATTAATTGGCTGATTTCACCTAAGATGTATGGTTTGTTTATGTGCACCGTGAATCATGATCCAAGAGGGGCGACCCTTAGTTCTTAATATTGCAATTTTCTATTTAGGATTACCCAACGGCACATATTACTAAAAAAGTATATAACTATGAGCTGTTTTATGCAATATATTTTTATAGACACCTGCATTGTTCAGGAGTATAGATTTCCTTAAAGAAATAAATATCTTGTTTTAAAGAAGAGGTTCAGATCTTGCTACTACAGGAAAATTAAATGCACTCTCTTCAATAGTAAGATTTTATACTCCCAGCAAACCTTCAGGGCAAAGGTAAGGGAGAAGCTTGGTGGTGGGAGGCATGGCGCTGCTGAGCTGCTGTCTGGCTCCTACATTTGGAGGGCATATTTATTATGCTGTGTAAAACGAAATTTGCCAAAAACAGTGTAAAAAGCTGTGTAAAATAAACGGCAAATTTATCAAGATGTATGTAAGAGTGGCTATGTGTGGTGTATTATCCCACCTTTTTTACACAACATAATAAATATGGCCATAAATATGTTGAGGTGCTGAATTTACCACCCTATATTTTTGTGTCTATATTTTTTAGTTCTGCATTGTTTTTAAAAAGTAATATCTTTGCAAAAAGCAAAAATCAGTAATTAGGCTTTCAAACCAATACTTGAAACATTTAAGAAAAGCATCTATTTTTGTTTTTGTGCGCTTATATTAGTATTTGTGTGGTAGCAGAGGAATGTGTCACAGTAATGCAGAGAGCTGTAATGATGTCAACTTGTTATTTACTTTCCAAATCTGAATGACTGAGCAAGGCGAAAGGAGAATCAATCAACCACAATGTGACCCTACAGGCGGAAAAAACAGCACTCCCACAGCGAGCCATGGGGGAAGGGAAGCACATGTAACCAAGGCAATCTTGCACCATGTACTCATCCTGGCTTTTTAAGGCACTCTTCTCATTTTCATTTGTTTTCTCTGTTCAAGGTAATATGTAAGGATCTAAGAAAAAAAACGTGCTAAATCGTTAAGAATCAGAAAAGGGGTCGTATACTATATGGGCTGTAAAATAAGACTTTTGTCGGATTGTCAGCAGCAATTTTTTTAAGTTCTGCTGATTCAGAATTATGGAGTTCCTGTAAGTCCAACATTTTACTATATCTGTCTCTGAAACACAGTTTAAAACTTTTGTGGCACATGGTTGTGATATAACATTGCAATGATTGTGAACGCTGGTCTGCTGTTTGGTTTATTATAGTGTATATATAGTGTGATCTATAGTGTATTCCAGTGCAGTATTTCAATTGTTCAGTTTATATAGCAAATTAATTCTAATATATGTGACAATGTGTTTTAACTGTTATGGTTATTGTATCAGTAGTAATAAGATGTTATCCTTTATATGATTGAAAGGAAATGCAGATAAAATAATCAAACATTGCAGAAGCAATAGAATATTATTCTATCATTTAGCTTTCCAAATTAACATTGAAAAGATGTATTTATTTTCATATTCTGAGGACTAAATAATGTAGAATAAATGCATTTTTTCCGTAGCTACCGTAGCAGCAGCTATGTACATGCATTTCTTTTTGTAATAATAAAAAGTATATAAGAATTCTCCAGGCAGAGCATCTCCCCCCACCCCCACTAAAATATATTAAATGCCCGATGTGCAGTGTCACCCAGCACCATTTTCTATAATACAGGCTCTGTAATCAGCTTCATTGTCATCGACTAAATATTGCCTGCAGAAAATATGATTCTACTCTTATTAAGTGGAATTTCATATAAGCCACAAACAAAATTGTAAATGTTGAATTTTAAAAAGGAACAACAGGAAATGGCTACACTTAAAAGGAAGGGGAAAAAACATGTTATTGTTTTCCACTAGTTCAGGTCAATTGATCTGTCTGTACAGGGTTTTCTAGTTTTTTTTCTCTCTAGGAGGTCACTGGCTCAGTGTCTCAGTTTCTGTATGTGTCTGTGTGTGTGCATGTGTGTGTGTGGATCTTTTTTTCCTGCCAGTCTCTCTCTTTCCCCCTTCTCTGAGCTTCTGCTTCTGTCTTTGGAGCTTCACTTACACACAAACACAGGCTAACTAACTCTGCTAATGAATAATTTAGCAGTACCTTTTTGATTGCTTCACCAAATATATATGAATTTTTTTTAAATATATATATTACAGTCTTAATAAAGTCAGATTTGTCACTTTTGTGGGTTGCTTATTTTTTAAAGTCAAATGGTTTTTTAAATCTACTTTTATATTTTTTCTACATAAGTGTGGAGGATTTACAGTTAAAGATCATATATGGTTGTTTGCAAATCCAGGAACTGCGAAGGAAGAGTTAATAGGTTCTGCAAGTGAAGAAAAGTCCCTGTGTGTGCTTGCTTCCTATAAGAAGTTAAGGCTTTAACCAACTGCTACATGAACTGCAAACAGTGTCTTATATTTCACGTTGTGTGAGGTGAGTCTATATTTTAATTGCATGGGGCTGACTTAAAATCCATTGATTGTGAATCAGCTGAGAGCTTTCCAGAATTGTCATTGGTATATGTCAGAGCTGGCAAAACTTGCCTGCAGATTCAGTGCCTGATTTGCCATGTTCGTTGCTTCTCTTTTCCTCTCTGATATTTTCTTTTAAATCCCTTTGAAGTCATGAAAACTTTGAATTGGAAACTTTATGATTTTGCATTTGCTTGGAAGAGTTAATGTTACTGAACTATTCCTGTGATTATGCTGTTTTTTTATTTACATGGATATTTACCCAAGAGTGTTGGGGGATGGGGTTTAAAATACTTTACTGATTTAGCATGTTATTTTCAATAAAAAGAAAGAGGGGGGGGACTGTAAAAATGCCAGGTATTCATATTGCAGATGGTGTGGAGTTCCTTTAAGCCATTGGGTTGGGGGAGGGGAGTCCCCATTCATTGGCTTTATGTTAGACAGCGTTTGATGCCTTAAGTCAAATGTCAAAATGTTTTACAGACAGAACTTTCATTATTGTGCGTATGGGGCTTTTATATACCTGTGGGGGAAAACACCCCCCTCAAACGAACTAAGGAAGTTGCCAAAACTTAGTTCAGCTCATTATACTGTACTTTACATTTTGTTAAAGAGGTAGACTTGTTACATGTTTTGCTCCCCTGTTTTCTCTTGAAAATCTTTTTTTTCTCCATATTTCTAAAGTTTCAGCTAAGACTTGAGGGTTCTGCAAATTCAGGGGTCATCTCCCAACCTTGATGGAGCAGGGGTCTTTTTTACCCTATGTGTTGGTGAATGTTTGCACATAATCTGTTCAATGTACACATTAATCTATTCTACAGCACTGTGTTTGTTCTTATAACATTTTTTAAATGATAATCTCGGTATGTACATAACTCGAAGAAGAAGTAACATTAACAAAATTTATGCAAACTGCAACCAAGAGCCTATAGAATATAGAATAAAAGCATTCCAAATATTCCAAGTATAGATATTGTGGATTTGCTAAGGGATCCTATCATGTTTATAATAGAAAAAAGACATAACTCAATCAATAACTGCTCTTTTAAGTAATATTCTCTTGTTCACAGCTCTGTAGATAATGATATTCAGCTTAATAAGTACCCACACAGCAGGAGTTTAAAGACATACCTAGGGTTTGTACTGGTCAGGATCTGCCGAATAACAGTTTAGCTCGTCAGTCCAAAATAGTCTTTAAACTGAAACAGCGAAACCAAATGAGTGAGGATTCACACAATTGAGACATAAGGAAAAGACTCAGAATGACTAGTACTCCCCCTGTTTACACAGATCTGTTCAAGATTAGTTTACAAGGTGCAAAAAATGAATGCACCCTGTCCTGCATTTTGTATATTTCCACCCTGTGCTGTGCAGAATGTGCACCTGCCTGATGAATACTGTGCTGCCTGTGTTAAGCAGCACTGCATTCACTAGGGGTTTTTCATACATCATGAGACCCCATACATCATACATTGAATGAACACTATGGGGTGCAGTTTACCCCTTCTCTGGAATGAAATGCTGAAATTCAACTAGGTTCCCATATTTGCTCTTGTAAGAAGTGATCCATGCAGAATAAAGTTTCTAATAAGCAACTACTGTGTATAATTCTCCATTAATGTAAAATTTAGGGGCAGATTTATCAGATTTTTATCAGATTTTACCAGATTTAGCAGATTTATTGAGTTTGTTTCTAAATTATCTTTTATGATGTTTTTTGCTATTTATCAACATTTCTTCTCCCTGGCATTTTCCAACAGAAACAATTTAAGACATTTAAAACAATTGACATATAAGCATGGGTTTGAATTTAAATATTTCTATAATTCTACTTACTTGAGTTCTGGAGAATGGATGAGTTGTGTTACTACAGAAGCCCATGGTAACCTAATCAAAACAAAAAGCTCGGAAGAAGCCAGTCCTGGGTCATAGTAATATCCTATGCTAGGGGATGCTGAGGGATACTGGAAGTATTTAATAATTGTGTAGGTAACTATGGCCTTTGTTTTTTGACAAATTTAGTACATGAGTGAGGAAGCACCTAGGCGCCCCTTCTACCAATCACCTAAATTGTGTGTCATTCAGATACGCAAGTTAGGGAGCGAGAAAGGATGCTAGCACCAGTGGCAGGCCAAACTGGCTGGGTGCCCTAGGCAGCCCTGCCGACTATGTCATCTCTACTTTCAGGCACATGTGTGCACATTCGCGTGTGCATACGCAGAAAAATGTGTGAACGAGAACATGTTCGCATGCACGGAAAAATGCATTTTCACGCTGATCATCAGGAAAGAAATAGGAAGTGCTGGCATAGGTGGCCAACACTGGGATCCAGACTAGGAGAAGGAGGCAGACAAGGAAAATGCCTGGTGGGCTAGGCACATGCTTCTTCTGCCTACCCCTAGTTCCGGGCCTGGCTAGCACCTTCTGAAGCCCCCTGTTTACTCTACACAGATTTTTAATCTGGTACTAGGTGCAGAGTACAGAATTTCTAGGATTTTTTCTTGTTAGATGAGCACTTAAGGGAAAAGTAAATAAGCCCTCTTGTCTTCGACAACTGACTATATGGTGTGGGCAGGAGTCTTGATCTTTATCTTTGAAATGAAAATGGAAGTGAGAATGTCTCAAGGTCCCAATTATTTAATTGGTTGAGTAGTGGCTACAAAGAATGCTTTATCATAGGCTGAGGTGGTACAGGAACACACCTTTAAACTGATATTCTCAGATTCGCTTTAATCTGGTAGGGTACCTATGGATTGGAGGAAATATGATGTCATTCCAATATTTAAAGAGTGATTAAGATATCAGCCTGGCAGTTATAGGCCAGTAAATTTGACATCTGTGGTAGGCAAATTATTTGAAGACTTGTTAACCCTTTAAGTGCCACCCCACGTAGAATCTACGTTCTGTGGGGATGGCACTTGAAATGCCACAGAACGTAGATTCTACGTTCTGCAGCATTTCAGGGTTAAGGAACGGAGGAGCGGCTTTTCAAGCCGCTTGCTCCGTTCCTCTTCGTTCCCCAGCCCCCAGGCAACGAGCAGGGGCCGGGAACGAGTGGCCCCTGAGGCGCGATCGCCCAGGGGCCCCAAATGCAGCAGCAGACACGTGCACACTGCGTGTCCTGCTGCTGCTTTCACTTCCTGAGCCGAAGCTCCGCCCCCTCACAACGGATCTTCCTGGGTGATGCAGCATTTTCTTCCTCCAGCCCTGCACAACGATCTGGACCTGCTTCCCCCAGGTTAGTGCCCATCCACACACAGAAACACACACAAACACACAAACACACACTTATTTTCCCATTACACACTTACATTCACACTTACACACAATCACATACATTTTTGGGGGATCAGGGGGGTCACACACATTCACAGCACCCCCACATGCTTGCACACACACACAACATGCAATTGGTCAGTTGTACACACACATACACACTTGCACTGTTGTGTCTTTTTTTTTTTTTTTTCCTTATCGCATCGTCTGTTTTTTTGGCTGAAAAAACTGTTTTATTGCCATTGCGAATAGCGTATTCGCTAATTGCACTGCGCAATACCTTTTGTATGTTATTTTGGTGATTATACTGCAATTTGGGTGATTTTGGTGCATTTTTAGACATTTTATTGCATGTTTTGCCATTTTATTACATTTTCAGCTTTGCAAAGGTGTTGTTCCCCTTTTTCTGTCTGTAAAACCTATTTGGCCATGCTAAAATTATCAAAAATTTATTCTGACTGCTGATTACAGTAGGCGAGAAAAAAAAAGCATTGATTTTTGCGGTTTTGTTGGATTTTAGTGATTTTTGTTACTTCATTTTGACCTTGGAAATTTTGTCTGCTATATAACCATTTGGAGGTCTCTGTGTACAAAATAGTTTGGTAAATCTTTTCATATCAGGCATCAAACTGTTCAGTACACTCCTTGCTTTCATATTTAGGATGACTTTTGCTGGTACGTTACAAAATGTGGGGTATATAATGGGGTAAAATGCAAGCTTTGTGACTATTTTCAGAATTTCCATAAAAAGCGTTATGTTTAGCATTGCTTTGCGGTTTGGTAGTTTGCAGTAGAAAATTTTAATTACCTGCTTTAGATTCGTCTGAATGTGTACTTTCAGAAAATATATGGGTTTCTAGGGTCTCCATACTGTTAGGGGGTCTTATGGTGCATAATGCACATACCAGGTGTTGTATTGTAGCAGTCAGAGTGTCATATGTGAAAATTCATATGTACTATTTTTATTGGGACGTCTCTGTATGCCACCTAGTTTGGTAAATCTTTTCATATCAGGCATCAAACTGTTCAGTACACTCCTGGCTTTCATATTTAGGATGACTTTTGCTGGTACGTTACAAAATGTGGGGTATATAATGGGGTAAAATGCAAGCTTTGTGACTATTTTCAGAATTTCCATAAAAGGGTTACCGTATATACTCGTGTATAAGCCGACCTGTGTATAAGCCGAGGTACCTAATTTACCTAAGAAAACTGGAAAAATTTATTGACTCGTGTATAAGCCTAGGGGCCCCATGTCAGATTTCAAAATGTGAATGTGTAAATGTGTAATCATGTTTTATGGCATAGAAATCTATCTAAAACGATTTAAAAGAGTCAGAACTATTAGCTGGACAATTGCCACTTGTTTTCCCTGTGACCTCCCACCTGTCATGGCTGCTCAGAAGATCAATGAGGCGCTGCACCTAGCAAAAGCAGAAAAAAGGTACCGTACCGACTGTCACGATCGCCGCCCGGAGCAGGTCCAGGAGCTCCGGGCGGCGCGTCCTTCCCTGCCGGCGTCACTCCCAAAATGGCGGCCATTTTGGGAGCGACGCCGGCAGGGAAGGACGCGCCGCACGGAGCTCCTGGACCTGCTCCGGGCGGCGATCGTGACAGTCGATACGGTACCTTTTTTCTGCTTTTGCTAGGTGCAGCGCCTCATTGATCTTCTGAGCAGCCATGACACCTCTAGCGACAACCTCCTACGTCACCAGACAGGAGGAGCTGCGCTACGTCTTCTCCTGATGCGCTATGGGAGAGGGAGGTGTGTTGGGGCCGCGGAAGGAGCCTCGTATCTGCGGCCGGTGAGGGATTGGCTACGGTATGTGCAGCTGACCCGCGTATAAGCCGAGGTCGAGATTTTCAGCACATTTTGGGTGCTGAAAAACTCGGCTTATACGCGAGTATCTACGGTATGTTTAGAATTGCTTTTTCGGTTTGGTAGTTTCACAATAGAAAGATGTAATTACCTGCTTTAGATACGTCCGAATGTGTAATTTCAGAAAATATATGGGTTTCTAGGGTCTCCATACTGTTAGGGGGTCTTACGGTGCATAATGCACATACCATGTGCTTGTATTGTAGCAGTCAGAGCGTCACATGTGAAAATTCATATGTACTATCTTCATTTGGGTGTCTCTGTATGCCACCTAGTTTGGTAAATCTTTTCATATCAGGCATCAAACTGTTCAGTACACTCCTTGCTTTCATATTTAGGATGACTTTTGCTGCTACGTTACAAAATGTGGGTTATATAATGGGGTAAAATGCAAGCTTTGTGACTATTTTCAGAAATTCCATAAAAAGCATTATGTTTAGCATTGCTTTGCGGTTTTGTAGTTTGCAGTAGAAAGATGTAATTACTTGCTTTAGATTCGTCTGAATGTGTGCTTTCAGAAAATATATGGTTTTCTAGGGTCTCTATACTGTTAGGGGGTCTTATGGTGCATAATGCACATACCATGTGCTTGTATTGTAGCAGTCAGAGCGTCACATGTGAAAATTCATATGTACTATCTTCATTTGGGTGTCTCTGTATGCCACCTAGTTTGGTAAATCTTTTAATATCAGGCATCACACTGTTCAGTACACTCCTGGCTTTCATATTGAGGATGACTTTTGCTGGTACGTTACAAAATGTGGGGTATATAATGGGGTAAAATGCAAGCTTTGTGACTATTTTCAGAAATTCCATAAAAAGCGTTATGTTTAGCATTGCTTTGTGGTTTTGTAGTTTGCAGTAGAAAGATGTAATTACTTGCTTTAGATTCGTCTGAATGTGTGCTTTCAGAAAATATATGGTTTTCTAGGGTCTCTATACTGTTAGGGGGTCTTATGGTGCATAATGCACATACCAGGTGCTTGTATTGTAGCAGTCAGAGTGTCATATGTGAAAATTCATATGTACTATTTTCATTTGGGAGATTTTTGTGGGGTAAAAACACAGAAATATATGTTTACCCCCCAAAACCATATATTTTTGAAAAGTACACATTCTACCGAATCTAAAATGGGTACCCATGCCTTTCTGCTCCAAACTACTGAGTCGCAAGGCCTTCCCAAAATTGTCGGTTTTGGTGAAATATCTAAAAATTGCCTCAAAGCTTCAAATTCCCAGCACCATATCACCCATGTATCATTACGTATCAAGAAAAAGCACCCTAAATATGATTGCCAGGGTTCCTCCAAACAGTTTGGTGGCCATTGTTCATAGGTTTACCAAAGAATCTGGCATTTAGAGGCCCCAAAATGAAGTTAGTGCATATAAATAGTCCTGTGGGTAAGTAAACATACTGTTTCAGGATTTTGTGGCCTTGGAATCAAAAGTATGCCGTTTTCTGCCTTCTGCTTTCAAAATTCGGTAATATACTGCCGGGAGTTTTTGCTGTACAGATGTCCTAAATCTGCCTAAAACTATACATATTTGGTATTGGCACGTTCAAGAGACATGAGGCTTTCCAAATCAGTTGGATTTTCATGCGTAAAATGAAATATTTTTCAGGTATAAGTTCATATATTGTGAAAAATAGGAATTTTTCATTTTTTTTTGTATTTAGCACTATAAATCTTTTTGCAGAGGTGGAAATACATGAAAACTCAGGCAGATTTAGAAAGCTCAGTTTCTCCCAAAAAAAACAATGTATAGTTTTCCTAGGTGAACTATAGGTTTCCCCTCAGAAAATGCCCCTAAAGTGAGAGAGCACAGAATGTTTCAAAAACGTCTGGCATTTCGCGTAACCAAATTGGTCAATTCTGCTGGCACTTAAAGGGTTAAGGGATCACATTCAAAATTTTGTCCTAGTGAATGGCATTATGAGCAGCAATCAGAGTGGCTTTATAAAAGATAGGTTATGTCAGAGGATTGCTTTTTATGACGAGGCAAGTAAGATGCTGGACAACAGGGGATGTTCTATTCGAATTTTGCCAAAGTGTTTGATACCGTGCCCCACAAATGACTGCTTTCTGAACTAAGGTCTTTTGGGCTTAATGAAGTAGTTTGTACATGGATAGAAAAATGGCTACAGGATCGGTTACAGAGGGTGGTTGATGGTAAGGCCCCATCTAAAATATGCCATACAGTTTTTGGTCTCCAGTGCTCAAACAGGACATTATTGAATTAGAGAAGGTGCAGCGAAGGGCAACTAAGCTAACTAAAAGATATGGAGGAAAGCTATGAGGAAAGACTGGCCAAGCTGGGGTTGTTCACGCTGAGGGGTGATATGATAACTACAGTATGTATAAATATATAAGGTGATCATATAATAATCTCTCTAATGTTTTATTTACCAGTAAGTCTTTCCAACTGACACAAAGTCACCCGTTCTGATTAAGAGAAAAGAGGTTCCGGCTCAATATTCAAAAGGGGGATTTTACAGTGAAAGCTGTGAAGAGGTGGAATTCTCTCCCTGAAGCAGTCATATAGGTTGATACATTAGATAGCTTTAAGAAGGGGTTAGAGGGGTTTTTAGCAAATGAGGGAATACAGGGTTATGGAAGATAGTACAAGTTTATCCAGGGACTAGTCCGCTATCTTGGAGTCAGGAAGGAATTTTTTCCCCCTCTGTGGCATATTGTTTTGCCTTCCTCTGGATCAATTAGCAGTTAGGAAGGTTATAAATATAGACTAAAAAGGTTGAACGTGATGGACGTGTGTCTATCTAACTTACTATGTAATATTCAACATTTTATTTGGGAGGTAAATATTTAGTCTGAGGATTGATGTAATTTACAATTTTGTACTTGAGGGTCTTGAAATGACAACTTGTCAGTGAGAGTAACCTGTTGCATTTAAAAACTTCAACCCACCAATACATTTTACCACTTCATGGTGTGGCCAGGTACATAGATAATTATGAGACCAAAGAAGTACTGCCATTAAATGCTGCTTTGCTGTGTCACTTATTGTATGCACCTAAGGAAGGCTATTGGGCTGAAACATGTGGTGCATGACGTTCCTGCAATAAATACATTGTGATGCTGAGGTGTTGTGCTCTTGGGTAATATATTTTCACATTTCGATTCTCACACAGTTATTCAATGTTTCTGTAACACAAAATACACACTAAGGCTAATTTATTTAGGGGGAGCATGTAATAATAATAATAATAAACTGCTATCAATCCTTATCGATACTGGTTTCCTTCTTCTTACATGTGATTTGCATATGATGAGTACACGGAATTGCACAGAATAGTATTTGACTACTTAAATGCATTGTAATTAATTTACACAGATTCTTCTTAGATAATTTGTCAGATTGATAAAACTGTCATAAATGTGCCTCAATATGTACACTATGTAACCTAATAATTTGTGTCTGAATAACTTCCATTTACAATATTGAATGCTTGTACTACTTCTATACATATTATTGGCACTGTGGATGGACATAAAATTAGTAACTGACAAATGGGTGGGTTGGGAATTTTCCTAAACAATTTTTTTTGGTGAATTTATTTTGCAATGTTTGTTGCTTACCGTGAAAGTGAACCTGTGATTGCAGCGACTAACGTTTAAATCAGTGAAGAAGAATTCCAAGCATTTTGTCACCTGCCCATGGAGATATTAATCACCCAGGAGACAAAATGTCCAGAATCACTATGTGTGCCCTTGCCCTAAGAGGTAACACTATATCTACAGACTCTATTGCTAATGTAGTCAATGTTGTGTATTTAATGCATTTATCAAACCCTCCAACGTGTGCAAATTAAGCTCGCCGTAAATATTCTAATTTCTTGTAGGACGAATGTTTGCTTATCTATTGTTTGTTTTATGCGACAATCTAAAACTAACCATTTAGATTTCAGGATTAAAGTAGTAAAATTAAATCAGACAATATTCTGCAAATAGTAGTGACAGTCACCCATGGATATCATCAGACAGGTAAAACATGCAAAGATATTGTTATTATCCAAAAGAAATGTTCTAACTTGCCTGATCAACTAAATAGACAATCACCATGTTACAAAAATTGTCTGGAAGTCCACAGATTGTCCTAAAATAGTTTCACACAACTATATCTGTGCATCTTGGGCTAGTTTAAGACAATTATTTTTACCTTACTAAATGTCAGTGATCTCTAAAAAGGTTGCCCTATTATAACTGTTTGCACCCCATAATGTAGGCCACAGTGTCAGGGGACATGAGTCACACATTGTTGATCAAATACAGCACTGCAACCATTTTTTTGCACTTTAAACACTGCTTTACTAATAGTAAAGGACCCCTATTTTGTTGTACAGCTGTATACTTTGCTGATATATTTATCACATTATAACTACACTTGTCTTAAAATGTTCATTTAATTTGTACCTTTTTTTTTCACTATTTATATTTCTATATTGTGCCACTCTTTGGTGTTTTGTTTAGTAAATATTAATAATGAGTTGCATTTATCACCAGGGTAGCTTGCTAGGTAAACTGGCTACCTCTTCTATGGATGGCATGTCTGGCGGGAGTAAATAGAATTCTTTTACATGCTTGTATGAATATACCAAGAGATGTGAACATTTTTGGGGTTTAGTTAGTTGGGGCGCCTGTTTAAGATTGCTCAAGCTTTCATGCTCCAGCAGTCTTTAAAGAAGAACTAAAGCTTAGCTAAAGAAGTAGGGCAAAATGTTGTATATTACAGTATGTTTTGGGCTTCTGTACCAGCCCAAGGCAGCCAGAGCCCTTTAGCAGTAAAGATCTGTGCCTTAAAAATGCCCCAGTAGCTGCCCATCTTTTTCACTGCTGATTGACTGCACACGCACTGTGCTGACAATTATCATAAGAATTTAATAATGAGTCCTTTAGCATCAGCTTATATGACGAGCAAACCTGCTTCTCAACAGCACATTGAGCAGGTGCTTGTTGCAGACACTTCTAACAAAATCAAAGATGGGAAACTCAGTGAGTTCAGTATGTAAAATAAGGCATTTTCAGCCATATTAATTTTTAGGGTTTAGTTTTCCTTGCGTGAGTTAATGAACGTGGTTTCGGACCCAATAACCTTGTAAATCTTCACCATTAAAAAAAAAAATGCTTGTTGAAATAAATGAAGGTTATCGATCCTTGAAACCCTGCGTTTCATGCAGGGTTTCCTTAAAGATGGCTGAAGCCCAAAGCTTGAGTGATCTTAAATAAGGCCCATAGTGAACTATACTGTGTACATTTCTTCTCCATTTGTTTGCATTAATATCTGTAACTAGGAGAGGTCATATCGCTCGACAATATCTCAATGTTCCAGATTTTTCTGGGAACATGCACCCTACTGTTTTGAAATCAATTGCCTGGAATGTATTGATATAATTATTTCTTAAGTAACAATATGACAACATTGTTACATTGTACAGATATCAGGATGTAAACTAGATATATAGTATACTAAAATATGACAGCTAATCAATTATTATTATCTATGTAAATAAATATAAATCAGAGTGTTGCTCAAATGTATTGGAAAGAATTTTTACAACCATTGACATTGTTTATGTTTTTGTGTTAATGAGCCTGATCTGGTTTGCTGAATGAATACAATAAGCACAGAAATTCACAAAGGATTAACTTTGGTATACAGAAAACTCTTTCATTAAAAAAAACCACTGAAAATTCTTGAAAACATAATAAATTTAAGTGATATGGGTTTTGTGATTAAAAAAAAAAGGTTAATGTAGCATTTATGTAGAAAGTCCAAATGCATTTTTTTTCAGTTGCTTATATAATCAGGCAGATTCAGTTTTATGAGAAAAACGTATTTCTTAATTCAGTTTCTAATTTCCAAATAGCCTTCCACGAGGTCTTCATGTGATAGATCATGAAATAAGATTTGTCTTTGAATTGAATCTAATTTAGTGTGTCATATCAGTTGTGCTATTTAACACTGCCAAATCACTAATATATAAACAGATTATTGGTTAAACAGTAGTTTATTCCTTCAAGAATGGAGCAGAATTAGGTCAGTTCCTGCACACTGACTCAGAAATGCATGTATTTGGCTCCTTTAAGGATAGGTTCAACGTTTTATAACAGAAAAGTCCTATAGCAACCAATCAGTAGGTACTGTAGCTAATGCTATACCTTATATTACATTACACAAAGGCATCCAGGCTTTAGGCAGAATTTAGCCTCAATTTAGAAATTACTATGATCATATTAGCCTAATATGCCCACATTAGGGTGGGCATATCAGTGAACAATCTGCTTGTTTGGGGGGACCTAGCCAAATGAGCGGATCCTATAATGTATGGCCAATTCTATAGATCTAAAGTGTACAGAATTGGCTTAACCAAAATTTAACCAAAATTTTGGATGGGGGTCCAGTATGGTTCAAGACAATTTGTAACTCTGTATGTATCTATAATTTATCTATAACTAAATTCTCAGGTGGGGTCAATGCCTGCATTGGAAGTTGGCAATTTTTCTCTCCAGTGTGTATGCTTAGCACTACATTAAGATGGGGTTTCAGTCAGGCATTCTCTCTGTGTAGCATTGAACAAAACAAAAGTAAAGAACAATCTTATAGCAGAATGATTAATACATCAGAGAGCTATTTCTTTAGTCTTTAGATTATGTCCCTTAAAATATAAGATTAATATTAAGATTATACACATACACTGCTGGGTTCTTGAATTTAGTTCTGACCATGAAGTTTGTTTGTTCTCCACATTATCTATTTTCTATTCCAAGGACTGTTGGGTTTGCGGTTTTGTAGGTTAAGTTAGCCTCTTCCAATATAGATAGGACAGTACAATTGAGACAGTTCCTGCCGTTCTACATCTTTGTGGTGCTCCTAGGGACTTAGAAAAAACGATTAGCTAGAATCTTGGGAGCAACTCCACCCTCTATACAATTTTCACCTTTCCTTAACTTTTAATTAAAAGGTTGATAACTAAGGGTTCATGATTGTGATCATATTAATTAACTTTTTTAGATTTTAGTTAATTTATGCACAAGTCACTCTGAAATTGTGTAGCTTAGATCAAATGAATTGGTGAATCAATTAATTGCACAAGGCACTTTATAAATTAGAACACATCCGATTAATTTAAAAATCAAAGCACAATTGATTGTACAGGTCACTTTACACTGTGCACTTTAATGAATTGTAGCAATAACCTATTTATTAGTTAAGTTGGTTGATAAAATGTTAAGAGCGAATATAATTAATTTATGAATCAAGTGGAGTTTTACATAGTATTGGCATTTTAAATTAATTAAGTTGATTGAATTAATAGTGATTAACTCCTGGTTTACCTTCAGTTGATGTTGGTGCTGTGGGTTTAACCTGAATAAAATAACAACTCAATCAATTGACAATTTTCCTTTCATTCAAAACGTTTTATTGTGGGTTTTTTGAAGGTGAATGTTGCATGTGGCACGTTACATTCATTAATATATAGCAGGGTGAAGCTAAACTTTCTTAATCTTAACAACAAGCAACATTGTAATTATTATTTATATAGCCTGGTGTTATCAGCTTATCTTAAAGACTTGAAACAAAGTATCAAGTTGGATAATTTAGGCAGATAAGGTTATCCCTTTCAAACTATACAACGAATAGAAACTGAGTAACCATTATCATTGTTACAAATATTAAGGGAAGTGTTCAAACTATAGGAGGTCTGGTGAATCGATACAGTCACAAAACAAGGTTCTTTTTCTTTCCTTTTTCCTTTATAATTGATTAACACTCCTTTGGTGGCTGTAGAGTCTGAGTATTTATTTATTTTGTTTTAAGAGTTAATCTTTTTTCTTTCAAATAATGTTCTCCACATGTCTGAATTGTTTTCCTACTGGTTCCTCAGTTTCCTTAAAGGGTTGTTCACCTTAAAATTACCTTTTAGTATGATGTAGAGAGTATATTCTGAGACATTTTGCAATTGGATTTTGTTTTTTATTTTCGCTTTTAATTCAGAAGCTCCCCGGTCTGCAGTGTCATTAGTCTGGTTGCAATGGTCCAAATTACCCTAGCAACCATGCATTGATTTGAATAAGAAACTGAAATATGAATAGGAGAGAGACTAAATACAAAAATGGGTAATGAAAAGTTACATCAACAATACATTTGTAGCCTTATAGAGCATTTGTTTTTAGATGGTGTCAATGACCCCCATTTGAAAGCAAGAAAGATTTAAAAGAAGAAGACAAATAATTCAAAAACTATAAAAATTAAATAAATAAAGAGACCAATTGAAAAGTAGCTTAGAATTGGCCATTCTATAACATATTAAAAGTGAACTCAAAGGTGAACCGCCCCTTTAAACACTCCTGATAGGAATGATGAATAATCTCTTAATGTTGTATAAACAAACCTTTTAGACTGACAGAATAAGCCTTGAAAAAAGCTATTGGTTGATTTTATATTATTTTAACTTCATAGACAGACAGACAGACAGATAGATGATAGTTAGACACAACTGTCTGAAATACCAGATACCTGTATCTGAAATCTGGGTATAATGGCAGGCCAAGGCAATTAGACACCCTAGCCCATGTGAGCCTGTGTGAATGTGTGGGGGCATGCACAGTAAAATCAGGTAGGGGAAATGCGTGGTGACAAACAGGGGGAGTGGCACAGGGTCAGACTGGAGTCTTGGGGGCCCATTGGGGCTGCAAAATGAAGGTACCTCCTGGCAGTCCCCGGGGACCCCCCTGATCATTAAATGCCATGCAGTTAACAGTTTGGCGCCTGGGGGAGCAGGTCTGGCTGGCAGGGGCCATAAGACCACATGGCCCACCAGGTTTTTTCCTGGAATCCTGCACACACAAAGGTATCCAGGCTTTAGGCAGAATTTAGCCTCAATTTAGAAATTACTATGATCATATTAGCCTAATATGCCCACATTAGGGTGGGCATATCAGTGAACAATCTGCTTGTTTGGGGGGACCTAGCCAAATGAGCGGATCCTATAATGTATGGCCAATTCTATAGATCTAAAGTGTACAGAATTGGCTTAACCAAAATTTAACCAAAATTTTGGATGGGGGTCCAGTATGGTTCAAGACAATTTGTAACTCTGTATGTATCTATAATTTATCTATAACTAAATTCTCAGGTGGGGTCAATGCCTGCATTGGAAGTTGGCAATTTTTCTCTCCAGTGTGTATGCTTAGCACTACATTAAGATGGGGTTTCAGTCAGGCATTCTCTCTGTGTAGCATTGAACAAAACAAAAGTAAAGAACAATCTTATAGCAGAATGATTAATACATCAGAGAGCTATTTCTTTAGTCTTTAGATTATGTCCCTTAAAATATAAGATTAATATTAAGATTATACACATACACTGCTGGGTTCTTGAATTTAGTTCTGACCATGAAGTTTGTTTGTTCTCCACATTATCTATTTTCTATTCCAAGGACTGTTGGGTTTGCGGTTTTGTAGGTTAAGTTAGCCTCTTCCAATATAGATAGGACAGTACAATTGAGACAGTTCCTGCCGTTCTACATCTTTGTGGTGCTCCTAGGGACTTAGAAAAAACGATTAGCTAGAATCTTGGGAGCAACTCCACCCTCTATACAATTTTCACCTTTCCTTAACTTTTAATTAAAAGGTTGATAACTAAGGGTTCATGATTGTGATCATATTAATTAACTTTTTTAGATTTTAGTTAATTTATGCACAAGTCACTCTGAAATTGTGTAGCTTAGATCAAATGAATTGGTGAATCAATTAATTGCACAAGGCACTTTATAAATTAGAACACATCCGATTAATTTAAAAATCAAAGCACAATTGATTGTACAGGTCACTTTACACTGTGCACTTTAATGAATTGTAGCAATAACCTATTTATTAGTTAAGTTGGTTGATAAAATGTTAAGAGCGAATATAATTAATTTATGAATCAAGTGGAGTTTTACATAGTATTGGCATTTTAAATTAATTAAGTTGATTGAATTAATAGTGATTAACTCCTGGTTTACCTTCAGTTGATGTTGGTGCTGTGGGTTTAACCTGAATAAAATAACAACTCAATCAATTGACAATTTTCCTTTCATTCAAAACGTTTTATTGTGGGTTTTTTGAAGGTGAATGTTGCATGTGGCACGTTACATTCATTAATATATAGCAGGGTGAAGCTAAACTTTCTTAATCTTAACAACAAGCAACATTGTAATTATTATTTATATAGCCTGGTGTTATCAGCTTATCTTAAAGACTTGAAACAAAGTATCAAGTTGGATAATTTAGGCAGATAAGGTTATCCCTTTCAAACTATACAACGAATAGAAACTGAGTAACCATTATCATTGTTACAAATATTAAGGGAAGTGTTCAAACTATAGGAGGTCTGGTGAATCGATACAGTCACAAAACAAGGTTCTTTTTCTTTCCTTTTTCCTTTATAATTGATTAACACTCCTTTGGTGGCTGTAGAGTCTGAGTATTTATTTATTTTGTTTTAAGAGTTAATCTTTTTTCTTTCAAATAATGTTCTCCACATGTCTGAATTGTTTTCCTACTGGTTCCTCAGTTTCCTTAAAGGGTTGTTCACCTTAAAATTACCTTTTAGTATGATGTAGAGAGTATATTCTGAGACATTTTGCAATTGGATTTTGTTTTTTATTTTTCGCTTTTAATTCAGAAGCTCCCCGGTCTGCAGTGTCATTAGTCTGGTTGCAATGGTCCAAATTACCCTAGCAACCATGCATTGATTTGAATAAGAAACTGAAATATGAATAGGAGAGAGACTAAATACAAAAATGGGTAATGAAAAGTTACATCAACAATACATTTGTAGCCTTATAGAGCATTTGTTTTTAGATGGTGTCAATGACCCCCATTTGAAAGCAAGAAAGATTTAAAAGAAGAAGACAAATAATTCAAAAACTATAAAAATTAAATAAATAAAGAGACCAATTGAAAAGTAGCTTAGAATTGGCCATTCTATAACATATTAAAGTGAACTCAAAGGTGAACCGCCCCTTTAAACACTCCTGATAGGAATGATGAATAATCTCTTAATGTTGTATAAACAAACCTTTTAGTCTGACAGAATAAGCCTTGAAAAAAGCTATTGGTTGATTTTATATTATTTTAACTTCATAGACAGACAGACAGACAGATAGATGATAGTTAGACACAACTGTCTGAAATACCAGATACCTGTATCTGAAATCTGGGTATAATGGCAGGCCAAGGCAATTAGACACCCTAGCCCATGTGAGCCTGTGTGAATGTGTGGGGGCATGCACAGTAAAATCACGTAGGGGAAATGCGTGGTGACAAACAGGGGGAGTGGCACAGGGTCAGACTGGAGTCTTGGGGGCCCATTGGGGCTGCAAAATGAAGGTACCTCCTGGCAGTCCCCGGGGACCCCCCTGATCATTAAATGCCATGCAGTTAACAGTTTGGCGCCTGGGGGAGCAGGTCTGGCTGGCAGGGGCCATAAGACCACATGGCCCACCAGGTTTTTTCCTGGAATCCTGCCAGCCCAGTTCGACCCTGAAGTGGCAGCAGGTCAAGGCTGAACCTCTCCTATCTGCCCCATTCCATGTGAGAATACACACGGAATGTATTTTGGTGTAAAATGTGAGTTTTTGTCCCATGATTTGCCCCATGTATGCAGCTATTCACTAACAGGTGCTAAAAGATCGAGTCATCAACCTTATCATTGGGCAAAGCCATGTAAGGTTTGTGTATAGGGAGAAAATACTAAACCTAAAAAGCACCTTTGTGATTAACTGCATAAAATGTTTGTGTTTGGTACACAGCTTTACTAATCACACTGATTTCTACACATGTCTATAAATGCAACTTTTTGTACACAATTATTATATCTGCTTTTTGATCAGTCTTCAATAACTACCTGATACTGCAAGTACAGGTGGTTATTGGCCTAAATGTCCTTTTTGAGGCCAAAATAACTATGTAAAAGTAACAGAAAAGCTATTCATTTTAAGTTATTATTCATTATTTAAAGCAGATAGAGCTGATAAAATTAAATATACTATAATTACTGGGAATAGACTGGAAAGAGAAATATTAGCAGAGTTTAACTGTCTGTGGACTTCCAAATATTTATGAGTGGCCAAGTCAACCACCAGTTTCTACCAAGAGGTGAGCCACAAGGGCTGGGATAGTGTCCAGTATGCTCTACTGGTGAATCTTGAGGACCAGAGATAACGTGTTGGCACAATGTCTGTTTAACAACCTGAAAACAAGAGATTGCTTTCTTTTTTTCCTGAATCATGAAAAAATGTGTATAAACCTGAGTTTTTGAAATAGCTGCTTCTTTGCTTTTGGCTTAGTTTTGATTGTGATTTTTGCCCTCTTTTTAACAAAGGGTCTTAGCAGAAACTGATCTAACATACACCGTGTGCTGTGTACAAACGCCCAATTTTAAAAGCATAGGATCACCACTAGTTTAAAGGGGGGTATGGGGTGCTACAACCACTGAAGCTATGCCACAGCTTCCGGCTAAATATACAATATCAAAACAGGAGGGTTGTGGGAGCACTCTAAAGGCTTTAAAGTATATATATATATAAGTATAATAAATGCTATTGCATATGTACCTAAAACAGGGGTTATTTTGTTACAAAGCCTTTAAAGTCTTTAGAGTGCTCCCACAACCCTCCTGTTTTGATATTGTATATTTAGCCGGAAGCTGTGGCATAACTGACAGTTATGATGGTATCAACTCATTGACACCAAGGCTTATCAATGCACCAATTCGCTTGTGTGTTTAGACTGCTTTGAGCAGGTGAATACATTCATTGAATTTGGATTTCAGTAAACAGTGGAGCCCAGGTGCAGCACTGTGTACTAATACCTGTCCAAATCCCAGATACAGATTGCATGTGGGGATTATTTTCAGAGGTGAAAAAAAATCTTCTGGAGCAATAGCTTTTTTAAAGGAATAGTTCAGTGCAAAAATAAAAAATGGTTAAAGAAATAGACTGTGCAAAATATAGAATATTTCTAGTATAGTTAGTTAGCCTTAAATGTAATCTATAAAGGCTGGAGTGAACTGATGGCTAACATAACAGAACACAACTTCTGGTTTTCAACTTTCTTAGTAAGAGGGGCCACATGGGACATAACTGTTTAGTTTGTTTATTTTTGATCCTCAGAATGCAGGTCAGATTCAAAAGCAAACAGTTATGACCCATGTGCCCCCCCCCCCCTTAAGTCACTGTAGTTACTGCCTGGTAACCAATCAGTGGAAACCAAGAGAGCTGTGAAGCAGGAAGTAGTGTTCTGGCTATTATATTAGGCATCCAGTAATTACAGCCTTTGCAGTTTACACTTTGGGCTAACTAAACTAACTATATTGAAAACATGTTTGCACAGTCTATCTATTTACCCAGTTTTTATCATATAATTCCTTCAAGGACTGGACCCTAAAACTACACCACATTCTTTGTGTGTGTTATGAGGCAGATTTATTATGTGGTGTAAAAAATGGCAGAATTATGCATCATACATTGCCAGGCATCACCATGGGGAAGATTTATCAAGGGTCGAAAGTGAATTCGAGGGAGTTTTCGAAGTAAAAAAAATTCAAAATTCAAAGTAATTTTTTGGATACTTTGACCATTGAATAGGATGCTACGACTTCAACTTCGAATTTGATTAGAAGTAAAATCGTTCGAATATTCGACCATTCGATAATCGAAATACTGTCTCTTCAAAAAAAAGAAATTGGTTTGAATACTTCGCCAAATTAAACCTGCCGAAGTGCTATGTTAGCCTATGGGGAACTTCTAGAGCATTTTTCTAAGTTTTTAGAAGTCAAAGTAAAATCATTCCATCGATCACTGAAATCCTTCGAAGCGTTCGATTCAAATGATTTAATCCTTCGATTGAACGATTTTACTTCGACCGTAGGATACCCAAATTCGCTGAAAAAAACTTCGATATTCGAAGTCGAAGTATTTTGATTCGATGGTCGAATTTCGAAGTATTTTTAACTTCGAAATTCGACCCTTGATAAATCTGCCCCTACGGAAAAAAAATGGAGTAATGATGGCATCATTATTTTACCCTCTTTATATTTAAGCAACTTCTACTGGAACTTAGAAAGGTCTGGAGCAGTGTAAAATAGCTGTGGCAAATCTGGTGTTCGCTTGGCATAAAATTAAACACACCAAGATAAATCCACCATTTATTTTACACAGCTTTGTGCATGTTTTTTTCCATGAATTTATTTTTACACAACATAATAATGAGGCCCCTAACTGTTTGCCTGTGTTCTACTTTTATGTTTTCTGAATGCATTCGGACATGATTATAATGCTGATGACCAGTGAAATTAACACAAAATACAAGCATTTCAATACAAATTCAAGACATAATTTTTACTAGACATTTGTTCTATAAATAACACTCATCTATACAATTTGCAATAATAGTTTGTAAATAACTTTGACATTTTTGGATATAATTTGAGATAGTAAAAGATAAAATCAGTTAATCCTTTGATAATATACTGTATGTATTGATTGTGTGTTTGTGTGCTTAATAAATGAAATAAGCATGCAATAAAATGTTGCACCATATGACTAGAGTATAAGTCTTTGGGTTCTGCAGCTAAAAAATATAACAGGCTTACATTTTATATATGGACTACTGTTCCCCTTCAGAATGATATTGGAAGATAATTATGGACCTATTTTAACGGGCCTGGAGCTATATGGGGATATATAGCCTCAGTTCAATTTAGTGTAGGACTGTAGATACTGTAAATTGTGTTATCTGAGCTTGATCATAGTTGTAAACTCTTTTGGGCAAGCCCCTCTTGAAACTCTTGTACTGGGAATTGGTTGTATGTAAATATTCAGTTATACAGTCATTTATTGTAATTAGCTTTGGAATATGTTGTGTCTTTATAAATATTTGATGATAATAATAATAATGATAAAATGCAGTGTAGTGGCTGCTTAATAATTTTTTTCACAAATCACTTTTGTAAAAAGTTCCCTTTTATGAGGGTGCAGAAGAAAAAATCAAAGGTACTAGTGGATTTTAGACAACTGCAACAGATTTATTAAAAAATAAATTCAATTTAAAGACAATGTTAGATAAAAAAGCATCATGTACCTGATAGATCATACATTCTTATCAGAAACACATTTTAGAAATATGACTGTTTCTTTTTAGGTTAAATTCAGGTCAGACCAAGATTGTCAATCTCCGTATACCATTTTGTTTCAGTGTTCTTACCCCATGAAGTAACTACCCCTGGTTCCTTTCCACTTTTTTCCCTACACCTGACATGTGTCAACTTGGCATTACTAACCCCACAGCATGGTCTTTTTCACTATCTCCTCCTAGGTTGTGCTATGTCAGGAGCTACTTACCACTCACATGCTCTCTGACCTTTAATTCAGATAAGGTGTTAGACATAGCATGATGCATCCCCTAAAAGCACATAATTACCACAGTTGCCTTCACAATACCTTCAAATGTACCCCCATGTTACAAGGACTATTGTTTGCAAAATATACATTTTTGTTAACTTCCTCCCTGTCATGGCCGGCACCCAATACCAGAACAAATGCCAAGGACCCTGGTCTTGGCTCGGCTTCACCAGTAGTGTGACCACCTTTGGGCTTCGGGAGAAGCCCTCAGCTTAATTGGGTGCCACCTGGACTTAACGAGGGGTACAAGGCAAGGTGTTCTGGCTGGCAAAGGGGCACGACCGGATAGCAAGTCTTTGGGCAGAAGGTCAAGGACAAGGCGTCTGGTGGAAACGGAACAGACCGGATCAGGACAGGCAGATAACAGAATTGTCAGGCAGGCAAGGGGTCAAAACCAGATAATCAGACAGACTAGATAAGGCAGAAGGATGGTCAGACAGGCTGGGTCGAGGCAGGCGGATATCAGAATCGTCAGGCAGGCAAGGGTCAAACCGGATTGTCAATCAAGGGGTTAAGCAGGAAGAGTTGTCGTGGCAGGCAAAGGTCAGGATACAGAATGCAGAGTAGTCAGGAACAGGCAGGGTCAAACACGGATAATCAGTCAGGATAGCAAATTCAGGAACAGGTAGCACAAAGCTCAGGAAACCACAGGATATGATCCTATAATGGGCACTGGCTACAGGTCTGAATGGGCCTTAAATAGGGATCCAATTGGCGCCAAAACGTGCGCAATTTCGTGCCATTGCGTGCTGGCGCAATCACGCCTGAGCACCTGCGCCTTTAAGAGACGCACCGGGGTGCCGCGCGCACCCTTGGAATCGAAGATGGCGCCAGCAAAGGCAGGACAGGATCGGCGCCGCGGCGTGGACCCCGCTGCCCACTAGACCACCAGGGTAAGTTTCTTACACTCCCACCTCAGAATTTCCCTGAAGGAATGTTTCACTACTGTGCAAAGTGGCTGGTTGAATGATCAGGTATCATATTTTTTTGTGTGCAGGTTACTTATTATACTTATGTTACTTTTGTGTCAAGGCCCCCTAATGTCTTGCTTCTCTTTTTAAATTATAAACTCTAATAAACAGCACCCTCTTTACCACTTGTATCCATCAATATTTATATTCAATATTTATACACTGTCGAACCAAAAGTCCACCTGTGCTACTATGAGAAATTCAACCAGAAGCATTTAGAGCCATTTAATGTACACACCATTCTATTTTACAGTGCTTAGAATATGTAAGTGTTTTGTAATTACATATTAGTAATACTAATAATAAGAATTAATTTAGAAGAAAAAGTCTGCAATGATACCTTTGTTCCCTAAACCCCTGTTTGTTGTAAATAAGTGTAAACTACTGCATAAGTTGCTGGCGCTATTTAAATAAATGATGATGATGATGATGAACAAATCAGAAGTTCTAGTAGTTCATCTAATACAGTTTTTTAGCTGTTCCTAATCCTCCAAGCAGACTGCCCACTTGATTGTTAGCTAGGGCAATAACATGGCATGAATGTTTACATCACACAAATAGAAGGCTCAAAAAGAACACAATAGAAGACTGCTATTATAGGCAATATGTATTTGAATCTCACTTTAATTAAAATTACATAAGGGGGCACATTTACTAAGGGTCGAATATCGAGGGTTAATAAACCCTCAAATTCGACCCTCAAAGTAAAATCCTACGAATTCGAATATCGAATTCAAAGGATTTACCGCAAATCCTACGATCGATCGATCAAAGGAAAAATCGTTCAATCAAACGATAAAATCCTTTGAATCGAACCATTTAAAGCGATCGATCAAAGGATTTTTCTTCGATCAAAAAAAGCTTAGAAAAGTGATGGGGAAGGTCCCCGTAGGCTAACATTGAAGTCTCTAAATACAGGCAGATGAGAGGCAGATAAGTAGCAATTCACTCTACTTTTTGGCACACTAAATCCCCTCAGTACTCCACCTCAAATAGTCGAACGATTTTTACTTTGAATCGTTCGAATCGAAGTCGAAGGTCGTAGTAATCTATTTGATGGTCGAAGTACCCAAAAAAATACTTCGAAATTCAAAGTTTTTTTCATTCGAATCCTTCACTCGAGCTTAGTAAATGTGCCCCCAACTGTGAATAAATCTTTCCGCAAAAATTAAGTTATGGTTATGAATAAAATCTTCCCATAATACTGCCAGCATGCCCACTTACTTTGCAAATCATTTTTATTCCTCACAGTTTCTATATTCAGACGGTAGCCACAGTAATTTGCTTACAGGAGATTGGGTCTGTGCCTCTGGCACACCAGCTTCTGTGTTATTCCTTGGGCTTTCTCTTCACGTATATAAAAAGGGAATTGCCTAAACTGTATAGAAATTAATCCAAGTCCTTTTTGAAGCTTGAATTCTTTGTCAGCATTTACATCTCCGCAGTTTTGGTTATTTTGCCAGTACTATATAATAAAGTTAAGAAAATAAATATATACAAATACGAAAGCCTAACAATATTATGTTTTATGTGCAGTGTAAAATTCTGCTGAGCCCAGAATATAAGGATGCCAGAAATTACTGGATACTGGAACACTGGATGCTGGAAAACTATTATTTTGATTTAAATGTTACTGGGAGGAAATCATATGTGTTGGTGAAAACAAGACAGTAACAGGCATTATACTAAAATAACTTTACATAATTTACTCTTGATTTTCAGTTCATAGGAACTCTGTTTCTTCAGTGAGTTTTAGATTTCACTCTGGAAATGCACTTCAGTGACTGTAGCTTTTTGTGCTGTGTTCAAGGTGTTTGGAAACAAATGAAATGTCCATGGACCATCATAGAGAATGATCAGCGTTTATCTCTCTTAAGTATAAATTGTTAGGACAGCATAAACAATAATAGAGGTTTTAAATGGAACTGAAGAAAGAGGTGTCTGTATATAATTAATTTTTCTTTATTGCTTCCAGTTGTAAAAGGAACATCTGTCATTGGTTTTAGCTGAAGTATTTTCAAATGCACAATAAATAATCCTGGAAAAAATACTGCAAAAAACTTTTTAATTTTTTCAGTCAAAAAGCCTGACCCAAAAAGTAATTCCCATAGTAATAGCACCTATAGGGCTGGCACCTTTTCTAGAAAAAAATGCTGGTCTTCTTATATTTTTATGTTTTTATCATGATTAATAACATTGTTACCAACCATAGTTTTCACCAGCAAGATGGCAATCCTATATACCAAACAGAATGAACATGTCTGTATTAAAATTTTATTGGTAAAAAATGAAAACTGTAGTGTTTATGTGACAAGAACCACAATGAAATGATTCTTAGATGTAGGAGCAGTTTAAATACTGAGCAACTAAAAGAAGGAAAACAGATTAACATCAAAAACATGAAAGTGGTATGAAGTAATTAAAATAGAATGTACTTTTGTGCTGCACTGGTACAGCTGGTGTGTTTGCTTCAGAAACTATATTTTAAATAAACAAGCTTTTGTGTAGCCATGAGGGCAGCCATTCAAAACTGAAAAAGGAGAAAAGGCATAGGATACACAGCAGATAAAAGATACAGCTATGTAGTATACAATGGGATAAAAAAGTATCTGTTATGTACTGTGTATCCTGTGTTTGAATGGCTGCCCCTATGGCTACAGAGCAGCTTGTTTATATAAACTATAGTTGTACTGCTGTAGCAAACATAACAGTTTTATGAGTGGAGGGCAAACGTACTCTATATTGACATTCCTTTAAAACACTTTAACTTTTTAGTGTTACTGCTCCTTTAAGTAAGGTTAGTAAATTGGTCTATGAAGGACATATATATATATATATATATATATATATATATATATATATATATATATAAATAATTTAAAAGTTGCCAATATGTAATGCTGTATTGACATGGTGTGCCTGCTATGGAGTTGGTTATTGATATTATATTATATAATCATGTAAAATATTATACTGAAATATATTATATATATATATATATATATATATATATATATATATATATATATATATATATATATATATATATATATATATATATATATATATATATATAGATAGATAGAACAACAAAAAACCGCACACACAGGACTTGTAAGGTGCAAAAAATAAAAAAGATTTATTGCACCTTACAAGTCCTGTGTGTGCGTTTTTTTTGTTATTCTATGTATGATTCATTATAACCTGCACCCGGGCAAGTGCCTAATGGATTAAGAGTGCTCCAGCTGCAGGAATGAGTATATATACTGTGTATATATATATATATATATATATATATATATATATATATATATCTATATATTGTAGGGATTAGCCCAGCATAGGGATAATGGTGACTCCCTGGATGAGTACACTGATTAAATGATTAAATCAGGCACAGTAGAACAATGGGTTTGGTGAAACACACGTGTGGATTTATATTTAAACAGCCCTATGCACACCATTTAGAGCTGTACAAAACGGAAAAGGGTTAAAAATAAAACAAAACAGCAAAATAAACCCTTGCCAGCTTGGCAGCTAACTATACATTCAGGCTTCCCTGACTATCAGACCGGAAACAACCTTGCGTTGCTCTGGTCTCTACGTTAGCAACAGCAGTCTTCACCACACACAAAAGAAAGGTTTGTATTTCACCCAAAACCCCAAAAGTTTGCTTTACCAAAAAAAATAAGTCTTTCACAGAACTCCCCAGCCTGATATCTCCCGTCAGAACTGGTTCCAGGGTGGAGCGAAAACCTAAGCAGGCTGGGAATTCTTAAAGCAACCTGGATCAGCAGATTTGATTCTGCTGAGCTCGTTAACTGGTCTGTGAGCTGCATTACCAGAAACTGAGAGCAAACTGCTCAAACCTTGGACAGACATACACATCATCCTGCACAAATCCACAAACTTTTACTGACCTGCTGTCACATACCCCCCCCTCTTGTTTCGACCCAGAGGTTGGAACACAGGCCACAAGGTACGAATGAACCCGAGATAAAGCATCTACATTAGCCATTTTAGACCCAGGACGGTGTTTAACTGTAAAACTAAATTCTTGTAAGGCTAGGAACCACCGGTTAATCTTACTGTTGGTCTCTTTGTTTTTGGCCATCCATTTTAAGGGAGCATGATCGGTAATTAAATCAAAATGTTTCCCTAACAAATAGTACCTCAGAGAGTCTAAGGCCCATTTTATCGCTAAGCATTCTTTTTCAATTGTTGCATAATTTTTCTCATGTTCATTCAACTTCCGGCTAAGGAAAACTATGGGATGTTCCTCCCCATTCTGCACTTTGGGACAATACCGCCCCTAATCCTACATTCGAGGCATCAGTTTGTACCACAAACTCTCGGGAAAAATCAGGAGAATATAGCACTGGCTGGTCACATAGAGCCTGTTTTAAGGTTTCAAATGATTTTTCCGCCTCTGGGGACCATTTAATCATGACTGAATTTTTACCTTTGGTCAAATCTGAGAGGGGAGCCGCTAAGGTGGCAAAGTGAGGAATAAAACGACGGCAATAGCCAGCAATCCCCAAGAAAGCTCAAACCTGTTTTTTGTTATTAGGGCGAGGCCAATTCTGGATAGCTTCAACTTTATTGATTTGAGGTTTTATCACCCCCCTTCCAATGGTATGTCCCAAATATTTGGCCTCTTCAAGGCCGATAGCACACCTCTTAGGATTGGCTTTGAAATTGGCCTCCCGCAAAGCATTCAACACTGCTTGTACTCTTGGCAGATGAGTTGCCCAATCAGCACTATGGATAATGACATCATCCAAGTAGGCCGCAGCATATTTTTGATGATGCCGAAGGATTTTATCCATTGCCCTCTGAAACGTAGCAGGAGCATTTTGTAACCCAAATGGCATCATCCGATAGTGGAACGCCCCATCTGGAGTTACAAAAGCCGTTTTCTCCTTGGCTCCTTCAGAGAGAGGTATCTGCCAGTACCCTTTGGTCAGATCTAGCGTAGTCATATAACGGGCAGATCCCAGGCGGTCGATCAATTCATCAATACGAGGCATGGGATAGGTATCAAATTTGGTGATGGTGTTTACCTTTCGGAAGTCGTTGCAAAAACGCCAACTTCCATCTGGCTTGGGAACCAGCACAATTGGACTGGACCAGTCACTATTGGATTCCTCTATTACTCCAAGCTCTAACATTTTGTTAACTTCTTCAGTTATCGCGTTCCGTCTAGATTCCGGAATACGATAAGGTTTCAGTTTAACCTTTTCCCCAGGTTGGGTTACAATGTCATGTTTTGTAACAGTTGTCTGCCCAGGAAATTCTGAAAAGATATCTTTATTCCTCAACAAGAGATCTTTGACTTCCTGTTGCTGAGCTTTTGACAAAGTATCTGCTATTTTTATTTCAGAGATCAAACATTCATACTGAGTGGGAACCAGGTTAGTGTTCGCAGTCAAGGATTCTCTCTCTTTCCAAGGTTTCAGCAAATTGATATGGTAGATTTGCTCTGGTTTCCGTTTTCCTGGCTGACTAACCTTGTAAGTTACCTCACTGACTTTCTCCATTATTTCATAGGGACCTTGCCATTGGGCTAAGAATTTGCTTTCTACAGTGGGAACCAATACCAACACCCGATCACCAGGTGAAAACGTACGAACCTGGGCCCCACGATTATAAATTCTTTACTGAGCCAACTGTGCTTGCGCCAAATGTTCCCTTACCATGGGCATTACCTGGGCAAGTCTGTCTTGCATCTGGGAGACATGTTCAATGACACTTCTATGAGGCGTACATTCACTTTCCCAAGTTTCTTTAGCGATGTCTAACAGCCCCCTAGGTTGTCTACCGTACAACAGTTCAAAAGGGGAGAATCCCGTGGAGGATTGTGGGACCTCTCTGATAGCAAACATCAGATAAGGAATAAGGAAATCCCAGTTTTTCCCATCTCTATCCACCACTTTCCTCAGCATCTGCTTTAAAGTTTTATTAAATCTCTCCACTAAGCCGTCTGTTTGAGGGTGATATACTGAGGTGCGTAACTGTTTTACCTTAAGGAATTTACAAAGCTCTTTAGTTACCCGGGACATGAAAGGAGTACCTTGGTCTGTAAGGACTTCCTTGGGAATGCCCACCCGACTGTACACCTGGAGCAATTCTTTGGCTATGGTTTTGGCTGAGGAATTGCGGAGAGGTATGGCTTCTGGATAACGGGTGGCATAGTCCATAATTACCAGTATATACTGATGCCCTCTAGTGGACTTTAGTAAAGGACCAACCAAATCCATAGCAATCCTCTCAAAAGGCACCTCAATGATAGGTAGTGGAACCAAGGGACTGCGAAAATGTGGCCTAGGGGCAGACATTTGGCAAACAGGACAGGAAGCACAATAGGTTTCTACTTCTTTAGCTATTCCCGGCCAGTAGAACCTCTGTATAATTCTCTCTCTGGTTTTTTCTGTTCCCAAGTGTCCTCCCAACAAATGCCCATGGGCTAACTCCAATACCAGCTTCCGGTATGTTTTAGGCACCACTAACTGTTCAATTATTTCTTCCTCCCTTTTGGACACCCGGTATAACAGGTCCCTTTCCATTATAAAGTAGGGAATAGCAACCCTCTCACCTGGGTTAACAGACACCCCATCTACTTCTACCACATTCTCTCGGGCTCTTATCAGAGTAGGATCTTTTAACTGTTCTGTGGCAAAATTTTCCCGATGTACTTCTAAATCAGGGAAATCAAGAGCGGGTTGAACATCCTCTGCAGATGCCACCTCTTCCCCTGGCTCTATTGTTTCCCCCGCTAATACGGTTAGGGGGAACTCTGGAGAGTCCTCACTCTCAGAGGAATCCCCAGGAACACTTTCCTGCGCAGAGAAAACAGATTGGTGATCAGGACAATCCCACAGCTCCCAAAACTTAGGAAAATCCCTTCCCACAATAGCTTCATGTGGTAAATTGGTAACCACACCCACCTGATGGCATAGGTTACCAACACAGTTGCCATGGGATATTCTTTAGTATCCCCATGCACACAAACGACAGCTACTCTCCTACCAATGAGAGACTCTGGGGACAAAAGCTGGGGTTTTACCAATGTCACCAGACTTCCTGAATCGAGTAACACCACAGCCTTTTTACCATTCACAGATTACATAAATGTTTTTCAGTTCCCTGCAGGGTGGTACAGACGACTGTTGCATACATGGATTGCCGTCTGTCTCTAACAAAGTCACATTGCATAGGTTCTGTTACCACAGGACAGTTTGCGGCAATATGTCCTTCTTCTCTGCAGCGATAGCAAACAATCCTTTTAGTTATCTCCTGTGAATTTGGCCATCCAGAACCCTCACGCCATACAGGAGAATAAGTTCCCACATTACCTCTGGCTTTACCTTTTTCACTCTCTCCACCCCCATCCCTTGGTACAATCTTACCAGAATTTGGGGACGGTCTGGTCTTGGAGTGGAAAGTCCGTGAATCTTTAAGCGATGCCGTTAGATTCTCTGCAGCCAAAAACCTTTCAACAAGATCCACCAATTTATCAGCTGTGGCTGGATCTCCATGGCTCATCCACTTTTGGAGGGCGACAGGCAGGGATCTCAAGTACTTGTCCATGACGACTCGTTCCACAATCTGGGGTGCTGACAAAGTTTCTGGTTGTAACCACCTTCTGGTCAAATGTATCAGGTCATACATCTGCGATCGGGGCGGTTTCCCCCCCTGATAAGTCCAGTTATACACTCGCTGAGCTCGAACAGGTAAGGTTACGCCTAGCCGTGCAAGTATTTCAGCTTTTAAGCGTTCATAGTCTCTGGCTTCCATAGGTTCCAGATCAAAGTAAGCTTTCTGGGGCTCGCCAGTTAACAAAGGGGCCAGCAGTCCAGCCCACTGTTCCTTTGGCCAGCACTCCCTCTCAGCAGTTCTTTCAAATGTTGTCAGAAACACCTCAGAATCATCATCTGCAGTCATCTTGGGTAACAATCTGCTTACCCTGTATGATGGTGTACTGCTGGGACTACCTTCTGCTGTAGCCTGCTGTCTCAGTGGGAGTTGTTTCACAATGGCCTCAATCTGCTGTTGATGGCGCTGCTCCTGCTGTAACATTAGCTCTCTGTGGCGGGCTTCCGCTTCCGCCTGGGCTTGTTGTTGTACAGCCATACTCTGCTGAAACTGCTGCTGCGCCTCTTGCTGACGAACCTCTGTTCGCTGCACAGCCAGGTGTATCTGTTCATTTGCCTTTTGTTGATTTGCATTCGCCAACACCAGTTGGCCTCAATAATTCCTCCATACTGGCCATTTCCACACAGAATTGCCCGCATCCGACACCATATGTAGGGATTAGCCCAGCAACGGGATAACGGTGACTCCCTGGATGAGTACACCGATTAAATCAGGCACAGTAGAACAATGGGTTTGGTGAAACACACGTGTGGATTTTTATTTAAACAGCCCTATGCACACCATTTAGAGCTGTACAAAATGGAAAAGGGTTAAAAATAAAACAAAACAGCAAAATAAACCCTTGCCAGCTTGGCAGCTAACTATACATTCAGGCTTCCCTGACTATCAGACCGGAAACAACCTTGCGTTGCTCTGGTCTCTACGTTAGCAACAGCAGTCTTCACCACACACAAAAGAAAGGTTTGTATTTCACACAAAACCCCAAAAGTTTGCTTACCAAAAAAACAAGTCTTTCACAGAACTCCCCAGCCTGATATCTCCCGTCAGAACTGGTTCCAGGGTGGAGCGAAAACCTAAGCAGGCTGGGAATTCTTAAAGCAACCTGGATCAGCAGATTCGATTCTGCTGAGCTCGTTAACTGGTCTGTGAGCTGCATTACCAGAAACTGAGAGCAATCTGCTCAAACCTTGGACAGACATACACATCATCCTGCACAAATCCACAAACTTTTACTGACCTGCTGTCACAATATATATATATATATATATATATAAGCTGGCCAACTACGTCAAAGTCATCCCAAATCTGGCCAGTCCTATGCTCAATTTTCATTTGATTCATTAAGAATTCTATGGTTTCATTATACATTTTATAAAAGGGACGAATACGTTTTACCTGCAACTTACTAGCTTTTATAAAATGTATAATGAAACCATAGAATTCTTAATGAATCAAATGAAAATTGAGCATAGGACTGGCCAGATATGGGATGACTTTGACGTAGTTGGCCAGCTTAAATATATTGCAATATATGGACAAACAATCCCTGTTTTGTTTAAAGGGTAAGGCATTTTTCAGTAGCAGTATGCACAAAATGTCTCTGTCTTAAATATATTGATAATGGGTTGAGTGCAGAGGAATCTTGTATTTGTCTATATGTATTTTGTGGTCACACCCTCATTGCACCCCCGCCTAATGATTTTAAAAACTAGTGGTGAGCACAACTTTTCCTTGTTTGTTATAGTTCTACAGGAGCAGTGACCAGCTCCATGTTGTAGCTCCCACCCCCTCCAACTATAGTCAGGTGATCCCACTGGTGTCTAATAAAAGGGCAGCCAAGTTTGGGAGTTTTACTTTGAAAGCAGCTAGTAAGTTGCAGGTAAAACGTATTCGTCCCTTTTATAAAATGTATAATGAAACCATAGAATTCTTAATGAATCAAATGAAAATTGAGCATAGGACTGGCCAGATATGGGATGACTTTGACGTAGTTGGCCAGCTTAAATATATTGCAATATATGGACAAACAATCCCTGTTTTGTTTAAAGGGTAAGGCATTTTTCAGTAGCAGTATGCACAAAATGTCTCTGTCTTAAATATATTGATAATGGGTTGAGTGCAGAGGAATCTTGTATTTGTCTATATGTATTTTGTGGTCACACCCTCATTGCACCCCCGCCTAATGATTTTAAAAACTAGTGGTGAGCACAACTTTTCCTTGTTTGTTTATATATATATATATATATATATATATATATATATATATATATATATATATATATATATATATATATATATATATATATATATATATATATATATATTCAACTACAAGAGGTCCTCTGCACTCAACCCATTATCAATATATTTAAGACAGAGACATTTTGTGCATACTGCTACTAAAAAATGCCTTACCCTTTAAATAACACAGGGATTGTTTGTCCATATATTGCAATATATTTAAGCTGGCCAACTACGTCAAAGTCATCCCATATCTGGCCAGTCCTACGCTTAATTTTCATCTGATTCATTAAGAATTCAATTGCTTAATTATACATTTTACAAAGGGACAAAGTTTTACCTGCAACTTACTAGCTGCTTTCAAAGTAAAACTCCCAAACTTGGCTGCCCTTTTATTAGACACTAGTGGGATCACCTGACTATAGCTGGGAGGGGTGGGAGCTACAACATGGAGCTGGTCACTGCTCCTGTATAACTATAACAAACAAGGGAAAGTTGTGCTCACCACTATTTTTTAAAACCATTAGGCGGGGGTGCAATGAGGTTGTGACCACAAAATACATGTAGTCAACTACAAGAGGTCCTCTGCACTCAACCCATTATCAATATATTTGCACAAAATGTCTCTGTCTTAAATATATTGATAATGGGTTGAGTGCAGAGGACCTCTTGTAGTTGACTATATGTATTTTGTGGTCACAACCTCATTGCACCCCCCGCCTAATGGTTTTAAAAAATAGTGGTGAGCACAACTTTCCCTTGTTTGTTATATATATATATATATATATATATATATATATATATATAGAGATATATATATATTATTGCTGTTATGCTATGTATTTATATTCATGTGTTTCCTGCAACCTACCTTCTACGCACAACATTCCATTTAAGTTCTTGCATATAAACAATTCAGTGCTGTACACCTTTGTGTGCCTAGTTACCTTCTGATGAAAAAATAATGTATGTTCCAATATGTGCTTCAAAATCACAAAGAAAGAAAGAAAAAAAGAAAGAAAGACTTTTGCTTGTTCCTGCTTAGATAGTTCCATGTTTTGCTGACATTTGTTGTTGAAGCAAAGAGAGTTTTCTTTGCTTACCTAAAATAACTGATTGAAATTGCTTAGTTTGCTCCATCACTGCTGTTTTGTTAGCTATATAAAAGTCCAGTGTCACAAAGGATTTTTTTTTATTCTCAGAGGCCAGTAATTACATTTCTTTTAAACCATCGACAACCACTTCCCTTTCATGTCCATTTATAGCAGACTCTTATATATTGGTTCGGGATTCGGCCAGGATTCTGCCTATTTCAGCAGGATTCGAACCAAACCTGAATCATAATTTGCATATGCAAATTAGGGTCAGGGAGGGAAATCTCTTGACTTTTTGTCACAAAACAAGGAAGTAAATGTTTTCCCCTTCCCACCCCTAATTTGCATATGCAAATTAGGATTTGGATTTGGTTCAGTATTTGGCCGAATCTTTCTCGAAGGATTCGAGGGTTCAGCCGAATTCAAAATAGTGTATTCATTGCATCCCTATTAAAAACAATATAATAGTAATTCATATGCCTTGTTAAATATAATGATAATTTGTTGTAGGTGCCACTTGCTATTAATACCACTACACAAATATGTATGGTGGGAAACAAGCTGACCGATATCGGCAGAAGACTTGGATATCGGTTGGTTCGTCGATCGGGCGGGACAGAAAATTTTGATCGGGTACCTTTGCAGGAACCCAAACATCGGCCATTGTTAGTGCTGAATTGTCAGATACAGGTAGAATTCTATTGTTTCTACCTGTATATCCAACGATTCCACTCTACATGTGTGTATTGAAACGAACGACCTTTCTTGGAAAGATCTTTTCCAAGAAATATCGTAATTCTTACGTCTATGGCCACCTTTACAAGTTCTTAAGCGCACTGGATGCAATTTTGGGTGGTTGCTCAAAAATTCTTTATTGTGTACATGAGTACACAATAAAGAATAAACAAAGAGACCATAAGAAAAGTAAAATAATAGAATGAATAAAACTAAATATAAGGGCACCTGACAAGCATTTTGCCTGATCATAGACAAACTCTCAAAACACGAAAATGCATTATTAGTCATTATTATCATAACTTTTGTTAACATTTTATTTACTGTTAATATACAATGTTTGTTACCTGTTTGTATAACAAAGATGTGAAGCAATGAAGGGGATCTTTCACAATTGTGTCTATCTCCATGAGAAAGAAACAAACAGGGTTTACTGCATAATGTGAAGAAAGGTTGTGAAACTGTGAACATTCACCATGATGATGGTATTGCAGGTGTGACTGTTTCTGTAACCACTTCACTAGCAAAGCATACAGGGCTACATGTAACCCTGAAATGATGAATCTGCAGAGCTAGTACATTTTTACTTTTATGTCAGTGCCACAGATTGTAGGTTACAGGAATTGTTCATCACTGATATTAGTCCCCTGCCCTGGAAGAAAATGCATGTGCTTGAAATCTCTATCTAGAACAGTGAAGACCCATTGCAAATTGTCTTATCAATGTTCTTCCGTGCAACATATTTCAAGCTCATTTTAAGGTGAGCATCCCATTAAGAGATGCAATTATTTACAACTGAAACAATAAAAAAAGTAAACACGTGCAAAATAAAGCATGATAGAAGCAACCAAATTATTATGTGTATGAACTACAGACACATCTACATTTATTCGACTTGGAAGTTTGTTAAATTGTAAATAGGAAACCAAAAAAATGTGTTATTTCCTTAAATAAATTTAAAAAAATCTGCAAAGCTCAGCATGCTCATGAGAGAAGGGCCTGTCATTAAGTTTTATGTCTGTCATTAACTTCATGAGTGTTCAGCCATGACAGAGGATGCTTTTTTTCATTTAAAAACCAACAACTTTTCCTAGTTCACAGTTTTAAAGCAATTAGTTGTAATTGACTAAATTTGACTTAATTTGTTTTGTTTATGTACCTTGACTTTATAGCAATATTATGCCTGCATCCCTAGGAGACCTCTTTAATAGCAAAGTTGCTACTATTAATTAGATGTTAAAGTTAATCGATATTTTTAGTTTCCTTTTTTTCTGATATAAAGAATACTAAAAAAATTCAAGCAAATGTTTTTAACTCAGGAAAGTCAAGGCCCATAGGCCCTAGATTGAATATATATATTTTTTGAATAAATTTTTATATAGATACATTTCATTTCATATTTTCCCTGCCCTTATTACTAACCATATACAGTATATCTGATTCTCTCTATGAAAAGTATAGTATTTTCCATCATGGAAAGCTTTACTGTTTAGGAAGCGCTCTGAAAAAGTAGCTTATATAGCTGAATCTAGCTTAGTGGTGTTATTATACTTTTGTTTTCTCCACACAAAAGCCTACACACAAACATTCCTCCAGTGGCATTGTATGCTGTGTCACCCAGGGAAAATTACTACATTGCTTTTAAAGCTTCTTTGTCTTCTAGGGAATATGTTCTTTGAATGGTTGTATGTAGGGATGTCGCGGACTGTTCGCCGGCGAACTTGTTCGCGCGAACATCGACCGTTCGCGTCAGCCGAATGTTCGCGAACGTAACGCAACGTTCGCCAATTTGGGTTCGCCTTAGCTGGCGCTTTTTTTTGCCATTTCTCCCCCAGACCAGCAGATACATGGCAGCCAATCAGGAAGCTCTCCCTCCTGGACCACCCCCACACCCCCTGGACCACTCCCCTTCCATATATAAACTGAAGCCCTGCAGCGTTTTTTCATTCTGCCTGTGTGTGCTTGGAAGAGCTAGTGTAGGGAGAGAGCTGTTAGTGATTTGAGGGACAGTTGATAGTAACTTTGCTGGCTAGTAATCTACTTGATACTGCTCTGTATTGTAGGGACAGAACTCTGCAGGGATTTGAGGGACATTTTAGGTTAGGTAGCTTTGCTGGCTAGTAATCTACCTTCTACTGCAGTGCTCTGTATGTAGCTGCTGTGGGCAGCTGTCTGTCCTGCTGCTGATCTCTCATCTGCATCTGTTCTTCAAACCACTGCCACCTAGCTGTGTGAGCTTTTTCACATTCTGTCTAAATATCAATAATAATACCGTCTCCAGAAACACCACCTGAGTGACGTAGTGTGATTTCTGTCCTTTACAGCACAAAACGCAGCGCTGTGTCAACAATGGATTTTTTAGAAACATATTTGCCCTTGATCCCCCTCTGGCATGCCACTGTCCAGGTCGTTGCACCCTTTAAACAACTTTAAAATCATTTTTCTGGCCAGAAATGTCTTTTCTAGCTTTTAAAATTCGCCTTCCCATTGAAGTCTATGGGGTTCGCAACGTTCGCGAACCGTTCGCATTTTTGTCCGGACGTTCGCGACATCCCTAGTTGTATGGTCTGAACTTTCTGCCTAAATTATTTGCCACAACATTTCTGAAATTATCCCAGAGGAACAAACTGTTGCTGAACCTGACATCACAAATGTTAGTAAAAACACTCCTATACTGCATTCAGTACAGCATAAGTTAAAAGCTAAAATGGTTTTGATATTAAGCAAAATACATAGATTATATAGAAATGTAGTTTTTATTGAAGGGATATAAGTGGTTGCTGTAGGAATTAAATGTTGACTGTGATTCAATCTGACTCGGTATAATACAGTAACTCCCAACTGTGTCCTTGGGTCACGTTTTAACAAAGCCATCAATATACCTGTGTCTGTTACTGAAAGGAACACCTCAAAGTTTGTCAAATTATTTATGCACAGTTTTGGAATTAAATATATTTCACTTATTTATAAACCAGCCCTCTAAGTATGTAGATGGATCTAAACATAGATACATTATGGTATGTTTTTTAACCTCTGTATAAAGTTCTGCAGTCCAAAACTACAACCTAGTTTATTATATACATAATATGTCTATTATACATAGGCATCGCTATACCTTGGTAAGAGATGCCTTGATCTGCAAAAAGATGGAAAATATTTTTTTATTATTTGCCTTGCAGTCTCATACCAGGAGTATATCTGAATGACATACGTCTGGAAAATTCTTCTCAGAGACTACTGAAGAACAGCATATGTAACTTTATAAACTTTGTCCTAGGCTTTTTTTTTTAGCCTTTTGAATATTTTGTTTCCAATGTGTTTAAGCATCAGAGTTCATAGACAAACTTTTGTACTATGCAGATAATGACTTAGAAATTTGTGTAAGATGTTTTTTGTACTAAATTATGTCCACTTCGCTCACTAATATTACTCTTTTATTCTCATAGAAGAGAAGCAAAAATATATATATGATTCAAAATATTCAACATGTTTGCTTAATGATTATACGAGTCAACAAACTATGGTGTGGCAAGACAGCCGTAAAAATGATATTGACACTTGATGTAGTAGAACTAACACCAACAGCTTTGTTATAATGCTTTAATAATGTCTAAACATACAGTACTATTTTAATTGCAGGTTAAAACTGCAGGCACAAATAACATGCATGTACCTATGAATCTCTTGTTGTAACCTGAAAGACCATTGAATGCCAGTCCTGTTCTTCAACTCATTAGATTGCCTGTTCTACACTGAAAAGTCCTGCAAAACTAATAGACAACAACAAGACAGTGTCAAATAGTAGTTCCAGATGCTTGGTATCACTAGTGATAGTACTCTAATATTAATTACTGGTTAACTAACACATTACAAGTTCACATTTTTTTTAAACAATTTTTAAAATATTTTTTAATAATATTGTATAATAACTGTAATATCACCACTGCTTCTCTCAAGCCCATTAGTCAGGACTGGTGTCTCATTCAGAGGGTTACTGTGCAGAGTGAATTAAAAGTACTATTATCTAGAAATAATCTCATAACCTGAGTGCAGTTGCCAAATACAGGTATGGGATATATTTGTTGGAATGCATGGAACTTATAAAGGAATATTTCCAGTTATATTATTGCTAAAGATAAAATAAATCATTAAAAAAATATATTTGATCAGATAGGACTCTATAGTCTCCACCTGTTTCAAAAGGTTTCCAGATAATGAACTCCATACAAATGTAAAAAAAACCTGTTATTAAATCCGAAGGCTGAGGGAAATGTTTAATGCGCTACAAGTGTCTTTGCACTAAATATCAGTGGAGTAATTTCTCACTTTCTAAAATAGGCATTCACCCGTCTCTTGAAAATAACTTACAGATAGTGTTTAGCATATGTACGGTTGTACAGTATTTGTAGCATTCATTCTGCATCTTACGTGTTCACCAATGTTTGTCTACATTTGCATTGGCCTGCATTTTCCTCTGTCTATTTCTATCGGTATTTATTTATTTATTTGTTTGTTTATTTATTTATTGTATTCATTGAAACATTTGAAGCAATGACTACTTTTTTTCCATTAGTGCCTGTCAGTTATAAATACCCTCAGTTTCAGTTCCGATGTTATATTCATAAATGATGTTTTGATTGAGAAAACATAATAAAAATTATAAAGATGACCTGTAACAAGTTTTACATATACCCCCAAAATAAATACTTAAGCAACAGATAGTTTTACATATTTTTCTTGATTATAACAGTAATAATGGATACGTAAAAGTAATAATTTCCCTGCCTCTCTTTTAACTGTATGATACAGAAGGAGTAGGGATTCCACCTGTCTTTTTTGAACGGCTGTCTGGGTCAAAACTGCCTGGCCGGTTTTCCTAATTCCGGGTGTCCCCATGAAGAAAGGTGGCAGCCCTAAAACGGAGGTTTTGTAAAAGGACGATTTGTACTTTTTCTTCTTCTGTCTCTAGAGTGCATGTGTGTCCTCTATGGTGTTTGATACAAAAAAAATAGATTATAAAGGTTGGGATTATGAGTAAGGAGATATGAGGAATAAATTGATAAATAAACATTTACCCAAGCCCATTGAATGCATAGAACAAATCTTTTTTGACACTTGTGCTAACCCTTGTTCAGCATGTGCCTTGATCAAATTGCTATATAATCACTCCTTTAATTTTAGAATGTTAGACTTAAATAAAATGTTTTTTTAAATGTTATTAAAAGTTGTGAAATTTTGATGGATTCCCAGAAGTTCAATATTTGATCAATATGTCCCATAGTTTATTAAATGAGATCAGTAATAGGAAGAAAATTTAATTTAACTTTCTTCTGGAAGTTATTGCCATATCTAGCTTGCAAGTTTCCAGGTTCACCTAGACCAATCTAATTTCTTCCAGTCATGTGATTCCAGCTTAGTCTCACCTGGAAACTAGTCTGAAAATGATGTAAGATCCTGTGGTGTTGTTATGTAACAAAACAGCAGCTTGGGGCTTCTTTTTGCATATAACAAGTGGAAGAGATTTAAAACAAAAACGTAAAAAAACTGATTGTCTAAAAGTTACATTTATGAAGACAAAGGCTAAGAAAATACAGTATTATTCCTGTTCATTCATAAAATGTGCTCTGTGTATGCAGTAGATTGTTAAAGGGACATCATACCCATTCATGACACTGTTTTCTTTTAATTACACTGTTTGGGATGTTGCCTTACAGCCCTGTAATTACATTGATTGTGTTTGTACATACCAGTAAAACAACTCTGGAGTTTCAGAATAGAACACAAATAATACAATGATTTAATCAGGATTTGATAGAACGCAAATGTAGGAATTTCTTGTCAAGAACAGAATCAATGTGATTTTAACAGGCCAATGACATTGTGCATAAATACCTTGTACATTTTTATTATTCTTTTGAATTCTTGTATGGAAAATATTCCATGTAAAGAAGATATACAACTATCATTACCTTTCATTTGCACTGCATTGACATATTCTGCAGTGCTTTACAATTATTGTATATCATTTACATCAAAAAGGTTTTCTCAGTGATCCTCCAGCAGTTTTCAAGTAATCAGACTCTTCCACAGACCAATGGAGTAGCCATCTCCAACTCAGTAACATAAGCAAACAAGGAAGTCTGGAGAGTCTTTGAAAGGTGTGTAGTTTTTATTATCGCACTACATGTTTCGGACCCAATAGGTCCTTCCTCTGCACCTTTCAAAGACTCTCCAGACTTCCTTGTTTGCTTATATCATTTACATCAGTCCGAGCCCTGGTGGTCAGGCCTACAAATTTTAGATATTGGGAGGCCTAATCAGCAAAGTTAAAATTTGTGTAAAGCTCCCGTTGACTTCTACATGACCTCACAAACTTTAAAGGTTTTACATTCAAGTTTGTTTTGCTTAAAAAAAACTTATTTTGAAGTTATAACATGAATTATAAATACTGCATGTTGCATCTGATATTATCTGATATTATAGGAATATAGGATTTCCATCTGTTATTGAATTGAATGACAATCAGTCTGCATTTTTAATGACCTCACTTTAGAGATGCACATCTATATGAAAACTTTGACCTGCTTGGTAGTCTCTTCTGTCAGTTAAAAAGAATGTGACCCACAATAGAGGACAATTCGCTAGTGAAAGAGCTCAGCACTAACAAAGATTTGTTCCCTTTTGCTCAGGCAAACTATCATTACTCTGTAAATTCATCAGAATTTGAATTTTTACACTACGTTACCCTTTTCGTCAGACTGCTTTGCAAGTTTATACTGTTTTTTGTTTAAATCATTTGAGGGTCATGTCATATATATGCCTACATTTTTACACTACGTTACCCTTTTCGTCAGACTGCTTTGCAAGGTTATACTGTTTTTTGTTTAAATCATTTGAGGGTCATGTCATATATATGCCTAGGACAATAGGGATCTCTTTGTCTTTATTTTTCTTCCTTGGACAAATGCAGAAACCTGAAGGGAACTCTCCCAGGGGTAAAATCGGATCCTTCTTCCGCGCAAAGGACAATAGCGCCCACTTCTCAGCAGCCACGTGGCAGCCATCTTGGACCAGCGGCCTTGATGACGAAGCAGCCAGAGTGGGGCAAATGAACGAGGAAGACATAGCAACCACACCTGTACCTTCCCCGCCAGCCGACATCAGTAAGCGGCAGATGACTATCCAAGCACAAATTCACGGTGTGCAAGCGGATGGCCTGCGCACCACGCCAGACAGCAGTGCATCGGTGTGGAGCTCAGGAGATGGAGTAGACTGGCAAGCCGGGGACAGTCGTGACGGAGCCCTTAAAGCTTCTGTGGGAACTCCAGCCAATGACGCCATTAAAGGTACCGTAACGGGTAACCCACTACTTTGCACTCCCTGCGATAATGTTAATGGGGTGTTACCCAGCCCCGCGTTCACAATCCCACCGTGGCCAGATAGCTGCTGCAAAACACAAGATACCGGAGCTACAACTCCCACAAACACGCATTTTGGGCCAATACATATGATGCAGCATAGAAGTGAATTAGTAGCTGCCGGCCCATATAGCGCAGACCAAGCAGCACTTACGGCGGATCTACGAAGACAGACCTGACCCAGGTGGTGAACAAGCTTGAGAGTGCCCTGCAAACGGAATTAGCTGACCTTAATAAGAACTTCCAACAAGTGAATAATAGGGTCACAGCACTAGAGAAGACCCAATCTGCGCAGTCGGATCAAATTGGGGCCCTCCAAAAAACAGTGACTATACAAGCCACACAGATATACCTTCTGCAACAACATTTAGATGATCAGGAAAACAGGGGAAGGCGCAACAACATCCGCATCAAAGGGCTACCAGAAGCCACTGGTCCGGAGGATCTGAGGCCCTCAGTGCAAGGCATATTTAACCAACTACTGGGTAGGCCCCCTACAACGCCTATAGAAATTGACAGAGTACACAGAGAACTGCGGCCACTTCGGGCAGACGCTCCCATACCGCGAGATGTCATTTGTCGTATTCACTTTTATGCTGAGAAAGAGCAAATAATGGCAAAGGCTAACTTAGCCAGAGACTTTGACTTTGATGGAGCCAAGCTCAAATTTTTTCCAGACCTATCCAGAACTACAATGGCCCAGAGGAGGGCACTGTGATCTCTGCCACAAATCCTCCAAACAAAGGGGATTAAATACAAGTGGGGATTCCCCTTTGCCTTAACAGCTTTCCACCAGGGCAAACCCGCCACTCTGAGGAAACCAGCGGATTTGGAAGGCTTTCTGAAGAGGCTCTCTTTACCCCTGATGACGTTACCTGCATGGAAGGGTCCAGACTCCTGGAGATTCGCTGCATCTGGAACAACACAGCCGGTTCCGGAGTGATTTAACAGCAACAGATCCGAGATGGACGACTCAACTGAGAATCAAGTGAGACATGGAAGAAACCCAAAGTCTTCACGGTTTAAGTTTGACTGAACAGTTACTACTATATGGTTACAGGTTTATGAATACTACTGCACCCAGTTCCCGTTGCCCTGGTAATGTATGGACATACTATTATGGAACAGACTTGCTCATCTGGTTATTGAGACTAGAGAATTCATACACCTTTTACGTCAATGTAAGATACTCATTCAATACTCAAAGTCTGTAGTGATAAGGTGCCATATCTTTTGATAGATCTCCAGGGGGAAAAAAAATTCTCTAGTTTATATATCAGAGGAATCAGGCCAACCGAGCTAATCAGGGTGCATGAAAATGATATTGTGGCACTGTGACGTAAGGTATCAATAATAGTCAAATGTAGACTTGCAGAGAGGGACATAGATCCACTGTACTTACTATATAATACAACAGTCTTGCCCATATGAAGTGAACCTAGAACTGTACTTGCAAAGTCATGGGCATTGTTGGGTAAGCGTTCAATGCAACGCCTCAGAATAATGTGCAGTTGTCTGCAACCTAGAAAAGTAGTCACGCTCCTGGTTGCAGCCAACATTGGCTGATTTCCGTGCCTGTTGATGTTCTCATTTCTGCCCCATGGAACACACAGATTACTGTTCTCTATATCTTCCAACCCATGTTCTTTTTCGGCACCTGTTCAATTACGTCTACATAAAAATAGACCCCCTATGATACCAAAGTTTTCAATGTGGCCTTTTGGTCAGATGACAGACCCCCACCCCCCACCTAGGATATATGTGGGACAGGTACCCACAAATATGAGAATAATGTTACAGTTAGATTTGTTTGTCTTTTTTGATTATCTTTTCTGGTATTGCACCCCCCTTTCTTCCTTTCCCTTTCTCCCGGATCATATCACAGTCTACACAGTAATACAATCTGCTACAGGTGTATTGGACCCCTACGGTAACGTTCCTCAAAATGCACCCTCATGGCAGGACTATGGATAACATCCATAAATTGTAGAGGCCTCAATACACCTGAGAAGCAATCTCAAATATTTTATGAGATGCATAAAGACAAGACTGATATACTCCTAATGCAGGAAACTCATTTTAAGGTAGGACATAGGCCCAGGATAGCCAACAAATACTTCCCGAATTGGTTTTGAAATGATAATCCTGTAGCTAAATGTAAGGGTACAGCTATAGCGATAAACAAAAACTGTCAATGCATTGTGAAAGATAAGAAAATAGACAGCACTGGACGCATACAAGCCATCAAAATAGAGATCCAGAGAACTGTTTTAACAATCATCAATTGTTATGCTCCAAACTCAGGGCAGACGCAGTTTTTGGAACAAATGTTATTGCTCTTAGAGGGGTTCATAGAAGGTCAGCTCATAGTGGTAGGAGACTTTAATATGGCTTTAAATCCCTGCTTAGACACTTCGACTGGCAAATCTAGTATTCCATTCCAACGTTTAAGACAAAAAAGTCCTTTACAAGTATCAGCTTATTGATCCCTGGAGAATTCAACATCCGACTGTCAAAGATTTCACATATTATTCCCCCCCTTTCAATCAATACAGTAGAATTGACTATATTTTAGTATCTCACCACATCCTGGACTGGGTCTCCTTGTCAGACATCAGACCGCAAACTAATTCTGATCATAACCCCATATTTATAGACATAAAGATTCCTGACCTCCCAGCTCAGCAGTGGACGTGGCGTCTTAATGAATCCTTATTGAGAGACCAGGACTGTATGTCTGACCTTAAACAAACTATAACAAATTTTAAGCGAGACCACGACGGGGACGACACAACCCCACTGACGAGAAGGGAGGCATTAAAGTGTATACTTAGGGGTACTCTTATTAAGCACGGCTCTAGACTCAAGAAAGCCAGGACACTGAGGTATAATCAATTACTCCAACAAATCCATCTATTAGAGACCACTCATAAGGCCGACCTTGATGCAGAAACATATGGTAAACTCCAAAAAGCCAGGCAGGAGCTTAAGGACATGTCCCAACTTCAATACCACAAGTACATAGAGAGAGGCGAGGGGAAATTTTATGCTTGGGGCAATAAGTGCGGTAAGCTATTCGCGAAATTGTATAAACAGCAGCAGAACATAAATTATATCCAGAACATTCAAACAGCGGAGGGACAAACCACCCATCATACCAATAAGATTGCTCAGACTTTTAAACTATATTATTCTAAATTATATAACCTAAGGGCAGACCCGCCCCCTGAGGAACAACAATTAAAGGACTACATAGCGGAAACCACACATACGCGATTAATAGACCCAGAAGTACATGAAGCATTAAACAGACCCCTCCTCCAAGAGGAACTTGCCATCTCCTCTACCCCACAAGTGAAATGCCCTGGGCCGGATGGCTTTTCCATAGGGCTGTATATATATCTAGGGGATCCCCTAGCATCAGTTATCATCTCAGCATTTAATGACATTTCTGACACAAAGCCTCCCTCCCAGTCCTTCCTGGAAGCGACCATAACAGTACTGCCTAAGCCGGGGTAAAGACCCGACAAACTGTTCAAGCTACCGTCCCATTTCCCTATTGAATGTTGACACGAAATTGTATGCCAAGATGTTGGCCAATAGACTGAAACCCCTATTAAGCACGCTTATACACACTGATCAGGTGCGGTTTGTCCCGGGATGGGAAGCAAGAGACAACACTATCAAGACCTTCTCCGTTCTCCAATATGCTCAAAGGCACAAAATCCAACTTATACTGTTATCAACGGATGCGGAGAAGGCCTTTGATCGGGTAAGCTGGAAATTCCTCAGGGAATCTCTCGTACAGGTTGGATTGGGGCAATCATTTATATCTAAGGTCATGGCATTATATACGGTCCCAACGGCCAAGATCAGGATAAATGGAACTCTATCAGAAGCCTTCTCTCTTACAAATGGAACGCGCCAGGGATGCCCCTTGTCTCCCCTACTTTACATATTCACAATGGAAAACTTAATAACTGCAATCAGGAATAATAATTTAACACAAGGTGTGAAAATAGGTGTAAAGGAGGTTAAAGCAGCTGCATTTGCAGATGATTTATTAGTTAATGTGAAATCCCCATTTCTGTCAATCCCCACACTAATGCAGGAATTAGAAAGATTTGGCCAATATAGTAATTTCAAAATTAACACGACAAAATCTGAGGCGTTAAATGTATCTCTGTCCAAAACTGATCTACTCAGACTGCAACAGAATTTCCCAATTGCATGGCAGCCTACATCCCTTAAATACCTAGGGATTCTGGTCCCGTACGACAGTTCCAATGCCGCAACACTCAATTACTCCAAATTGCTTAACCAAATCAAACAGACTTGCAAAGAATTGACCATTCACAAATCACTTGGTTTGGGAGGATTAACTTTGTAAAAATTATAATCCTCCGAAAATTCCTATATCTCTTCCAGACCCTTCTCATGCCACCTAATATGAGTTTCTTCAAGAAAGCCAATAGGCTCCTCACGCAATTTGTTTGGGCTAACAAGTCACCCCGAATCAAACTGTCAACCTTGCACAGGCGCAAACAGAAGGGAGGTGCAGGATTGCCCAACTTATATACTTATTGGCAAGCGGCAACCTGCACTAGATTGGTAGACTGTTTCCACCATCAGGACCAAAAATAATGGATTCAGTTAGAACAGTCTCAAGTGAAGCAGCCTTTGGCTGCATTACCTTGGATAAATCCCAAAGATAGACAAGAAATTTTGTTGTTACCCATAATTATACACAATATAATACTGACATGGGATAAACTCCTACAACTACTACCTATATCAGCTAGGTCAGGACCAATGACACCAGCATTTCCGCCGGGTATGCTTAGTAAAGGTTTTATGGCTAAACGTCAGAGGAAGAATTACCCCTTTATAAGGGTGAGAAGTTTAACTGGAGTGGCCCCTCTAGAAAATATTTTAGAGACTCCCACGCATTCCTTTGCCCAGCGGTTTATGCACCATCAATTAACCCATTGGTTTAAAACAAACCCAGAGAAAAATCTGCTATTGGCAGACAGCACAGTATTTGATGATCTCTGTTTAGCTACACTAAAACCTACTCATACTTTAGCGCAGGTGTACTCCATACTCTTAGACCTAAAAGGTACCCAAGACCTCAAATTTAAAGCACAAAGGGAGAAAGACCTTAACGCTTCTTTTAGTGTCAAAGACTGGGTATAATTCTTTGTCCTTACCCACAAATTGGCTACCGCATGCAAAGCACCAGATGGTACAGGTGCCCCACGACCCTGCATATTATTTATCCCGGGGTGTCAGATTTATGCTGGCGCTGTAACATGGAGAAGGATGATATGACACATATTTGGTGGGGTTGTCAATTACTGCAACCCTTTTTGGTTTCAGTCTTCCAATTAATCTCCAAAGTCATAGGGATAGATATTCCACCTGATCCCTCTTTAGCATTGCTAACAATACCATCCCCTAATGCACAGTTGAAAATTGTACCTAAGGGTTTTGTAGCATTTGCGATAGCAGCAGCTAGAACTGTCACCCCCCTATGGAAATGTACTAGGCCTCCTACAGTGGCTGAATGGGTAACGGAAATCAATCAGATACAACGCATGGAAGAGCTACTCTCATACTCTAATAAATCCCCCAACAATTATATAAAAACCTGGACGTCCTGGACCTTATTCAAATCATCCCTGAAATATACCCGTGCTTTAGCTGCTGTATGATGTTTCTTAGTGAGAAGGGTAATATCGAAATATGAGATTTTCTTGTACTACAAGCTAGAAGATAGATTGTGATGTTGGACTGTGATGTGCTGATCCACCCCTGTCTTTTTATTGTTTTGAAGACCCTTGACATAACTGATTAAAAGAAAGTCAATGGATACTACTTTTATTGTTCCAGAGAATATGTCAAATATTATATAATTCTGAATGCATTGACTGTACAACTGTCTTGTGAATGCAACCAGGGGTCACACCCTTCTGATATACTTTTTTATTATTATTTTGTTTTTCATTCTTGTTTCTGTATATTGTTTTTGCTTTATTTTTCTGAAAAAAGAAAACCAAATAAAGATTTTTTTCAAGCCTATAAACTCGTAAAATTAAAGGTATTCAAGTTTTTTTTAACGATTGTATTTTATCAAAATAAGCAATTTCAGTTTTTTAGATTGTGAGTTTATTTGAAGTAGAAAAAAAATAAAAACTTTGATAAATAGGCCCTCCCCATGTATAACCAACTAGGTATGTTTTGATTACATTAATCATCATTAGGACTTATTTAAATAGTGCCTGCAAGTTACATTGCGTTTTAAATTAATTTATAGTGGGCAGAGATCTTATAAGATTTTAACAAACAAGGGTTACAGAGTAAAGAGTAGGATCAGCGAGCCCTACTCAAAAGAGCTTACAATATAAATGGGTTAGGGCACATTTGAAAGATAAGGAATATGAGAACAATTGGTGATTTATGATAAGCTGATGTCTGATCAATTAAAATACATTAAATACATTTTCCTAAACACTGGGTCTTTAGGGAACGTGAAAGTTTGGAAGGAAGGGGAGAGTCTGATAGCTAATTTGAAAACAATGCTTTTAATTGGTGGTAATTACATGTAATATCCAATGAAAAAATTACCATCTGGGAGCATTGAGTAAATTAATGACAAACCCAGTCTCTATACTTTCTTTGTGCTGTCTTTTAAATATTGCTGAGTTAAAGGCAAATGATACCCCTCAAACAATGTAGGTCTCTATAAAAATATATTGCATAAAACAGCTCATATGTATTTGCAAAATGTTAAACCCTGCTTAATGTAAATAAACCATTTTCATAATAATATATTTTTTAGCAGTATGTGCCATTGTGTAATCATAAATAGAAAACTACTACTAACTACTAACAAATTATGCATGTTAGTTCACATGAGCCAATTAACAGACAGAGTTCTGTCTTTTGCTTCCAAACTTCTTCCTATTACAGTTTGTGTTGCAGTATTTCTGGTCGGGTGATCTCTGATGCAGCACAGAGACCAAGGGGCACATTTACTTAGCTCGAGTGAAGGAATACGATCGATCGTAGAAAATGCGGTAAATCCTTCGACTTCGATATTCAAAGTCGAAGGATTTTACTTCGAATATCGAGGGTAAATTAACCCTCGATATTTCGTCCCTAAGTAAATGTGCCCCATAGGGGCACATTTACTTAGCTCAAGTGAGGGAATAGAAGAAAAAATACTTTGAATTTCAAATGTTTTTTTTGGCTACTTCGACCATCGAATTGGCTACTTTGACCTTCGAATCGAACGATTCAAACTAAAAATCGTTTGACTATTCGACCATTCGATAGTCGAAGTACTGTCTCTTTAAAAAAAACTTCGACCAAGTACTTCGCCACCTACCGAACATCAATGTTGGAAGCCTATGGGGAAGGTCCCCATAGGCTTCCTAACAATTTTCTGATCGAAGGAAAATCGTTCGATCGATTTTTCCTTCGATCGTTCGATCGTAGGAAATGCGGTAAATCCTTCGACTTCGATATTCGAAGTCGAAGGATTTTACTTCGGTCGAATATCGAGGGTTAATTAACCCTCGATATTCGACCCTAAGTAAATGTGCCCCCAAGTATTCATTTTATAGTTATAGTTTCCCTCGATATTCGACCCTAAGTAAATGTGCCCCTAAGTATTCATTTTGGGGTTATAGTTTTCCTTTAAGCTGTTCTTAAAGCTTTAAGCTGTTCTTGGTATAAAATTCATTCCCTCACTGAGATTTTTTTTTTCTTTGTTCCTAAAGTACGTAATTTTTAATTGGGGTGCATATTAGGAACAACTTAAAAGTAGCTGCCGGATGCAACTTGTAAGGATAAGGAATTCAATGTTAGTAAATGTTATTAATCTAACATTCTGAATCTGAGAGAGAACAAGTTTTGCTTATTTCATATTTTATCTCATATTCGGGCAGATTCAGTTCATTGAGAAAAATGTTTATCACAACATATCTCAGTGTGAAAACTCTTAACTGAATTCTACTGGGAAAAAAACTGGAACTGAATTAAGTTATTTCTCCTCAAATTGAATTTTGTCCATGAGTTTTCATGTGATAAACTATAATTTTCTTGATTGATCATACATACAATAAATAATGCATTTACATGAATACACACTTGTAAGATATCTTTTTATTGCATATACAATAAAACCATTTTTTCAGCTTTAATATTCTATTTATGCTTTTCAAAAGAGCTATTTAATAGCTACTATATCTTCTTTTACCATTTCAAGCAATAGGTCAAAGAATATTCTAACCCTTTGCTCAGATAATTCCAGTCTAATTATTTTCTCTTTTAATGCTTTATCATTACAGTAAAACTGTCATATAATATTTTATAATGTACACCTTGAAAGGGATATTTAATTATTTATCTGCTGCTTACATAAAGAAATATCTATGTGATGGAGCCAGTCTTTAAACTCTGCTGGTTGCAGTCAATAGGTTTTTGCTGAATTGTAGTCTTCTAGCTGGTACAATACATTCAAACGATTCAAAACTGAATTAACAGTGTGACTCTCCTACTGATTTTTACATAAAAGGCAGTTACATACAGTATAGGTATGTAGGCATGATTTATTTATTATTTATAGGTATATACAGTAGGTATGGTTTATTTAATGTATGCACAGTCCATCTTTAAGTCTACATTAATGCCACACAATTATTTCTTTAGAGGAATTACTATCTGCACAACCAACACTAGCCAAATACAAAGGGGAATAAACCCTGCTTTTTAAAGGATTAGAAACATCAAAAATTATTTTTATAATCTTTGAAACCAAAGGTCTGTTTTTATCTGTTTTTTTATCAGCTCTGGTGTGTTTGTCTGTCTTATACAAAATCCCACACAGCCAATTGTGTAGAATGTAGCCTTAGATAATAGATTTTAATGCACTGCCTCAAAAAGCCCTACCATAAAAAAATGATACAAACCCTGTGCTATCTATAAATGGTTCAGAATTTGCAAAATGTTAAAAGTAGTTGTTTGTATGTGCTTTCACGATTCAAATCTGTTTGCACAAAAACTCACAAACTCAAATGTCTGGTGTTAATTAAGCAAAAAAACTTGAAAGCTCGAATGTAAAAAAATCGGCATCTAAAATCAGACAAGGTCATGTAGAAGTCAACAGAAGTTATCCAAGGCAAAATTCAAGCCATTTTTTTTAATTCGAGATTTTCACATTTTCGAGTTTGTAAACTCACAAATTCAAGTTTTTAAGCCTATAAACATTTGAGATATTTGAGTTTTTTACATTCCGATTTATTCATAATAAAGCTGTTACTTGCCCTTCCGTTTTCCTTACATTTCTTGCTACCTGTTGTAAGTTGCATTAAAGGAGAACTAAAACTTAACTAAAGCACAAATGTTGTAAGTTGTGTTTTGGGCTTCTGTACCAGCCCAAGGCAACCACAGCCTTTAGCAGGGAAGATCTGTTCCCTCTAAGATGTACCTATTATTCCCCACCCTTTTCTGCTGATTCACTGCACATGCTCTGTGCTGCGGTCACTTACTGAGCTTAGGGACCAAATCACAAGATACAATATAAATGTCACAATATAAGTAAATCAGATTATTGGTATATGGCAGCTCAGAAACCAAAACAATGAATTGAATAATCAGCCTATATGACAGGCAAACCTTATTTTCTGCTCGATGCTTTGCAACGACCCCTAAGCTTAGCATCTCAACAGCTGCTCAAAGCACCCTGAGCATGGACATGTCACAGACACTCTGTAAGGTGTCTGCACATTCTCGCACGCGAATGCAGACGCACATGACAAAACATGCAATGATGCAAACGCGTGTGTGTCATTACACAGCAGTGGACTGAAGCGGAATTGGGCATCTAAGCGCCTGCTAACATGGACGCGCACGTCAACGTGGACTCAGCCATCATTAAATTCGGTGCCAAATTGCCTTTGTTAAAAGGACGCTCAGGAATTGGTTCTGTGCTTGGTTATAAACCTAGCTCCTGTTATTATGTATCCTGCTGATTTGATCCTGTTTCCTGACTTCTGCTTTGCCTACCGACTTTGACTGAACTCTGCTCGTCTCGACCTCTGCTTGCTTACCAATTACGTTTGAACTCTGCCCGTCTCTACCTCTGCTTTGCCTACTGACTATGACTGCACTCTGTCCTGACTTCTGCCTCTTTATTGACCTTTGGTACATTCTTCTATTACCCTCGGCTATTTCTGATTGCACCTGGATGGTTAGTCTTTTTCTAGACTATTTAACCATCTCCTCACATATCAGGCTCTCAGGAAGGAAGATTCCTGACACACTCCTAGCAAAATCCAAGATGGGAAACTCCTGTGACAAATTTGAAGGCCTGGATCACTGCTACTATAGAGATGTTGAACCTTTAGGCTGGTTCAATAAGTTCAGTATATAAAATATGGCATAAGTAGCCATAGCCATGTTTAGGGTTTAGGGTTTAGTTCTTCTTTAAAGACTGAAGCCAAAGGCAATTTTTTATATTATGACTAATGAGTCATAACCAGTATCTTATATAAAGTATTAATACTTTATATGCTACCTTATATGCTATAAAAAATGTACTTTATATAGTGTAAGCGTAGCTTGCATTTAACTAAGTTGTTAACAAAACCTGGCTAGGAGATATACATAGTAAAGCTGTAATAAATTGTACACTGTATTCCCCTAGCTACAGTTCAATGTCATGTTGTTATCTGATATCTACAGGCAGTTTCATATAAAATTATATTCAACATGCTGATTAATCACATAGTGGATGGATAACACTGTTTTTGTTAAGGTAGCATTATTAGATTTTAAAAAAAAATAATAGTCATGCTTACTTATAATTTGGCAGTTCATTTGAGGAATTTGAAGTTTTTGAGGAGTATGAATATTCAAGGAAAATGTGTCATTATTTGGAATGAATAAGGAAAAATGTAATTAATTAAAAACACAGTTAATAAGAAAAGAAAATAAACAACTATACCAGTTGTAGCAAAGTGTGCATGGTCTAACTGCAATTAATCTTAACCCCCCCCCCATTGATTTAAGATTTTTTCATCCAGTCTTGTTCAATGCAAAGCTCTCATTGGTTGCTGATGGGTTAATAGACCTGGAGCAAAAATTGTACCTTTTATAACCTTGGACATTGGCACTTTTACATGGGGCTGGAACCACTTACTTCAAATAGTTAAAAAGCCTTTATTTATGCAACAAAAAAAAAAGCATTTTATTTATGCAACGTTTCAGGCCATGCAACCTTTTATCAAGCTTGATAAAAGGCTGCATGGCCTGAAAAGTTGCGGTGATGCCCACAAAAGCATAAATAAAGGCTTTTTAACTATTTGAAGAATTGGTGGTGCTGTTCAATCTTCTGCTACACAGTTTTGCCAAATGGAAAGTGGCCATTGTAGAACGTGCACCATCTCCAAAGAAAAGTGAGAATCAATGTGCTGACTACTCCTCTTCTGCTGGAACCACTTACAACAGACATACTCAGACTTCCTGCCTAGAAACATTCATCATTTACAAGAAAATGAAAACCACTCTCACTTTCTTTACACTGAGAATTTCTGCCTGACCTCATGGAACAACACAAGCTGTAGCTCATAGTGCAGATGACACAGGCTGTCAACGCTGTAATTATAGGCACCAAATGTATCTTTCCAAGTTACATAAATATTAATATCTCCTCCAGACAAGAGCAATGTTTATGCAGTTCCTACAAACTTACAAAGCTCCTTATGAAGGTAGACCATGTTTATTATTCTTTTAAAGTCAGAAAATGAGCTTTTTCATGACATATTATGACGGAGTGCATTATTGTTGTTGACTGACTTATTTTTTGTTGTTATTGTCTATATAATGCAATTCCACCCAAAACAGTTTTTTTTTGCATAATGAAAGAAAATATTAAGAAAATATTTTAAAAGTAATTTTGAACAAATGTCGAATATACAACTGAGGAATAATCTCACTATATTTACAGTATGGGGCATTAATTAACCCTCGATATTCGACCGGCGAAGTTAAATCCTTCGACGTCGAATATCGAAGGATTTAGCGCTATTCGATCGATCAAAGGAATAATCGTTCAATCGTAGAAATAATTCTTTCGATCGAACGATTAAATCCTTCGAATCGAAGGATTTTATTCCATCGATCAAACGATTTTCCTTCGATCAGAAGTTGGCTAGAAAGCCTATGGGGACCTTCCCCATAGGCTAACATTGATGTTCGGTACGTTTTAGGTGGCGAAGTAGGGGGTAGTACTTTGAGACAGTACTTTGACTGTCGAATGGTCGAACGATTTTTAGTTTGAAGCGTTCGATTCGAAGTCGAAGTGGAAGGTTGAAGTAGCCAATTCGATGGTCGAAGTAGCCAAAAAAATACTTCGAAATTCGAAGTATTTTTTATTCTATTCCTTCACTCGAGCTAAGTAAATGTGCCCCTATGTGTATACATAACAGCAACTAGATGGGTTCTGCAACATTGTTTCAGGATTCTGAACCACAAGTTCAGGGCATAAAAACATATTTACATATTACAGGTATGGGACCAGTTATCCAGAATGCTTGGGACCTGGAATTTTACTGGATAACGGCTCTTCATACTTTAAGTTTACTAGAAAATCATGGAAACATTAAATAAACACAACAGGCTGGTTTTGCTTCCAATAAGGGTTAATTATATCTTAGTTTTATAATTACAAATAAAAAAGAAATCATTTTCAAAAATTTGGATTATTTGGATAAAATAAAGTCTATGGGAGATAGCCTTTCCATATTTGTAATGATAACGATTTCCAGATAAAGGATCCCATACCAATACCTGAAAACAATTGAGATTTTGTATTGGATTTACTGTCAATTGGAATAATACATTTTCATCATTATGAAAAAAAAAATGTTTTGGCAGCTTGCTGTAGACGTGGGACAAGGAAAAGGCTAATACAAGATCAAATGCAGGATGCCAAATAATAAATCAATAGCTGTGTATGAGATGGAATACAGATGTCTTTTAAAAATATAGAAAACAACATATTTCTTAGCAAATCCAGACTGGAAATAAGGGTCAGTTGCTGTATGTATGTTGATGAGAAAGGCGAGAAATCGTTGACCAAAGATTTGAGCAGGGATTTAAAAAGCTGTTGAAGGACATACAGATTTACACTCTTGCTCTGATCCTTCGTACCTCTGCTATTGGATGGGTAATGACAGCAAATTTCTGTCATTGCTGCTTCCTGTCCAAGCACTGCAGGAAGAAGTGTGTTTCCTAAATTAGATCTCTAAGGTCACGTGAAAGCCTCTCGCGCTGTTGCAGAGGGAAGAGGCAAGGAGAGAAAAGCTTTCTAGATTTCCAACAATGCTCCTTTATAATCCTAGCTGCAGATTTATGTTTTGCCCTTTATTACGCCTGTCTGATATTTGTTTCAATCATTCATCTTATTTGCCGATTTTGTATGAAAGAATATTATTAGTCTCAATATTTTAAAAAGATGTAGTAACACAAACGTTAACGATTGTATAGGTTATTTCATTTTAACAAAGCCTGCAGAATCATAACAAAGACCAAGAAATACAGCAACATCAACCATACCTGTACTGCTTATTTAAAAATTACATTCATTATTTAATAATCTTACACATAGGGTTAAGAGGCCATTTTAGTGTGCATCTGAGTCTGTCCTGCAAATGTTTAAAGAAGTTAAAGCAATACGAAAATATACAGCATGTTGGTGATTGGTTGATTTTATAATAATAATGTTTTCAAAATAACTAAACTAAGACTCACTGGCACACAAAACGTCAAACAGATACACAGAAAAAAGATACCTGAATACAATGACACTTCAGGCATATACAGATATGGGATCCTTTATCTGGAAACATGTATTCTTAAAGATCCAAATCACGGAAAGGCTGTCTTCCATAGATTACATTTTATCCAAATAATTCAAATTTTTAAAAATCCTTTTTTTTTCTCTGTAAGAATAAAACAGTACCTTGTATTTGATCCAAACTAAGATATAATTAATTCCTATTGGACGCAGAACCAGCCTATTGGGTTTATTTAATGTATACATGATTTTCTTGTAGACTTAGGTTATAAAGATCCAAATTACGTAAAGATCCATGATCCAGAAAGCCCCAGGTCTCAAGCATTCTGGATAACAGGTCCCATACAGCACCTATACTTGTTTCTTAACAATGCTAATGTACATTTTAAACTTATCTTGCCAGATTAGGCTAGATCACTCTATCTTAAATATTTAAAAGAATACCTTATAAAACTAGAGAGGTACATTTCCTGAAGAAAATGTGAGTGGTGCTTGCCGTGGCAAAACTCAGGCCCAAATCTGATTGGCTGTTGTTGCCCCGCCCCTTTTTTTCCTAATTGTGAACCACAGTCACTCAGTGACTAACATACCAAAGTTTGGGAATGCTGTCATTTAATGTGTAAAAATGGCAGCATTTCTATTTTTTTCTATTGAAAATCAATGAATGAAATTTGATTGGTTGTTGGTGGCTCCGCCCACTTTTTCTAAACTTGAAGTGGAAACCCCCAGCGACCACATTTGTGATATTCAAGGTCCCTGACATCAATACTGAGAGAATGGCAGCCTTCTTAATTTTTCCCATTAAAACCAATCAAAGAAATCTGATTGGTTGGTTTTGGCTCCACCCACTTTTCTTAATTTTAATCCCAGTCCCCCAGTGACCAACTGTGCCAACTTTGAGGAGGCTGCCATTAACCGTCTAAGAGCGGCAGCAGTTTAAAATTTTCCTATTTAATTGAATGGCTGAAATTTGATTGGCTGTTGTAGACTCCGCCCACTTTTTGTAAATTTTGGCTGCAGTCACCCAGTGACCCACGGTGCCAAGTTTGGGAGCTCTGGCTTTATTACTGTGAGAATTACAGCTGTTTACATTTTCTCATTGAAGTCAATAGGGAAAATCTGATTGGTTGTTTGCGGCTCCGCTCACTTTTTTGGGTCCCCAAAATAGGACAGAAAAGTCACAACACCCCATTCCCGAATAAGCTGAACGGTTTGACACCTCATTCATGGGTCTGCGACAAACTAATTATTCGATAAATTCCCCATTATAAGTCAATGGGGCAAATTTGGGGACCTCTCCTGCCCCGGGGGTAAAACTTATACCCTCGTGTGGGGTATCATCTGACACAGGTCGCAAACCTCTTCAAATGTGGTAAATTTAACGTTTCTACAAGATTCCCTCTCTGCGCTAGAATCCGTCAAAAGTTGGCCTCAATGTTAATCTATGGGACTTTTCGGGGTGGTTAATTGCCCCCGCAAGGGGCAATTAACCACCCACCCCTTAGAAAAGTCATACCACCCCATTCCCGATTAAGCCGCACGATTTGACACCTCATTCATGGGTCTAGGACAAACGGTGCGGGACTAGTTACGCGCCAAACTTTCATACGGAAGAAGAATAAAAATAAGTTTGCAAGATAACAGTAGTGATGCTTTGCTTCGCAAGCACCACTAATGATATAATGATGAGTGGTTAATCTTAACACACAAAAAGTGCCTTTGAAAATACAAAGTGAAAGCACTGCAAAAAACATGAGGTTTTTATAATAAAGTGTAATAATAAATTCACCTGCAAGTTTTTATAAACTATATAGGGATTAGGGGCTTTTCTCTGACTAGGTTGCTGAATTGTTTTCTTCAGACAATAAGAAAAGGTTGTGCTTTTTTAAAGTTTTATTAGATCAGTGCCTCTGGTATTCCAAAGAAGGCTTAGCAGACTTAAGCTCCCCATAGACGCGATGATTCTTCTTGCCAAACGACCGATTTTAGGGAAGCCCGACCAATCCTTCGAAATAATCGTGCGGTTAGTGGTATTCGAACGATCGTACATCTTACGATTTTTTCGGCCGACATCTGTCGGGAAATTGATCGGCCAGGTCAAAAAATCTTTGTCGGTCCCAGTGCAATCTATCTATGTTTGCAGGGCCAAGCAGGCAGCTCCCCTTTGTTTTCCTGGCAAATTGGTCTTTTTAGTTGATGGTAAATTCGTACGATCGTACGATCGTTCTGAGAAGATCGTGGTCTCACGATCAGGATCTGATCTTTTAAAAATCTCAACATCTATGGCCAGCTTTAGTAGATGTATCCTGTCTTTCTATGTTAACACAAAGCATAGGAAATTCTTGTTCTTTAAGTCATCTAAGGCTAGTTACACTCAATCATCATTTCTGCAATTATTAATTATAGTAGCATAAGCACTAATAATGCAACCAATAGCTCTTTCACTTTCACTGCTTTAAGCAATCAATTAAATAGCTAATTGATTCTACTCCCCTGATAAACTAGCTGCATTCAATTAAAATTGTAGATAATATGTATAGCGCTATAGTAAATTGTGTGTGCTATACACCACTATTGAGCTCCACTCCCAATAAATGTGCTCCGGATGAGACCTATAATCTTAGGGAGTGAGCCCTCGCAACGGTGTGGAGGCAGGGTGTAGACTAGTGCAACTTTATACTGCGTATCTTGACAGCGCTATATAAATAAATGATGATGAACTGTATACAACTGAATACAGGGTATAATAATTGGGCGCCAGTGGTTCTTATAACTTAACCATGAACTTATTTATTAACATACACAATTCTCAGTGGAGTATACAATAGAGCAGATAGGATTTGGCATCACATTGAATAGGCAATACTCACAGCACCATTTGGTCAGTATTAGTCCCCACAGACAAGAGGACATGCTCAGCAGCAAGAAACACAGCAAGTACACCCAGCTTTCAGCCTTTTCCCTAAGTGGAACCTGAGGGGAATCTATCTACCCTGTTCCTATACACTTGGGGGCAGATTCACTAAGGGTCGAATTTCGAAGTAAAAAATACTTCGAAATTCGACCCTCGAATTGAAATCCTTCGACTTCGAATATCGAAGTCGAAGGATTTAGCGCTAAACATTCGTTCGAACGATTCGAAGGATTTTAATCCAACGATCGAAGGAAAATCCTTCGATCAAAAAAAGGTTAGCAAACCTATGGGGACCTTCCCCATAGGCTAACATTGACTTCGGTAGGTTTTATCTGCCGAAGTAGGGGGTCGAAGTTTTTTTAAAGGGAAAGTACTTCGACTATCGAATGGTCGAATAGTCGAACGATTTTTCGTTCGAAACGTTCGAATCGAAGTCGAAGGTCGTAGTCGAAGGTCGAAGTACCCAAAAAATACTTCGAAATTCGAAGTATTTTTCATTCGAATCCTTCACTCGAGCTTAGTGAATGGGCCCCTTAGTCCCTACTTCTGGGCTATTAGTACCCGGGATCTTAATCCCTCTGACTCTCCTCGTCGGAGCCTTGAGCTGCTCAGCTAAATAACCTGTCTGTCTGTCACTCCTAGAGTGACCTATAAGGGTGCCTAGCCTACCCTGACTAATTCTAAGACAATCAGGTTCCACACAAACTCAGCCTGTTATAGCTCAGGCTAGAGCCAGCACAAAATGGACACTGAAAGCATGGCCTCAGAGTCTCTTATATCCTAGCACAGTGCCATCTGCTGGTCACTGTGAGAAATAGCAAGGGGTATAGGTTAGAGCAGGAAGAACAAACAGTACCCCTCCCAACTGTATTTTAGGACCCAGTTAGGTGTCTATAACATGGAGGGACTGCCTGACAATAATACTAGGGGTGGCTATTTTACACATCCCTACATATGAATTTATGAAAAATACTAAATATATGATTTTTTGTTTTTTATGTATTTTACTTTTCTTGTGATAGCATAGCATAGTAGCATAATAAATTAGGTTGAAAAAGACACACGTTCATCAAGTTTAACCTTTTAAAGGAACAGTTCAGTGTGAAAATAAAAACTGTGTAAATAGATAGGCTGTGCAAAATAAAAAATGTTTCTAATATAGTTAGTTAGCCAAAAATGTAATATATAAAGGCTGGAGTGAACAGATAAAACAGCCAGAATCCAACTTCCTGCTTTTCAGCTCTATAACTCTGAGCTAGTCAGCTACTTGAAGGGGGGCCACATGGTACATTTCTGTTCAGTGAGTTTGCAATTGATCCTCAGCATTCAGCTCAGATTCAAAAGCAACAGATATGACCCATGTGCCCCCCCTCAAGTCACTGATTGGTTACTGCCTGGTAACCAGGTAACCAGTCAGTGTAAACCAAGAGAGCTGAAAAGCAGGAAGTAGTGTTCTGACTGACATCAAATCACTCCAGCCTCTCCAATGTAAGGCGTGACGGGAGTCTTAGCATGCGCATGAGAGATTATATATGATCCCTTTATATATTTATATATTTATACATAGTTAGCAAATCATCCCTTATGTGCCTCTTCTCCAGCATGAACAACCCCAACTTGGGAAGTCTTTCTTCATAGCTAAGATTTTCCATACCTTTTACCAGCTTAGTTGCCCTTCTCTGCACCCTCTTTTATTCAATAATGTCCTGTTTGAACACCGGAGACCAAAACTGTACGGCATATTCTAGATTGGGCCTTACCAGTTGTAAGGAGCGCTTGCCGGCGCCTCCGTCCATGACAACGCCCAGGGGGAACCACAAGGACATTGGACGCCAGTGTGTCAATTGTACGCCAGCGCGTATGCATGACGAAATCACGCACATTTGGGGCGAAAATTCGCCTATAAAAGAACGCCAGAGGATTTCAGCCATTGCTGAGTATAGGTTCCTGGGTGTGACTATTTTTATTTGAACTTCTGATCTTGACCTTGCCTGTATCCCTTTTACAAAACTTTGCTGCCTGAACTGACCTTTTGCCTTGATTGATGACTCTTTTTCTTGACCCCCTTTTGTACCACGGACTTTGGTTATACCTGCAAGACTCCTCCTTGGTCCACACTGCAAACTGTACCTTCGGGCCCTGTACAGTGGAAGAATAACCCCCTCCTCCCGCAAATCTATGCCACTTTTAATACAGCTCAAGACTGTATTAAAAGGGGCTGCTGACTGGCATTGTTTGCTACAGCCAAGTTTATTATCTACATGAACTCCAAGGTCCTTTTCCATTATAGATGTGCCTAGTGCAGTATAAGTATAGGTATTAGTAGCTTGGATATTTTACATCCGAGGTGCATGACTTAAACATGTTGTATGATATTATAGGCCTATTTTTAAATTATTTTTATTTTTTATGTAATAGCATATTATTTAACTTGTAAGGTAAATGGTCTTCTGTACAACTTATGAAACACAGACCACAGAATTGTGTAATACTATATTTATGTAGTACATGTTGAACACTGGTATATATTGCATCTATAAGATAGAATGTAGAATATATTTGTTTTTTTACTTGTCTCCCAATATTCTGAAAAAAATCTGGACAATTATTTCCCTGATCCACAAGGTAAAATCTGAATATCTCAATCCACGCTAACTCAAACTCTCCAGTAAAAACACGATGGAATTGAGACTGACCTGCTGAAATAAAGTAAGATTCCTGTTCCCACTCTCCAAAAACATTAGCATTAACATTTGGGGGCCCATTTACTTATTTCTAGTGAAGGAATAGAATTAAAAAAACGTTGAATTTCAACCATCGAATTGGCTACTTCGACTACGACTTCGAATCAAACTAAAAATCGTTCGAATATTCAACCATTCGATAGTTGAAGTACTGTCTTTTTTAAAAAAACTTCGACCCCCTAGTTCGCCACCTAAAACCTACCGAAGTCAATGTTAGCCTATGGGGAAGGTCCCCATAGGCTTTGCAATCTTTTTTTGGTTGAAGAAAATTCGTTCAATCGATGGATTAAAATCCTTCGAATCGAACGATTCAAAGGATTTAATAGATTTTTCGTTTAATCGAACTATTTGCGCTAAATCCTTCGACTTCGATATTCGAAGTCAAAGGATTTACATTCGACAGTCGAATATCGAGGGTTAATTAACCCTCGATATTCGACCCTAGGTAAATCTGCCCAAGCTGGATATAACTGTAAATCAGTTGAAAGACTATGATACCTGTTGACTGAGTAGTGGTATGAAATGCAAATATTTGAAATGTCACATGTTATTTTATTAGTTAGGGAACTAGCATTACAGTAAATTTGATTATGCTGAACATATAGATTGCAATTGTAAAAATACATTTTATAACTGATACAAGAGGGCCCTGCCAAAAAAGAGTGTGGTTTCAGTTTTGGGTCGTGTAAGCCCACACACAGCACAATCAATGTATCCTTTTAGGTATGATACTTGTTTGGAATCTCATATATTATGGTCTTTCTGTAATTGGATTATTGCAATTTAATGCATCTTTTGTAGAGGTTACATGTATAACCCTGAAGTTATTTGAGCTTTACAACAGAAAAACTTGTTTGATGTGCATTATTAAAGTGGACCTGTCACCTACACATAAAAAGCTACACAAATTATTTTTTTCATTAAAACATCCATACCTGTTATAAAGGTATTTAAATATTTGAGCTGTCAATCAGATATTATATGCCCCGCCTCTATGCCTGAGGCATAGAGGTGGGGCAGGCTATTACTTTCACTTTCAATTCAGCACTTACTACATGTTACTGCACTCACATTGCCCTTCCCTCCTTGGGCTCTATAATTATGTAGGGCACTGTGCATGGGCATTACGTTAAGTGTAATTCTAAGACTGAAGGAAACAAAAATATATAAATAATACATATAGTGTATATAAGTTTATTTTGCTCAGCTAGGTCCCCTATAACAGAGTTTTAACCTATTCTGTTGCAATGTCCATTTGATTGCCCACATATCTTACAGTATAGTTTATGAATGCAAAACTATTACTTAACATAACCTTTTCCATAGAATGGAAAAATGTTTTTGGCTTTCCTGTAAAAACATGAAAACTTGTCACAAACAAGCTAATTTGTGCCACTCTGTTTATGTGTAATATTTTGATCAGTGATGGGGAATTTCTCCCATTTTGCTTAGCTGAAAAATTAGCAAATTTCCTGCAAAATTCATGAAATGTGGAATAATTACCGAAGCGAGAATTTTGACGACGGCATCAAAATTATTTTGATGCCAGGAACAATTCTGCCGCTGGCAACAATTCTGCCGCACATTAAAGTCAATGGGCACCTATTAATTGTCACCGTCGTCGGAAATGTCATCGCCATCAGAATTGTCGACTGCGTCAAAAATATTTTGGTGATTTTGTGAATTTGCGGTGAAATGTGGAAATTCGACGCAAATTTGCACCTGCTGAATAAATTCACCCATCACTATTAGCCATAACAAAAATACTCACAGGTCGTTAAGAAATTGTATACACCTGTTAATGTGGAATGCTCATCTCACTGAAAAGTGCACTTTTGCAACTTAAACACAGTGTGCTGCTGGTTCCTTTTTGCAGGTCATTAAGAAATGACCTAAATAATTTTAGTGTACGCTATTAATAATATTGGATTAATCACGTATTTATATAATTAATTTATGTTGTGACCAATAGCATTTTCAGTACAGGAAGTCAGTATAGCATGCAAAGCCTGGACTACATCTATGCATTTATTGAAGAAGTTGGCAAATTTTTAAGCCTGCAAAGACATGAAAGTATACAAAAGACACTATATACCTACAAATCCTAGCTTCCTAATTTGTGAACTAGCACTGGGTTTTGACACAGGAAATGTGCACTTTATTCTTTGTTTCTTTGTTTTGTGATTATTACAATATATTGGTTATACAGCATATACTGTTAAGAAGCATTTTTATTTACACGGTAATAGTTGGTATGTCATGTTGACTTTCCTTAATATCCTTTAAATAAGGTCTGGTTCACCTTTAAAGGAGACATATAGGATAAATCAAAAAGACCCTTATTTTGTAGACAATGCTAAGTGATATATGGCATTGCTTTTACATGGTGCTAAAAAATATTATCTTTAAAAATAGCACCTTTATTGGAGCTCCCTTAAGATGTTCACTGGTCCCTGTTTCAAATAAGGGGTGGGTGCGTCCTAACGGTCCCTGCCAGAAGCACAGTAGGAGGGGGACAGACAATCACAGCACTGCAGTCACACAAGCACAGACATGCTTCAGTTCCCTATAAGGTCCTGTTAGCTGGTTCCTATCCTACAGTGCAGTGAGCTGAATGCCACCAGCACCCTGCACAGCCTGGGAATTCAGGGAGCGGGAAGTGGAAGAGAATTATTAGGGTTTTTGCAGAAATATTCAATAAATCAGCCTGAAACATTACTTTTTTAAGGACAATTCTGCTATATCTAAATTAGTATAACGCACTGGTACATTTTTTACACAAAATGTTTTTATTATGCTATGTATAGGTCAATTCTAAGCAACCTTTCAATTCGTCTTCAATGTTTATTTTTTATAGCTTTTTAATTATTTGTCTTCTTCTGACTCTTCCAGCTTTCAAATGGAGGTCACTTACTGCATCTAAAAAATAAACCTACAATTTTTTTGTTATTGCTATTTATGATTACTCTTCTTTCTATTTATTCAGGCTCTCTCCTATCCATATTCCTGCCTCTTATTCAATTCAGTGCATTGTTGCTATACATGGTCATCCACAAATAGGGGCAAGGGAGAGCAATTTACCCCCTTGGAGTTTCTGACCTGAACTGAAGCTGTTTCAAGCCACTGCCTGTAGATACGATCTTAGTGTCTAAGTCCCAGTACAACTTAACACCGATTGGGTAGGCTAGAAGGATTGACCCAGTGTCACGGCCGGCACCCAATACCAGAACAGGTGCCAAGTACCCTGGTCTCGGCTCGGCTTCACCAGTAGTGTGACCACCGTTGGGCTTCGGGAGGAGCCCTCAGCTTACTTGGGTGCCACCTGGACTTAACGAGGGGTACAAGGCAAGATGTTCTGGCTAGCAGAGGGGCACGGCAGGTAGCAGAGTCTTTTGGGCCGAAGGTCACGGTACAAACGGAACAGGCAACAGAATCGTCAGACAGGCTGGGTCGAGGCAGGCAGATAACAAGAATCGTCAAACAGGCAAAAGGGTCAAAACCGGGTGATCAATCGAAGGGTTAAACAGTAGAGTAGTCGTAAGCAGGCAAGGTCAGGATCCAGAATTCAGAATAGTCAAATAGCCAGGCAGGGATCAAAAACAGGAATCAAACAGGTTCAGAAAATAGCAAAAGCTCAAAAGCACCAGGAACTAAATCCTATCATGGGCCAAGTCCCACAGCCCTAATGGGCTTTAAATAGTTTTTGAATTGCGCGCCCTTGCGCGCTGACGTCACAACGTCAGCGCGCCTGCGCCTTTAAGAAAACCCAGAGCGCGCCACGCGCGCCCTAAGATGCCCTAAGATGCCGTCCCTTTCGCCCCCCCCCTAGACCACCAGGTATGTTCGTTACATTATCCCCTCTCTAGGGGGGGCCACTGGACCCCCAGGCTTACCGGGAAACCTAGCATGGTATTGTCTCCTGAGGCGGTCAGCCTTGATGTCATCAACTGAGACCCAAGAGTTCTCCTCAGGCCCGAAGCCCTTCCACCTGGTAAGATATTGTAACTTACACCTCACGAGGCGGGAGTCGAGGAACTCCTGGATCTCATACTCAGGCTGACCTTCAACTAGCACTGGGGGAGGAACAAACAGATGACGAGAATTATTGGCAGGCTTCAAAAGAGAGACATGGAAGGAATTAGAAATTCTGAAATTAGGAGGTAACTGAAGACGAACAGAGGATGGATTGATTACTGCAATGATGGGGTATGGACCAATGAATCTAGGACCCAGTTTAGGAGAGGGAACCTTCAACTTGATATTCTTTGTCGACAACCATACTAAATCTCCCACCTTGTACTAGGGTGCCTCCCTACGGGATTTGTCAGCAGCCCTTTTCTGAGCTAGGGAAGCTGCGGATAAAGAATTATGAACTTGAGACCAAATTTCGGAAAATTTCAGGACAGAAGAATTGGCAGAGGGTACAGGGGAATTAGAGTCAGAAAAAGAAAACGCTTTGGGGTGCAAACCATAGACAACAAAAAAAGGAGACTCTCCTGAGGAGGAATGGGTAGCATTATTGCATGCAAATTCTGCCCAGGGTAGCAGTTCGGACCATGTGGACTGGTTATCGGACACATAGCATCTGAGATACTGCTCAAGGGACTGGTTCACCCTTTCGGTTTGACCGTTAGTTTGAGGGTGATAGGCAGAGGAAAAAGACAATTCAGTACCTACCAAGGAACAGAAAGCACGCCAAAATCTGGAAACAAACTGAACCCCCCTGTCAGAAACAATATTCTCAGGAAAACCATGAAACTTAAAAATATGAGTAATGAATAAGTCAGCCAGGGTTTTAGCAGAAGGGAGATGTGGAAGAGGAATAAAATGAGCCATTTTACTGAACCTATCGACCACCACCCAAATCACTGTCTTACCCTGAGAAGGAGGCAACTCTACAATAAAATCCATGGAAATGTGAGACCATGGTTTCTCTGGAACGGGTAAGGGGTTTAATAGACCCTGGGACAGATGATGAGATGACTTAGACCTCTGGCAGACTGGACAGGAAATGACAAATGTTTTAGTATCCTGTTTGAAGGAAGACCACCAGACATGACGGGATAAAAGAGAAATGGTTTTTGTAATACCTGGATGACCTGCCACTTTAGAATCATGAACCTCTCTCAACACTTGTTCTCTAAGCTCCTCAGGAACGAACCATCTACCAGATGGGGTTTCAGCAGGAGCAGATGACTGTAAAGGGGACAACAAGGAAGAGAGGTCAGATTCCAAGGTTGCAACAATTATTTCCCTGGGAATGATGGGAGTACACTCACTAGAGTCAGGGGAAATTGCTTCAAAACTCCTAGAGAGTGCATCCGCCTTGGTATTTTTAGTCCCAGGCCTGAAAGTCAAAGAAAAATTAAACCTTGTGAAAAATAGAGCCCACCTAGCCTGCCTTGGATTAAGGCGTTTAGCAGACTCTATATACAACAGATTTTTGTGGTCAGTATAGACCGTCACCAGATGTTTTGCACCCTCCAGGAGATGCCGCCATTCCTCAAAGGCCCATTTGACTGCCAGCAAATCCCTGTTACCTATATCATAATTTACAGTACCTCTGCGGGTAAAAACTTCCTGGAGAAGAAAGCACAGGGATGTAACTTGTTGGTAGTCGGGTGCCTTTGAGAAAGGACTGCCCCAGCTCCCACCTCAGAGGCGTCAACCTCCACAATAAAAGGAAGCGCAGTGTCGGGGTGACGAAGGATTGGGGCAGAGCTGAACTCCTTTTTGAGGAATTCAAAAGCTTGAACGGCCTCAGGGGGCCACATACTGGGGTCAGCGCCCTTTTTAGTTAGATTAGTGATGGGGGCCACAATGAGGGAAAATTTTTTGATAAATTGACGGTAATAATTAGCAAAACCAAGAAATCTTTGGGTTGCACGTAACGAAAGGGGTTGGGTCCAATCCAGGACTGCTCTCACCTTGCCTGGATCCATTTCTAGACCCTTGCTGGAAATGTTAAACCCCAAAAACTGAACAGAAGAAACCCCAAAAGTACATTTCTCTAGTTTCGCATAAAGATTATTTCCCCTTAGCCTCCGTAAGACTTCACGAACATGATTTTGATGTTCCTTCAGGTTAGAGGAAAAAATCAGAATATCGTCTAGGAAGACCACTACGAAGATCCCCAGCAGGTCCCGGAAGATGTCATTAACAAACTCCTGAAACACTGCGGGGGCATTACAGAGGCCGAAAGGCATAACGAGATACTCGTAGTCGCCATCCCTGGTGTTAAATGCAGTCTTCCACTCATCACCCTCCCTAATACGGATCAGATTATAAGCCCCCCTAAGATCAAGCTTGGAAAAGATTTTAGCATCTTTGACCTGATCAAAGAGTTCAGAAATTAAAGGGAGAGGGTAGCGGTTTTTTATGGTGATCTTATTGAGCCCCCTATAATCAATACAGGGGCGAAGACCACCATCTTTTTTCCCAACAAAAAGAAGCCCGCCCCCGCAGGGGAACTAGAAGGTCTGATGAAACCCCTTTCTAGATTTTCCTTTATATACTCTTTCATTGCCTGGGCTTCGGGCAATGAAAGAGGATAGGTTCTACCACGAGGAGGAGTAGATCCAGGAACCAGATCAATTGGGCAGTCATACTGCCGGTGTGGGGGAAAGGTTTCTGCTGCCTTTTTAGAGAAGACATCAGCGAATGCATATGCAGCAGGTAACCCTTCAAGCGATGTAGTTGCTACTACAGAGGGAACACATACTCCATCACACATAGTACCCCACTGAACCACTTCCCTGGAGACCCAGTCAATCAGAGGGTTATGCCTCTGGAGCCACGGTAACCCCAAAATAAGAGGAGAGGAAGCACCCTCTATGAGGTAAAAAGCTATCTCCTCACAATGCAAATTATTAACACACAAGGAAAGAGTTACCGTCTCTTTAGAGATTACACCTGACCCTAAGGGTCTTCTGTCCACTGCCATTATTCTCATGGGGGCACTTAGAGGAACTACAGGGATACAGAATTTAGCTGCAAAAGCAGTATCCAGAAAATTACCCTCCGCCCCTGAGTCCACAAATGCGGACAGTTTAACAGAGCCCGTAGGCCAAGTTAGTTTAACTGGTAACAAAACTTTAGAGGCAGATTGGGGAGAGGAAACTCCTGCACCCAAATGGAGCTCCCCTTTTCCATTTAGGCTTCAGAGTTTCCCGGCCTCTTAGAACATTGGTTCAGAAAATGTCCCTTCTCTCCACAGTACATACAGAGACCCATGGAACGCCTGCGTGCCTTTTCCTCAGGAGTTAGGTGGGATATGCCTAATTGCATAGGCTCCTCCTGAGGCAGAGGCACAAAGGGGTTAGGAGATTTTACATTGGTCACCACATTGGATCTTATATTAGTAACCCCAGAGAAGTTTGTACTCCTCTCACCCCTTCTCTCCCTTTGTCTTCTATCTACCTGGATGGCGAAGGACATGAGGTCGTCTAGATTAGAAGGTAGGGGAAAATTAACCAGACTATCCTTTACGGAATCGGATAACCCCAAACGGAATTGACTCCTAAGAGCCAAATCATTCCACCCAGTTTCCACTGCCCACCGGCGGAATTCGGTGCAATACACCTCCGCATCCCTTTTCCCTTGGCGCAACTTACGAATCGCGGCAGACGATGCACGATCCGGGTCATCGTAGAGAATGGCCATGCTGTTAAAGAAAGTGTCTAGGGAATAACGAGCAGGGTCAGAGGAAGGCAGCCTGAGGGCCCAAATTTGGGGGTCACCCAAAAGCAGGGTCATTATGAACCTTACTTTCTCCTCATCAGATGGGAAAGAATGAGGAAAGAAACTAAGGTACAGCTTACATGCCTCTTTGAAAACAAAAAATTTAGTGCAATCCCCACTGAACCTTTCGGGGAACACAATTTTTGGTTCATGGGGTTTTGATGAGTTACCCCAATTGGCAGAGGAACCCACAGAAGGTGTTGGAACCGGAACAGATTGCTGCTGCGAAGCTTGCGTACCCTCCAGCTGTCGGGTTAGATTGTGAAAACCCTGTAGGAGGTAATTTTGCTTCTGTTCATGATCCTCCAAGCGCTGTAATAGTGTAGTAAGAAGCACTTCGGTGGTAGTTGGAGGAGCAGCAGCGGCAGCAGCTTCGTCGTGATTTTCGTCCTCCAGTGCCCGTGATAATGTCACGGCCAGCACCCAATACCAGAACAGGTGCCAAGTACCCTGGTCTCGGCTCGGCTTCACCAGTAGTGTGACCACCGTTGGGCTTCGGGAGGAGCCCTCAGCTTACTTGGGTGCCACCTGGACTTAACGAGGGGTACAAGGCAAGATGTTCTGGCTAGCAGAGGGGCACGGCAGGTAGCAGAGTCTTTTGGGCCGAAGGTCACGGTACAAACGGAACAGGCAACAGAATCGTCAGACAGGCTGGGTCGAGGCAGGCAGATAACAAGAATTGTCAAACAGGCAAAAGGGTCAAAACCGGGTGATCAATCGAAGGGTTAAACAGTAGAGTAGTCGTAAGCAGGCAAGGTCAGGATCCAGAATTCAGAATAGTCAAATAGCCAGGCAGGGATCAAAAACAGGAATCAAACAGGTTCAGAAAATAGCAAAAGCTCAAAAGCACCAGGAACGAAATCCTATCACGGGCCAAGTCCCACAGCCCTAATAGGCTTTAAATAGTTTTTGAATTGCGCGCCCTTGCGCGCTGACGTCACAACGTCAGCGCGCCTGCGCCATTAAGAAAACCCAGAGCGCGCCGCACGCGCCCTAAGATGCCGGCGCCTGCGGCCTAACGGAAGCCGCTCGTCGAGGCGGGCGTCCCCGCCGAGGGGGCGACAGGCGTCCCTGTCGTCCCCCCCCTAGACCACCAGGTATGTTCGTTACACCCAGCAGTCTAGCCAATCACTGTACAGCTGTACATGGTTGGAAAGACTGGAAGGATTCACTCTGCATCCTAGACAATCCCTGTGCAGCTGTACTGGGATATAGACTGAGCTGAAGATGAGCAGTTTCTGCAGGCAGCAGCAGGCTTGGAATAAGATAATAGCACTAAAGTTCATCAGTGAAAACTCCAGATTTGTCCTAATCGTCTAATGTCTTGTGTATGTGTGTGCCTGCCATGTACATGTGTGTGTTTTACTTAGTGTATCTGATTCTACATTTTTGTGTTTGGATCTGACCCAGATCTGTTTGTGCTACTGATCCAGATCTGACCCAGATCTGTCTGTGTTTGTTAAGTATTGTCACAATTTCTCTACATGTGTAAGTGTGCCTGTTACATCTGCTTTTGTGGTTGAGTAAAGCTCATGTACACTGATGGCAGGACCCTCACCCTATTTATTCTCCCATGTGATCAGCTTTACAACTGTTTTTTTGTATCTATCCAGCCTTGTCTTCTAGAGAACCATTGTTATTTGCACTATATTAATTCTGGTGTGTTTTCTGGTTTGTTATAAAAATTATTCTGCACTGTGTTCTGGGGGATTCTTTATTGAATTGAGACCATGTTTACACTGTAAGGTATTTAGGTCTATTATATACAGAGCTGACCCTATTACCACATGGAGACCATTTACATGATATTGGCACCAAAACTCTATTCTGGGGCATTACATATCAGATTGGCACTGCACTGTATGTGCTTGCATGAAGTGCCATTTGATTATGAAACAACTAATTGAGTTTATAGCTGTAATTAACCTTCCCAAACCAAAATATCACCCTCTGCTTGTGCCCGCACCACTTCTGGAGCTCCCAGCACCACTAATGTATAAAGGATCAAATAAATGTCTTTTCTAAATAATGCAGGTTTTTTCTTTCACATGTGTGTCCATCTCATGCTAGTGCCACACATGATGTTTATTGGCTTCAACTCATTTGAAATGAGAGGGCACTATTTCAGCCTGGGTAAATATACACAGAACGGGTTTCAGCACAAATGCATGTTTTCACTCCAAAATCTGCTCTGAGTGTATGCACCCAGGCCAACACTGTGCCTGTCAATGAAGAGGCAAAAGTGAGTGGGTTCCAGGAGATGAGTTGTTTCTCACTAGTCTGAGACTGTTAGTGCAAGTGTGTGAGTCAATGCAAGTGTGTAAGTAAGAAAAACTAAAGTTACTGAATCACTGATTCGCATACTAATCTGTGTGTGCCCAAGGCATGATTTGCTTGTAAAGTGGATAAAGATGTCCACTTTGGCTCAGAGTTATGACTCTTATATTATTTTGTCTGCACCACATTTTTTTCACCATCAGCCTATTTAAAATTTTAGCAGACCAATAGTTCTCTCTTTCAAGTGTATTAACAATTCCAGAGCTAGATTTGTGTCTTTGCCATTAAAATATTTGTAGACATTTGCTTGCAACAGAAATTCTACTATAGTTAGAGTCATGGGGTCAGACATTCAAGCACAGAATACACAATAGATAACTCATAAGCCCTGTAGAACCCCACTCTTTCCTATAGAGCATATCTAAAGAAAACTATACCCCCAAAATGAATACTTAAGCAACAGATACTGTAGTTTATATTAAATTGAATGACATATTAAAGAATCTTACCAAACTGGAATATATATTTACATAAATATTGCCCTTTTACATCTCTTGCCTTGAACCACCATTTCGTGACTCTATGGGGCAAATTCACTAAGATGCAAATTTGCGCCAGGCACAACTTCGCCGCACTTTCGCCAGCGCTTCGCAAATTCACTAAAATCCGAAGTTGCGCACAGGGGTAGCGTAAGGTTGCGGAGTTGCGCTATCGTTGTTTCGCTATATAAAGCGAAGTTGTGCTAGCGAAGGCTAATTTGCATACGGCGCGAAATTCAAATTTCAATGGAGGAACACGTATCTGCACTACAAATGCCTAGAAAACCTTCAAATCTGCAAATAAAAATTTTATTTTGCCCTACACATGTGCCCACTGTCTAGGTAAGTTGCCATGAGTCAGGAAAAGTAGGGGGGAGGAAGGGGAGCCCCAAAATTTTTTCGATCTTTTTCAGCCTATCAGCCATCATGTAGAAAACATGCCAGCGTTTTTTGGGACTTAGAAAAATTTTTGACTTTTTTTGAAACAATCCCTATCTACTCTATTGCGCTTCGCCAGGTCTGAGGTGGCGAAGGAAGTCTAGCGTAAAAGGTAGCGTTCGCTACACTGCGCAAGTTAGTGAATTTGCGTAGTTTCGTCGCTAGCGAAGATTCGCCTGGCGTAAGGTTGCGAAGTAACACTAGCGAAACTATGCCAGCGTTCGTTAGTGAATTTGCGCATTAGCGAAAATGCCAAACGCTAGCGAATTAACGCTAGTGTTCGGCGCTTCGCGCCTTAGTGAATTTGCCCCTATCTGTGCTTCCTCAGAGATCACCTGACCAGAAATACTACAACACTTACTGTAACAGGAAGAAGTGAGGAAGCAAAAGGCAGAACTCTGTCTGTTAATTGGCTCATGTGACCTTACATGTGGTTTTTTATGTGTGCACAGTGAATCTTACGATCTCAGGGGGCGGCCCTTATTTTTTAAAATGGCAATTTTCTGTTTATGATTACCCAATGGCACATACTACTAAAAAAGTATATGATGATAATGGTTCATTTACATGAAGCAGGGTTTTACACATGAGCGGTTTTACTCAGTATCTTTTAATAGAGACCTACATTGTTTGGGGGGTATAGTTTTCCTTTAACTACTGTGTATCCTGTGCCTTTTCTCCTTCTTCAGCTTTGAATGACTGCCTCCATGGCTACAGAACAGCTTGGTTATATAAACTATAGTAGAACTTATTTAGCAAACACACTTGTTTTACAGTGCAGAGCAACACTACGTATTATTTTGTCATTTTTTACCTTCTAAAGCAGCTCTGGGAGAGGGGGGGTTGTGACTCTGTCAACTGTTATAAATGGATACATCTAGTTGATACATTTATTATATTTGTCCCTGCTGAGTAGAATCCCTGAGTTTCATCAAAGGCAGCTGTTAGAATTGATACAAAAGTTGCTAATACTGCTGAGAAATGGATCGACTAAATATAGCAAATTGTAACAGTTCAGAATATACCCCTGGATTACTGAGCTGTCAGACTGAAACACCAGAGACAGGGACATTACATTTTAAATTGAAAAATGTCTTTATTTCTGGTGAACAATCTGAAAACAATTGAACTGAAAAACGTGAACAACCCCTTTAAAGCTTTGGAATAGGAACTATTGTATCAATTCTAACAGCTGCCTTTAATGGCAAATTTTATTTTTTAAGACAAAAAGATACCAGTGACCATATCAGTTGCAATAAATCCATCAAATTCAATTGGTTTTAATGTGAAAATATGGTTTACTTTGTTAACAGGTAAGAAAATATCACTGAAACTGGCTTGGATAGAGAGCCTGTGAAAATTAAAAGATAGTGGAGACTGGCCACATCTAAGCCTTTGTAAGTTTACAGTTTTCTCGTGCCTTTAACCAATTATATTTCCTTTAATATGCAGATATGCCATAAATAATAATAAATGTCCATTTTCTATTGTTCTGAATTGTATACCGTTAAAGCAAGTGTTACTGGCTCAAATTTAAGTTTAGGCTTGCCTTTATTATTCTTAGTTGATCTGATTATTAATCCAGCAAAGGTATGTCTCTCTACTAAGTACTACACAAAGGAACAGTGACCCTTTAATGTGTTATTTATGCACTGCTCTGAAGGCTTAAGGGGGTTGTTCACCTTCCAAACACTTTTTTCAGTTGAGTTGTTTTCAGATTTTTTACCATAAACAAATACTTTTTTTCAATTGCTTTCCATTTTATTTTTTATAGTTTTCCAAAAATGTAAGTTAAAAGTTTAATGTTCCCGTCTCTAGTTCTTCAGTCTGGAAGCTCAGTTGTCCAGGTGCAGATTCTGTACTGTTACAATTTGCTGCATTAGTGGATACATTTTCAGCAGCATCTGGGAAATATTAACAATTATTGTACCAATTCACGGCTGCCTTTAATAAAACTATTTATTATTAGGTATTCTACTCTACAGGGACAAAGATAACAAATGTAGCAAACAAGATGTATCAATTTAAAACAGTTAAAGAATCGGCGCTCCCTTCCTAGAGCTGCTTTAGAAGATGAAAAATTATATTTTACACTTCAATATAAGAAAAATGGTCACAAATAGAAAATAGAAAGTAATTGAATAAAAGTCTTTATTTTTGGTTAATAAGCTGAAAGCAACTGAACTGAAAAAAGTGTTTGAAGGTGAACAACCACTTTAATTAAAAAGGAACAGACTGTTCTCACTATAAATAAAATATCAGTTCATTTATTTCCTTTGCAAAACATGCCAGCTGTGTTTGAAGTACCCTTAGAAAGAGGAATATTATTAAAAAATGTTTTTAATTCATATGAAGTGAGATATGAAGATCAGGGGCAAATTATAGAGAACCTCTAGCCATTTTGCAGGCCTGAAAAATAATTTTCTGTGGGACTCAGTAAATAAAAATACTCTAAACTCACACATTTTAATATTCAGTCTTTTAGTCAAAATATTTGTAGTTTTGTTTCTTAGGTTTTTCTGAGGGAGGTCATGAATATATATTTTTTAGCAATGTATATGAATAATTCATTTTTGGAGTGTGTTTGTTTTGGTGTTTCTGGCCCATTCAGTGATTGCATTTTAATAAGAACTTATATAATTTGCAAATAAAAGTAATGAAGTGAATGCATATATAAAGTGTTAAAATTATGAAATATTAACTCTATACAAATTGCTTAATAAACAAAGAAACTAGAAAGTAATTATATAGGAGAACATATTCCAGCTGTGACGTGCTTGAGTATTTCAATTCACCACCATCTTCCTAACAGTATAAATAAGCAAGGGAGCAGGTTGAATGTTTTTTGGGTTTTTTGTACCAACTCCTTGGTGACTTTTTTATTTTCTTCTTTTTCTTAGTAAGGGGTAGTTTAGCACTTATTAGGTTTTTCTGCTGCAAGGAGGAATAGTGTAAAGGTGTTGTGGAGTACAAAGTGCTAAAAATGTAGGGGATCACATAATGAAGCTCACAGCAATCAGTGCCATTTATGATGGCAATACACTTATCATGAACACTAGTAGTGATGGGCGAATTTGCGCCGTTTCGATTCGCCGAAAAATTCGCGAAATTCGCGAAACGGCGAAAAATTCGCGAAATTGCGCCGGCGTCTCGTTTTTGGCGCCGGCGCCCGTTTTTGGCGCCGGCGTCCGTTTTTTCGAATTTTTTACGCGAATTTTCGCTGGCGTTTCGCAAATTTATTCGCTGGCGGCGAATCGCGCGAATTCGCGCCTGGCGAATAAATTCGCCCATCACTAAACATTAGTAACAGGCTGGACTTTGCAAAGTGAAGATACTTTGAGCACTACCCACAAATAAATAGCAGAGAGGATGTGCTTTTCTTTACACAGGTGACCAATTATTTTGCATGAGTCTGAGGGGCAAATTCACAAAGCGCCTAACGCTAGCATTAATTAGCTAGCATAGTGCATTTTCATTAATTCGCCGATTCACTAACGGACGATGGCGTATTTGCGCAACGGACGTAACTACGCAAATTCACTGATGCGCAAATTATTCTGAATGCTACCTTTTACGCCAGACTTCCTTCGCCACCTCAGACCAGGCGAAGTGCAATAGAGTAGATAGGGATTGCTTCAAAAAAAGTTAAAAAAATTTCTAAGTCCCAAAAAACGCTGGCGTTTTTTCTTTTTTTATGGGTGATAGGCTGAAAAAGATTGAAATTTTTTTGGGGGGTACCCTCCTTCCCTCCTACATTTCCTAACTCATGGCACCTTAACTATACAGTGGGCACATGTGTAGGGCAAAATAAAAATTTTATTTGCTGTTTTGAAGGTTTCCCAGGCTTGTGTAGTGCTGTTACATATACCTCCATTGTAACTTAAATTTGGCGCCGTATGCAAATTAAGCATCGCTAGCGTAACTTCGCTTTGCTTGGCGAATTAACGCTAGCGCAACTTCGCAACCTTAAGCTTCCCCTGAGCACAACTTTGGATTTTAGTGAATTTGCGTATCGCTGCGAAAATACGCCTGGCGAAGTGCGGCGCAACTACGAATCTTAGTGAATTTGCCCCTGAATGTTGAACATATTAGTGCCAGTTGAGTACATGTAGTAGAACTGTTGATGTGAGGGGAAATAGTGGACATTTAGCAAAATATGCCTTTATCTTTATCCAAGCATCACTCATAAGAATATATATTCAATATTACTGTCATCCGTCATATAGACAGTGTATATATAGACACAGACTTGACATACAGGCTACTCTGAAACTATCTGTTATCTGTTTATTTGTAAACATAATGCTGTTTAGGCTTATCTCCACTATTTATCATTGGCAAGCAGTGCTTAAAGTCTGTCCACCTTCCATAGTCCCTGAAAGAACTGTTTTGCATGGCATAAGCACTAAAATTATACAATAATTTTACTTGCTGCAGTGCCACTGTTTTTTAAGTAGCTTATATCAGACTCTCGTACTATATTCAACCCCCACATACTAGCTTTTACTACACCAATAAAACCTACATACTTCCTTTATTAAATGGAATGCTTCATGCAGCTATTCAATTGACTATTGTATAGGAAGCAGCAGTGATCAAGACCCATAAATCAATAATAAAATGTAATGTTATAGGAGATCTGTTTTAATGCCTAGAAAGAATGTGCTGCTGAAATCAATCACATCTAGGGTCAAATTTATCAAGGGTCGAAGTGAAATTTCGAATTAAAAAAATTAGAATTTCAAGCTATTTTTTTGTGTACTTAGACTAGGGAATAGTCCAAATTTGAAATGAATTTGAAAAAAAAAATTCGAAAATTTGAATATCGAAATTTATCATGGACTGTCTTTTTTAGAAAAAACTTTGATTGAATAGGATGTTACTTTGATTCGTACTATTCGAATTCGAACGAAAACAGCCTATTCACCCGAAAAAAAAAAAACTTCGACCCTTGATAAATCTGCCCCTTAGTGTTCTAGTTGTATCATTAGCAAGCATCGGTCTGCCTTTGAGTTTGATCTTTTTTATGTTGTATGCTTACATGCTTTGGTTAATTTCAAAATGTTAATAACTGTGTTATGGTGTAATTAATTCATTGGACTTATGCAGCAGAATTTGAAATGTTTAATTTTTTTTTATGTTTGTAATGATCTTTTATTGAAATGATCTTTTATTCTTTTTTCAGGGTTGTAATGCTTGTTAGACAATGTTGTTGTTTTTTTATGTTCGTGAAGCTGTTTGCTTTAATAAACAGTTAGTTGTTGCAGGCTCTACACATCTTTCTGCTCTGTGTGTGCAGGCAGATAGGGCAGCAGTTTCCCTACTGATATATTTATTTCTCCTGTGGAAAGAAGGTTTAGTGTGCCGTTAAGTATGTGCTTTAAGGAGGTGTTCACCTTTGAATTAACTGTTAGTAAGATGCAGAATTCCAGCCCTGTTACTTAATCGGCTCAAAGCTCTACAATCATTTTGTATTATTAAGTATTGGGTAATTGTTAGACTTTAAATTATGCTTAGACTAGAGTTAGTTGGAAAAATAAAAATGTTATTTAGCTTTTCATTAATGTTGTTTCTGACTATGTCTTATATTTCAGAAAATACAAACATTAATTTTACTTTCTATGTATTTATATAAGTGGAATCTGTCATAAGGGATGCTCAGATAATTATATAAGAAATCTTTTCCATGGCTGTAATAAATAGTTCCCATCCCACACATTAAATAGCTATGGAAAAAGTGTATTTCCAGCCTATTCTTCCCCTCTCACAAACACAGTTTGATTGTTGTGCTTGTTTCCTAGAGCTCACTACAAATAAATTACTTAGGGGCCGATTCATGAAGCTCGAGTAAAGGATTCAAAGTAAAAAAACTTCGAATTTCGTAGTGTTTTTTGGGCTACTTCGACCATCGAATGGGCTACTTCGACCTTCGACTACGACTACGAATCGAACAATTCGAACTAAAAATCGTTCGACTATTCGACCATTCGATAGTCGAAGTACTGCCTCTTTAAAAAAAACTTCGACCCCCTACTTCGGCAGCTAAAAGCTACCGAAGTCAATGTTAGCCTATGGGGAAGGTCCCCATAGGCTTGCCTAAGTTTTTTTGATCGAAGGATATTCCTTCGATCATTGTATTAAAATCCTTCGAATCGTTCGATTCGAAGGATTTAATCGTTCGATCGCAGCATTTGCGCTAAATCCTTCGACTTCGATATTCGAAGTCGAAGGATTTTAGTTCCTAGTCGAATATCGAGGGTTAATTAACCCTCGATATTCGACCCTTAATACATCTGCCCCTTACTGTTAGCTGCCACCAGGTCAAGCACATTGAATTGCAGTGCACAACTTCCCTTGCAATAAAATAATTAAGTGGCCATTTTAAACGTTTTTTTCTTATGAGTAACAGCAGGCCTCCTTTTAATGACTTGGGAGTATATATTTTATTTTGTGAACAAGAGCCCTGTTCCAAATCACAGTGTGCTTCAATGCAGATCTGCAAAGCAATGCAGCAAGATGAGTTGTTTGCAAGTGATTAATGAAGATGCCTACTGGCAGTGATCACTTACAACTGCAGTGAACCAAGAAGCACAATCTGCTCTGTATAGTACTGCTGACAAAAATCACATCAAAAAATTAAACTTGGTTGGAAACCTGATATATTCTGTATTGATTGCAGTAGCCTTCTCATCTGCTACATTTAACCAAAGGAACATAGGTGGGCAGAACAAGAATAGTATCACCACGGCTTGACTTTATAAAAGAAAAATGCACAGTAATGTGAAACATGGATCCCTCTAAATGAAGTAATTGTTCTGATTTCTGTAATATATTACAAAAAAATCTGCTTTATGAAAAAAATACTGACCTGGTCTAAATAAATTCTGTTGGTAGCATTTTGTATTTGTTTGGTTTTCAGAAATACATAAATATCACATAAAAATACCAAAATGCATAATTCATATTTAGTTGTTTTACATAAATCTAATTCGTAAATTGATTTCTAATGTAGCATATTTTTCTTGACAACTTTTCCTTAGCAAAAATACACAATACTCACTGAGGCAACTTTGTGCGACTATTGAAAATGCATCGCCGCAAGTGCATTAGCGCAGGCGACTTTACATTGTAGCCTATGGGGAAAAACGCTGAGGCAGTTCGGGGAGATAGTCGCTCAAAAGACGAGGCGCTTAGTCGCCAGGCGACAAAATCTCCCCGAATCTCCTTGTGTGGCCTTACTCTTAGTGTGAGTGGTTGCCTTGCTGTTTACATATTGTGGTGGGCCTTGTAACATGTTTTGACTTCAAGGATACTAACTAACATGGGAGCTATTTATCAAAATTCGAATTTATAAATTATAGGACTCAAAAACTCATCTAATGTAAATGTGATAAATGTATTTTAAAATATTGAATCTTGAAAAGTGATGCTTAAAAACATAACATATAACTTGAATGCAGTGCAGTCGTATTCTACTCATCTTTTTCAATTTCTCTACCAATTTTCAGAAAAACTGAAAACCAACACTTGAATTTTGCTTAGACACAACAACCTCAACTTGCTAGCTTTTAGATAAAGCATTTTGACAAGCTTTTTTTGGGCTTAAAGGGGTTGTTCACCTTTAGGATGACTTTTACCATGACATAGAGAGTAATATTCAGTCAATTTGCAATTGGTTTAAATTCAGCAGCTCTCCAGTTTGGAATTCTAGCAGCTATTTATATGCTAGGGAAAATAAAGGCCAATTGAAAAGTTGTTTGCATCAGCCATTCTATAACATACTTAAAGGTAATTTAAAGGTGAACCACTTCTTTGCTAAATTACAAAAATTCATGTTTTAGGGGAAAAAATCTCAAGTAGAAATGTTAATAAAGGTCTACAGGTCTAACAACAAGTCAAAGTTGTTGATAAAGGTCTGTGATTAGTGACTGAAACTTTGTGATAATTCTCTCCTTTAAAGCACCTTGTTATGTTTTGGGTAGCCGAGGATGAGTAGAGTATAACAGTGCTGCAGATGGGTAAAATGTGATTTCTCTGTGTTCACATTTTTAGGCAATTGAGTTTTTGAGATTCAGGTTTTTGTAATAAATAAAAGCACATTCAAGTTTGATGAAAATTCAAGTTTTTCAAACTAAAAAAAATCCAAAATTAGATATTGGATAAATCGGCCTACCTGGAGACAAAAAAAATCCCAGTTATTTCAGAGATCAACCCAAAGATTTGGTATCTTGTGTTCTAAGCATACTGTATATACAGTATATTTGCTACTGCTTGATGTTGGCGAGATGCTGTGTGTTTTGTTTTATATTTTACTTAAACTCTTAAAAGTTCCTGTTTCTCAAACACATTTTGCTATGCTATTATCTATTAATATTTTCATTGCCTCTCTTAGTAGAAAGCATGGAAGAGATTTAAGATTTTTTTTACTGCAGATGCAAATTCTACAGTCATATATTGCATTTTCTTGTCTGTCTATAAACAGCAAGAAGATTAATAAATACATGATCCATATAAACCTACTATAGTCTGAGCTCTATTGATCTTATGGCTTTCAAGTTTATAAATTGGCGTGTGCTGTTTGTTTATTTATTAGATTTGAGGTATTGTGTGTTTTTTTTTTTAATGTAATTTTCATTATTATAGCCTACTAATTCCCAATAGAATATATTCATAGTGTTTGTCTACATACTGGACTATAATTTTTCCGAGCATTCCTTTTTAGGCACTTCAATTACTCATGTAAAATCATTGCTATAAGCAAAACATTCCAGAGTGGTAAAGTGGTAAAAATGTTAAATAAAACTAGCAAAGATGCAGGGAGTATATTTATTACAAAAGCACTGATGCAGAAAGTTGTCATTTAAACTTAACTGAACACACAAAGAAATGAATGCTGTATAATTTCTCCAGGTAATGTATCCCAGATAAGAATGTAAAATGGGCAAACTGCAGTTTTCCACAAGTTTCTAAACTCTCTATCAAAAGTTACTAAGGATATTTAGGGGCAGATTTAATAAAGTTCGAAGTGAAAATTCAAATAAAAAAAATTAGAATCTCTAGCTAATTTTTGTGTACTTCGACTAGGGAATAGTCCAAATTCAATTCAAATTTGAAAAGAATTAAAAAATTAGAATTTCAAAATTTATAATGTATGGTCTCTTTAAAAATTCGACTTCAACCATTAGCCATCTAAAACTTGCAGAATTGCTGTTTTAGCCTATGGGGGACCTCTTTGGAGTCAATTGGTGGACTTTGAAAAATCAAAGGTTTTTTTGGGGAAAAACTTCGAATCTTACGATTGAAATGCGCTATTACTTTGATTCGAATTATATTGGAAAACTGACCTATTTGGGCAAAATTCAACCCTTGATAAATTTGCTCTTAAAAGTCAGTACCTTGTGTCCTGTAAAAATGCCACAGAAGTCCTCAAACTTCTTTAAATGTCATTGCACTGCCCCACAAGCAAAAAAATTCAAATAGTGTTTTCAATCATTATGCTTAAAGGAAAACTATACCCCCAAACAATGTAGGTCTCTATTAAAAGATACTGAGTAAAACCGCTCATGTGTAAAACCCTGCTTCATGTAAATTAACCATTATCATAATAATATACTTTTTTAGTAGTATGTGCCATTGGGTAATCATAAATAGAAAATTGCCATTTTAAAAAAATAAGGGCCGCCCCCTGAGATAGTAAGATTCACTGTGTACACATACAAACCACATGTAAGGTCACATGAGCCAATTAACAGACAGAGTTCTGCCTTTTGCTTCCTCACTTCTTCCTGTTACAGTAAGTGTTATAGTATTTCTGGTCAGGTGATCACTGAGGCAGCACAGATAGAGTCACGAAATGGTGGTTCAAGGCAAGAGATGTAAAAGGGCAATATTTATGTAAATATATATTCCAGTTTGGTAAGATTCTTTAATATGTCATTCAATTTGATATAAACTATCTGTTGCTTAAGTATTCATTTTGGGGGTATAGTTTACCTTTAAGCTATTAAAGGAATTGTTCAGTGTAAAAAAAAGAACTGTGTAAATAGATTGCAAAATAAAAAATGTTTCTAATATAGTTAGTTAGCCAAAAATTTAATGTATAAAGGCTGGAGTGATTTGATGTATAACATGTCAGTCAGATCACTACTTCCTGCTTTTCAGCTCTCTTGGTTTACACTGACTGGTTACCCTGGCTACTGTGTTGTATGCTTTAATAACCAGATTCTGAGTTTGCAGCAGCAACTTATTTATTCAAATACAGTGCACCAAGGAAACATGTATCTCTGTGCAACTCACTCTCATCTCCTGTGAGCTGACCCCGCCCGCTGCTTCCTTGTTCTGACAAACTTTATTAACATCAACAATTATCAACACATCCTTCCCTTTTAAACATTTCAACAAAAATGGTGGTAATAAAAACAACCTATCGAAATAGTTGGAACTTAGTACAGGTGGTTTGCTACACTTATAATGCTGTGGCAACTGACCAAGTCACTTTAACACTGTTCAACTAGTCTTGATGGTTTCTTGATAATCCGGCCATAACGTGTTTGTACTCCATGAGTAAGTGTTTGTGCCTGGTTATTGCCAGTTGTATTATGTGTATTAATTGTGGACTGATCTGAGTTTCTTGTTCCTTGAATGGGTGAATGTAACGGGCCCGAAGGCACAGTAATAGTGTAGACCAAAGAGGAGACCAGACCAGGTTCGAGGTACAAAAGGGTTTATCCAAAGAATCGTCAAAATACAGGCAAAAGGTCAGACCAGGCAGAAGACAAGCAAAATCGAAGAACAGGCAGGAATCGGTACACAAGAATCAAAATAGATAATAACACCCAGGAACACTGTAGCAGGAACCTATAGTTGGGCAAGGACTGGAAGGGGAAGTGAGTTTAAGTAGTCCCTGGGTTGGCGCCAAATTTTGACGCGCTTGCGTCAGACGCAGACGCCAGCGTCCCCACGCTGACGTCTTGACGCCGGCGCCCGATTTTGACGCCGGCGTCCATTCCGTCGCCGACGACCAATCCTGGACTGGGAAGGAGATGAGGTCATAGACCTGTGCCCGGCAGGAGCCATGTGGTGAGGCAGGCGGTCGCCATCTTGGACGCCATCTTGAAGACTTGGAGTAGATTCCATTACAGTACCCCCCTTCTTAGGGGGGGCCTCAGGACCACCGAGTCTAGGGGAGAGAGGGAATAATTTATGGAATCTACGAACCAAGATGGGCGCATGGACATCTGAGCTCCTGACCCAGGAGCACTCTTCGGGACCGAACCCCTGCCACTCGATGAGATATTGAAGAGTGCCCCTGGAAAGACGAGAGTCCAAAATCCTCTTCACTTCGAATTCCTGGTGATTGTCAACCAGGACTGGAGCTGGGGGAGAAGAAGAAGAAGAAAGAGACACAGCAGGCTTATGGAGAGAGACATGGAAGACATTCGGGATCCGCATCTCTGGGGGGAGTTGAAGACGAACCGCCACCGGATTGATGATTTCAATGACAGGATAGGGACCGATGAATCTGGGACCAAGCTTTGGGGTAGGAATCTTCAGGCGGATGTTACGGGTGGAAAGCCAGACCTTATCACCAGGAGCATAGGGCGGAGCAGGAATCCTCTTCTTGTTGGCAAACCTCTTTTGGATCAGAGAGCTCTTCTGTAGATTAGAGGCAACAGCAGCCCAAATCGCCATCATGTGGGCAGCCTGGTCGTTGGCGGCAGGAACATTGGTGAGGAGAAGATCCTGGGGAAACGCCAATGGATTCTGACCGTAGACACAGAAGAAAGGGGACTGATGTGATGAAGAATGCAAGGCGTTGTTATGGGCGAACTCAGCCCAGGGAAGGAGATCCGACCAATCGTCTTGGCACAGGGAAACATGGCAGCGAAGAAATTGTTCCAACGCCTGGTTCACTCTCTCAGCAGCTCCATTGGATTGCGGGTGATAGGCAGAAGAAAATTGTAAAGAAATGTTGAGAGCTTTGCATAAGGATCTCCAAAACCTAGAGACGAATTGTGAGCCACGGTCAGAGACGATCTCGGCAGGAAACCCATGGAGACGAAAAATATGATGGATGAAAAGCTTGGAAAGTTCAGGAGCAGAGGGAAGTTTGTGGAGGGGAATGAAATGAGCCATCTTGCTAAACCTGTCAACGACAACCCAGATGACAGTGTGACCGGAGGAGACAGGCAGTTCCACAATAAAATCCATGGCAAGATGAGTCCAAGGACGAGATGGAATAGGTAATGGAAGAAGGAGTCCTTTAGGGGGAGAATGTCCAGACTTGGAAATGGCACAGATGGTACAAGAAGAAACAAAGTCTTTGACGTCTTTCTTCATGGATGGCCACCACACCAGGCGAGAAAGGAGTTCGGTAGTCTTCTCTACTCCGGGATGACCAGCCTGTTTAGAACTGTGAGCCTGGGATAGAATAGACTGGCGACAATCAGGAGGAACAAAGGCAACCCCTAGAGGAATATTGTCCGGAGCAGAAGCTTGAGCGGAAAGGATTTGCGAGGCCAAGGAGGGAAATAGGGCAGCTACGATCTTGGAGGAAGGCACAATGGGTTCAGGATCTTCGGAACAGGGAACTTCAGGGATAAAACTTCTAGACAAAGCATCAGCCTTTCTATTTCTAGAGCCAGGACTAAAGGTGATGACGAAGTTAAAACGGGAGAAGAATAGTGACCATCTGGCTTGTCGAGGATTCAAACGTTTGAGGGACTGGATAAATTCGAGGTTCTTATGGTCTGTAAAGATGGTCACGGGAATGGAGGATCCTTCCAGTAAATGTCTCCACTCCTCCAGGGCGAGTTTCACTGCCAATAACTCACGATTCCCCACATCGTAGTTCTGCTCGGAGGAGGAAAACTTCTTAGAGAAAAATGCACAGGGATGCAATTTCCCATCCAAGGAAGATCTCTGTGACAAGACAGCTCCAGCTCCCACATCTGAGGCGTCGACTTCGAGGAAGAAGGGAAGAAGAAGATCAGGGTGTCTGAGAATAGGTGCAGAAGAAAAGGCAGTTTTCAGGGATTCAAAGGCTTCCAGGGCTGGAGGAGGCCAGTGTTGTGGCTTACCCCCTTTGCGGATGAGGGCCAGGATAGGAGAGATTTTGGAAGAGAAACCTTTAATAAATTGTCTGTAATAGTTGGCAAAGCCAATAAATCTCTGGACAGCCTTGACACTTGTGGGGAGGGGCCAATCAAGAATTGCTGAAACCTTGGCTGGATCCATCTTGAAACCCTGCTGGGAGATGATGTACCCAAGAAAAGGGATGGAGGACACTTCAAACGAACACTTTTCCAATTTAGCGAAGAGATTATTCTTTCTTAGACGAAGAAGAACTTCCTTCACTTGGGAGTGATGCTCGTGGAGATTTTTGGAAAAGACAAGAATGTCATCCAGATAGACAACAACACTTTGCCCCAACAGGTCTCTGAATATATCATTCACGAACTCTTGGAAGACCGCGGGGGCGTTACATAGTCCAAATGGCATGACTAGATATTCATAATGCCCATCTCGGGTATTGAAGGCGGTCTTCCATTCGTCCCCTTCACGAACTCTAATGAGGTTATAGGCACCCCGAAGATCCAGCTTGGTGAAGATCTTGGCCCCTCTTAACTGATCGAAGAGTTCGGAGATTAGGGGGAGAGGGTAACGGTTTTTAATGGTGATTTTGTTTAACCCCCTATAGTCGATGCATGGTCGCAGACCTCCGTCCTTCTTTTCGACAAAGAAAAATCCAGCACCAGCAGGGGAGGGAGAAGGGCGGATGAAGCCTCTTTGGAGATTTTCCTGAATGTAGGTCTTCATGGCAGCCGTCTCAGAGGGGGAAAGAGGATAGGTGCGACCCCGGGGAGGCATGGAACCAGGAAGAAGTTCGACTGGACAGTCATAGGGTCGATGAGGAGGAAGAATCTCTGCAGAGCCCTTATTGAAGACGTCAGCAAAATCTTGATAGATGGACGGAAGGGTCAACTTGGGAGAAATAGAAGAAACCTTGATAAGGGGCACAGCAGGCAAACAGTTCTGTTGGCAATAGGGGCTCCAGCGGGAGACTTGAGCGGAGGTCCAGTCAATGACTGGATTATGGGTACACAACCAGGGGAGCCCCAAAACAAGTGGAGTTGAAGGGCAGTCGATGATTAGAAAGGCCAATCTCTCCAGATGCATGGTGCCCACTCTAAGAGAAAGTTCGACGGTGGTTTGAGAAATAATGGCCGAAGACAGAGGGCGGTCATCAATAGCCAAGACTCGCAGAGGAGAAGCCAAAGGTTGTAGAGGAACCGCATAGCGAGCAGCAAAAACTCTGTCCAAGAAATTTCCAGCAGCACCAGAGTCCAGGAAAGCTTGCACTGGGATCTTCTGGGAACCGAATTGGATCTGTGCCGGAAGAAGGAAGCGTTGAATAGAGGGTTGGGGAGAATGACAAACACCACCCAGATAGGTCTCCCCAAACCTACCTAGGTGCTGGCGTTTCCCGGCTTCACAGGACACTCATGGGCAAAGTGTGATTTGCCCCCACAATACAGGCATAGGCCGGCAGCCCTTCTCCGTAGCTTCTCCTGTTCGGAAAGACGAGCCCGTCCGATCTGCATGGGTTCCTCAGTAGATGGAGCAGAGGAAGCAGAAGCCGCAGGAGTAGGAGAGGGGAAAGCAGAAGCCGGATTGAAGAGTAGGGGTCTCTGAAAGCGAGGAGCCAGGGTGGATTGGAACCGGGGATACTTCTTCGAACGCTCTCTGTCGAGCTCGAGTTGAAATTCCCTCTGTCGGGTGTCAACCTTTATGGCCAACGCCACCAGATCCTCCCACCGAGAAGGAATTTCCCGGGAGACCAAATCGTTTTTGATCCGCATGGCTAGGCCGTTGTAAAAGGCGGCATGGTACCCATCATTGTTCCAGGTGGTCTCCGCCACTAGGGTGCGGAACTCAATGGCGTACTCCGGAACAGAGCGAGTGCCTTGCTGGATCTGGAACAGGCGAGCAGAGGATGCCGTAGCTCGGCCAGGGGCATCAAAGACAACCCGAAGTTCACGGATGAAGGCACTGGCATCGTCAATCAAAGGATCCCTCTTTTCCCACAAAGGTGATGCCCACTCCAAAGCCTTCCCCTGTAGGCGAGTAATCATGTACCCCACTTTAGCTTGTTCAGATACAAACTGACCTGGCAGCAGGGCGAACTGGATCTCGCACTGGTTGATGAAACCTCTGCATGCAACAGGATCGCCGCTGTAGAGGGGAGGCGCAGGAATGCGAGGTTCCGAAGGCTGAAGTGGGCTTGCAGGAATGGCCACAGGGACCGGGGCCACAGGTGACAACGCCGACAACTTGTCCAGGATAGCTTCAAGAGCCTGACCGAAGTGTGTCTGCTGGGCTTCGTATGACTGCATGCGGGAAGCCAAACCTCGGATAGCACCACCGACATCAGGTGGAGCTGGAGTCTCCTCCGAAGGGTCCATGGCCCAACTATACTGTAACGGGCCCGAAGGCACAGTAATAGTGTAGACCAAAGAGGAGACCAGACCAGGTTCGAGGTACAAAAGGGTTTATCCAAAGAATCGTCAAAATACAGGCAAAAGGTCAGACCAGGCAGAAGACAAGCAAAATCGAAGAACAGGCAGGAATCGGTACACAAGAATCAAAATAGATAATAACACCCAGGAACACTGTAGCAGGAACCTATAGTTGGGCAAGGACTGGAAGGGGAAGTGAGTTTAAGTAGTCCCTGGGTTGGCGCCAAATTTTGACGCGCTTGCGTCAGACGCAGACGCCAGCGTCCCCACGCTGACGTCTTGACGCCGGCGCCCGATTTTGACGCCGGCGTCCATTCCGTCGCCGACGACCAATCCTGGACTGGGAAGGAGATGAGGTCATAGACCTGTGCCCGGCAGGAGCCATGTGGTGAGGCAGGTGGTCGCCATCTTGGACGCCATCTTGAAGACTTGGAGTAGATTCCATTACAGTGAAGTATCTCTCAGAAAGGATTGTGATATGTCCTCTGGCCAGTAAGCATCCACTGGTAGATGCTGCTCCATGTGAATCCAATCCTGATCCTGTGCTTCCTCTGACTGATTACAATGCTGACCATCTGAATGAGTCACGCTTGGTATTTTTGGGATTTTATACAAATGCCTTCTATTTCGCCTTAAAATTTTTCCATCACTTGTTTTAACCTCATAAGAACGAGGTGCGACTAGGCGTAGCACTTGAGCTTTTTCACACCAGGTAGATCCATTCCAAATTCTGACCTCATCTCCAATGTGTAAATTTTCAAGTGGTTTTGTACTTTTATCATAATTTTTCTTTTGTCTCTCTCTCATATTTTGTTTCTGTTGTCTGTACCGTTTATGAAGGGTCTTATCATTGTGGTAACACTTAAGCTCCAATGCAGGTAATTTTGTCTGTATTTGTCTTGCAAAGAACAACTCTGCTGGAGATTTGCCTCCTTCCAGGGATGTTGCTCTGTAGTTTAAAAGTGCCACTTCTGGGTCCTGCCCTGAATGAACAGCTTTTTTCATCAACTGTTTTATAATCTTTACACCACACTCTGCAAGTCCATTACTCTATGGGAATCTAGGGCTTGAAGTGACATGGTTGAATCCAAATTCTTCTGTGAACCTTACAAAGTCTTTTCCTATAAATTGAGGACCATTGTCTGTTCTTACTTCTCTTGGTATTCCATATCTGCAGAACTGTGTCTTAAGTATTTTGCATACTTCAAATGATGTGCTGTTTTTCAATTTTCGAACTTCTGGATAATTAGAGTATGCGTCCAATATTGCCAAGTGCTCCTTTCCATTCATCATGAATATATCAACTCCAATTGTATCCCAGGGACCAAATGGTATTTCTCTCTGTATTAGAGGCTCCCTTGGAAGTGCTGGGGCAAAGGTTTGGCAAGTTGTGCAGCTTGTTATCATTTGAGCAATATCCTCATTTATAGAGGGCCAAAATAAAGATTCTTTTGCTCGTCTTTTGCATTTTTGAATTCCAAGATGCCCTTCATGAATTATTCTTAACATGTCCTTTCGCAGCGATGAAGGCACAACAAGTTGAGATCCTTTGAGCAATACTCCATCCCATGTAGAAAGTTCATCACAACATTGCCGATATGACTTTGGAAGATATTTTTTTGGATTGTTTGAATGTAATGCAGTTATCACTTCTTGTAGATGATCATCAGAGGCAGTGCTTGTTTTAAATTTCTTCCACATGTCTTCTGATACTGCTTTCCAAGACATGACACTATTAATATGTATTTCCACACTTGATTCCTTTTCACTGTCTGATGCAACAGTGTCCTCATTCCATGTCCTTGATAAAGCATCTGCAACCAGAAGGAATCGGCCTGGTGTATATTCTACTTTGTAGTCATATTTCTGCAATTTCAACAACAAACGTTGAATGCGTGGAGGAGCTTTCCATAGTTCTTTCTGTGTGATGGTAAGTAGTGGCTTGTGATCTGTTTCAACAATAAATTTTGTCCCATACACAAAGTTGTGGAATGCTTCACATCCAAAAGCAATACCAAGAGTCTCTTTTTCTATTTGTGCATATTTGTGCTCTGTGTGTGTGTGAATGGGCGTGATGCATATGCAACTGGCTTCCATTCCATTCCATACTGTTGTAGTAGAACTGCGCCTATTCCATCTTTTGATGCATCTGTTGATATTTTTGAAAGCCGGCATATGTCAAAATATTGCAGCGTCTGTGCACAACAAAGAATGTCTTTGAGTGATTTGAACTCCTGTTCCTGCTTCTCTGTCCATTTCCACTCAGCGTGCTTTAGTAACATACTCCTCATATGGGGAGTCTTGTCTGCCAGATTGGGAATATACTTGCTAAGGTAGTTTAACATACCAATGAACCGCTGCAGTTCTTTTTTATTACTGGGGCTGGCCATTCGTTTAATTGCTAGAACTTTTGCAGGATCTGGTTTCACTCCAGTGTGAGAAATGATTTCACCAAGATACAAAATTTCTGTTTTCTTAAACTGACATTTAGTGTGGTTCAGTTTAAGTCCATTTTCTTGTGCTATCTGTAAGACTTGCTTTAGTCTTTTGTCATGCTCTGCTTCTGTGGTGCCCCAAATTAAAATATCATCTATATAGACTTTAACTCCTTCAACCCCTTCCAAGAGTTGCTGCATTGTTCTGTGAAAAATCTCTGGGGCTGAACTTAATCCAAAAGGCAGACGCTTGAACTGATACCTTCCAAAAGGTGTATTAAAAGTACATAATTTTCTACTCCTCTTAGTGAGAGGAATCTGCCAAAATCCATTTGAGGCATCTAGGATTGTAAACAATTTGGCATTTGCCATTTCACCCAGGATTTCATTCCGAGTGGGTATATGAAAATGTTCTCTCCTTATGTTTTCATTTAACTCTTTGGGATCCAAACACAATCTTAGAGACCCGTCTTTTTTCTCTACAATGACTAAGGAATGCACCCAAGAGGAAGGTTCACTGATAGGTTCAATTACATCTAACTCTGTCAGGCGCTGCAATTCATGTTTAAGTCTTTCTCTCAGTGCCACTGGCACATGCCTTTTGGCTTGTACAACTGGTTTTGCATCAGCTTTTAATGAAATATCATATATAACTGGTAGTTTTCCAAGACCTGCAAACACATCCTTATATTCACTTAGCAGTATGTCTATGTTGCTTTGTGGTGATTCTTCCACAACAAATAATTTGTTTACCAGTCCCAACTTTTCACATGTTTGTGCACCTAATAGAGGACAGTAATTACCAATTACTACTGTAAATTCATGCTTGCTTGTCTTTCCTTTATAAGTAAGAATGAGGGTGCATTTTCCTACTGATGGGATTTCAGACTCATTGTAGGCCTTTAGCACTGATGTTTTACTTTTTAGTTTTGCTTTCATTTGTAAGTTTCTCCATATTTTTTCTGTGATAATGTTTGTTTCTGCCCCTGTGTCCACTTTATACTTAATCAGGGAACCATTTGTATCAATGTCTATAGTCCAGCTTTTCCCACTTCCATTCCTTTTACTGACAGCACTCACATAGATCTCCTCCTGACTCTCCTCACTACTGCTGTCCATGACTGCATTTAGTTTGCTTTTACTGTAACATTGCTTGGCGAAGTGATTATATTTGCCACACGCTTTGCACTGTTTACCAAATGCTGGGCAGTTGTTAAATGCATGGGTGTTGCCACAATTATTGCAGACCTTGTATTTGGTGAATCTTGCATCAATTTTCCCTTTGCCTTTCTTAAAATCTGATTTACTTATGTGAGCCCTTGGTGTAACTGAGGATGTGGCCACTCTACTCACTTGTGAAACCTTCTCTTCACTTCTTATCCCTGTTAACACTTTGAGCTGCTGTTTTGTGAGTTCAGCTGCTTGACAGATTCGTATAGCTTTTTCTAATGTAAGATCCTGTTCCCTTAGCAATCTTTCTTGCACTTTTTGATCATTACATCCAATTACAAGTCTGTCTCGGATTAATGAATCTCTCAGCTGACCAAAGTTACATGTTCTGCTTTTGAGCTTGAGGTCTGTTATGTATTCCTCTATGCTTTCTATTGGAGACTGCACTCTGGAGTTAAAGATAAATCTTTCATATGTCTCATTCACCTTAGGGGTGCAGTAATCTTCAAACTTTCCCATAACCACTTCAAAATCATCACTGTCATGTTCATTAAGTTGAAATGAATTGAATATTTGCAAGGCTTCTTCCCCTGCTATTGTTAGGAACAGGGCCACTTTCTGTGCACTGGGCAGTGTTATAGTGTTAGTAGCTTTCATATATAGTAACAGTCTCTGCTTAAAGATTTTCCATGCTTCCCCAACATTTCCCACAAACTTAACTGGAGTAGGTGGATGTAGACTGTCTGTCCTTATCTGTGCAGGGACTGTTACACTCACAGGCTGGGATGGGCCTGCTGCATCCTCTGTACCTCTTGCAGGTTCTGACATTGTTCAGGCTTTGTGTGCTGAGTGAATCCACTTCTGGTACCATGTGTTGTATGCTTTAATAACCAGATTCTGAGTTTGCAGCAGCAACTTATTTATTCAAATACAGTGCACCAAGGAAGCATGTATCTCTGTGCAACTCACTCTCATCTCCTGTGAGCTGACCCCGCCCGCTGCTTCCTTGTTCTGACAAACTTTATTAACATCAACAATTATCAACACAGCTACCAGGCAGTAACCAATCAGAGACTTGAGGGGGGGCCACATGGGTCATATCTGTTGCTTTTGAATCTGAGCTGAATGCTGAGGATAAATTACAAACTCACTGAACAGAAATGTACCATGTGGCCCCCCTTCAAGTCGCTGACTAGCTCAGAGTTATAGAGCTGAAAAGCAGGAAGTTGGATTCTGGCTGTTTTATTAGACATCTGTTCACTCCAGCCTTTATATATTACATTTTTGGTTAACTAACTATATTAGAAACATTTTTTATTTTGCACAGCTTATCTATTTACCTAGTTTTTATTTCCACACTGAATTATTCCTTTAAGTTAAAAGCACATTCACATTTGAAATCTCAATTTTTTTAAAATTATTAGTATCCGTTATATTAACAGCAACTACATGTTATGCCAAGCTTTATGGAAACTGTTCCTTTAGTCACACTGGTCAGTAAAGGATATAGTCTAAATTTCTCTAATCAAACAACACTCTAAGGTCAATTTAATCCAAAGCCAATTAACAACAATCACCTGCCAAGTGAGTGAACTTTCCTATGTAGGCCATTGCACTATAAATAAATGGGGTGATATTTTATCCTTCACTCCTCAGCTGTTAATTGATGTGTGCAACAATGTGCTTGAAATGGTCCTGTGTGGCACTGTCTTAGAACTATCCAGAATGAGTAGAAGAGCATTTACAAACAAAACATGCATGTGCAGAGCTATACAAATAGGAAGAAGATCCCTGTTCTTCAGGGTTCACAGTTAATATACATGTAGATACAGGTATGGGATCTATTATACAGAATGCCTGGGACCTGGGGTTTTTCTGTCACTTGGATCACCATATTTTAAGTCTATCATACACAAGTAGGTGAACTCAAATATTATAAGAGAGGAAATGAAGAATTAGTCTATGCTCACTGAAGTAGACATAAGGGCTAGATGCACCACCCTGAAACGCCATTGATGCAAGCATATAAACCTTAACCACAAATACCATGCTAAATTACAGCATGCTCTTATTTCAGTCAAACAACTTAAATTTGAAATGTTAGAGTCACTTTAAAGCAGCAATGCTAACCATTCACATATGCAACTGAAAGCAGTAGTTCAGCAGCCATAGAACAGAATATTATACTGTATATTTAGTAATGTTTCTTGGAGTAATAAAATAAACAACCTCCCATGTCTGGAACAGGGTTCACATGGAGAGACACATTTATCAAAGGTCGAATTTTAAATTCATGTCAGTTTTTAAAAACTCCCCTAAACTCTCATAAATTCAACCAATCAAAATGTGGTAATAAAATCATATTTTTTAAACTCGGGTGAATTAAATCAGCCCAAAAACTCGAATCAAATTCAATTTGAATTAGATTCGAATTTTAAAAACTCGATTTGAGTTTTTTCTCCGAAAAAAACTCAAATGTCAGGAAGGCTGCAAACAACTGCAAATTGATCCCTGGACCTCTCCCATAGACTTAAAGGGATACTATCATGGGAACATATGTGTTTTTTCAAAATGCATCTATCAATAGTGCTGCTCCAGCAGAATTCTGCACTGAAATCCGTTTCTCAAAAGAGCAAACAGATTTTTTTATATTTAATTTTGAAATCTGACATGAGGCTAGACATATTGTCATTTTCCCAACTGCCCCCAGTCATATGACTTGTGCGCTTATAAACTTCAGATACTCTTTACTGCTGTACTGCAAGTTGAAGTGATTTCACCCCCTCCCCTTTTCCCTAGCAGCCTAACAACAGAACAATGGAAAAGTAACCAGGTAGCAGCTCCCTGACACAAGATAACAGCTCCCTGGTAGATCTAAGAACAGCACTCAAAAGTAAAATCCAGATCCCACTGTGACACGTTCAGTTACATTCAGTTGGAGAAACAACAGCCTGCCAGAAAGCAGTTCCATCCTGCTGGCTCTTTCTGAAAGCACATGACCTGACAAAATGACCTGAGATGGCTGCCTACACACTAATATTACAACTAAAAAAAAAAATACACTTGCTGGTTCAGGAATGTAGACCGAATTATTTGCAGTGTAAACAGTGTAATTTTAGAAATAAAAACAACACCATAAAAATCATGACAGAACCCCTTCGGCAGGTTTCAATTTTTTTTTTAAAAAAAAACCTGAATCAAATTTGAATAACTCCCTAGTCGAATTTGACAGTTTTGACCATAAAAAACCGAAAATTCATATTTCGAATCTGAATTTTCAATTCAACCCTTGATAAATCTGCCCCTTAGTAATGACCAAAATGCATTGAAGTTAATGGACGTTTTTTTTTTTTGGCACATTTTTTCTTCCCATGCCAGAGGCACTAGGTGTATCATTCCCTGTGATGCAAGTGCTTCTTACATGAGAACTTAGGGGTGCTCTCATGCATTTGTGCCCCAAGGAGATATAAATGACCTGTATGGTTTTATATATTTTAGATTGTATTTATACTTAGTGGTGTGCTGGGGTTTGCAAATGTGGTCTATCCATAATTTGAAATCCTGCCATGTTTTAAAGCTACTAAATAACATTTAGGGGGTTATTTATCAAAATCTGAGTTTTTCTGTTTTTTTAAATAAAAAAAATCTGACCAAACTAGAATCCACGATTTACCCTTATTTATCAATAAAAAAAGCGACAAAAAATAGGACCTCTGCCATTTACTTCTACAGGAACTCGACAGGTTGAAGATGGAGTATTTTCTCATTCTGACTTTTTGCAGCCTTCGGGGTATAATAAATCTTGACAAATTTGACTTTTTTTTCCCACTAAAAATTCAGACTTTATAATAAAACTAGAATTTTTTTTTGATTTTGTGCATTCGGACTTTAATAAATAACCCCCTGTGTTTCAGGTTACCTTCAGGTAAAAAGCACTTATTATTACAAAAAAAAAAAAAATAACATTTAAATACAGAATAAGTATTAATGTAATCTTTACTCAGCCTACATGGCACATAATGTTTTTACTGGAAAAAATAGAAGTAGAAAAAAGTGTATATCTTTTAAGTTGTTTGAAATTTAGTTTTTTTTCAGCTTGCCGAATTTACATCTCAATATGACAAATAATTGTTGCATTATCATTTTCTAATAATCATACACCCAGAAACATCTCATACAATATAGCTGTTTTTGAATACATTTTATATAGAAAAGCCACAGAGATGTGAATCTAGGAATAAGGAAAAGGTTAGCTAGGAACATACTGTATAGATTATTATCCCTAATTATACTACTCTCATTTCTTTTACAACTATGCAGTTGGATTTGACGATTAAAGCAAATACATGATATGCTCCAAAATATATTTTAAAATGGGTATGTAAGTATAAGGCAACTGTAACTTTAAAACTGTGTAATTAGAGACAATCCTGGTCCTCAAATACTTTAAAGATTACCCACTATATTATTGTGCAGAATCAAAAAACCTTGAACATTTAGTTACAGATTATGGAGAAACGAGAGAGAAATATTTAGTTTCTAGCAAGTTCTATTACCATTGCAGCTTACTGAGGACATAGTGAGTAAATAATGTATAATATATACAGTAGAATTCTCATTTTACATTTTTCACAGGGCTAGAAAAATATGGTGTAAAATCCAGCATAATGTAAAATGTTTTATGCATTATATACTGCCTATTGGTAGAACCACAGAAAAACTGTGTAAAATACAGAAAAACTTAAATTCAGGGTATGTAAAATTGAGGTTCCACTGTAATAAATAATGATGCATGTATGAGCATGCCAATATTTTCCCCAATCCAGTGTTGGATTATTAGCATGTCTTTTACAGCGGCAGCCTGAATTAAGAGTCCCAAAGGGACCCAAAAAGATAAATTTCATGGCCTCTCTTCATCCTAATGTTGCCCTAGTAACTGCATGCATGCAGTAATCAGATGGATTATCTGAATGAATTATACTCCCCATCCAAACTATATGTTATATTTTTCCAAGTACTCAAACATACAGGCATTTAGGCTGATTTGGTCTGCCAGTTCCATTTCTAATCCCGCTAATCCCACAAGTATTAACCTACAGGGTGCCAGGATACTGTAGGAAGTCACAAATCTGTAATCATGACACAGGTGGGGCACTCCCCATCTCCAGTACTGCCTGGGGACCCAGATAGTTTTATCCCCACAGTTTAGTTAGCACAAAGGAGCCCTGTATGTACTGGTTATAAGTACAGGACCTTAACACCAGTCCACCAACAGACTTTTCCAAGGTCATAAAAACAATAAAACAAGGAACATTACTATTATGCAGAACATAAACAAATATTCTAAACTTTTAAACCTGTCAATAAAATATAAGTTACAAAAAAAAACAAATATTCTGAGAGATTCTGCATTATTTCTAGTTAATTGTACTTTACAAAACCGCTGTTGCTGACCTTGAAGTCTATTTGACTGATGAATGGCAAGAGATTATTTGGTTTCTGCGTGTACTGAATGATGTCTAGCATGAAGAACAAAGAGAAAAATGTGAGAAATTTAGGAAGAGAGTAACATGAACACCTGTGGGTCTTGTACTTGCTATAGGTCACTAAACACTGATGAATTGGCAAGCCAGTTACCTAATAAAACGGCAAGGGTTATTTTGAGATCACAATTGGAAATGTTTGTAGTGTACCCCAACTACTAATGCCTGATTCTGATTCCTTAAATTCTCAAGTCTGAGATGGTGCAGGTATGGGTTCTTTCATCTTGCAATACTTGAAACCATGTCTTAAGGTCACGAAAACATTAAAAAAATCAATGGGGTTGTTTTGTGATTGAGATGGAGTATTGAACTACTTTAGTATAGTTCAGCAAGTACAACTTACTGTCTGTCACGATCGCCGCCCGGAGCAGGTCCTGGAGCTCCGGGCGGCGCGTCCTCCCCTGCCGGCGTCGCTCCCAAAATGGCGGCGCCCATGGCCGCCACGTGGGTAGTGGCGCCGGCGCGATGACGTCAGCGCAAGGACGCCAATGACATCACAATGGCGCCAAATTCAAAATAAAAACGCTATCTAGACGCCAGAATGGCGCCCAAGTATAGGAAACATTCCCTAAGTGTATCCTGGGTTTCCTGTGAGCTGATATTGCTAATCTTGTTCCGGATTACTTATCTTAACCCTGCCTGGACTTTGGACTTTGCTGTTATCTGCCTGCCCCTGAACTCTTGCCTGGATTCTGACTACTCTTTGGATTAACCCTTTGGACACCGCGACCTTGCTCCCTCAAGAGGGCTTCCTCCTCGATCCTGACTACCTCCCTGGAGGGATCTCCCGGCTCCCTGACACTGTCTTAACATTACAAAGCAAAAACAAATCTGCCAAATAAAAGAATTTATTTTTTATTTTATATCCCTTGTTTGCTATATTATGGTATAATTCTTACTTTTTATAAATTATTGCTGTCTTGCTGCATGTACATTAAAAATAATATTATGATGGACACTATGGCAACTGGCATGGCCAAATCTGCTGTATAATAGATCCCATAGATTTCTTTTCAACATAAATAAAAAAATAAAATATGTTGTACAGTTGATTGAAAACTTGGATCTTTTATTACCGAGAGATAATTCATTCAGATATTATTACTTTTTAACATAATTTATTATGTTTACAAGCATGATTTGCAGTCTAAATCATAGTGGGTCTTTTCTATAGCAGCCATAAGTGTGATATCATTTAAATGGGAAATATGCCAGAAATGGCTGACCCCACAAATGCTCTATAACTAACATACCTGTAAAGGTTAAAAAAAATACAGTATTTATAGATAGATCGATGATAGATAGATAGATAGTTAGATACTACTTTAATTCAGAAATAACATCTGAAAGATGGATAGATAAAATAATAAAAACATATAAAAATAAAAAGGATATGACTCAGAGTCTATATGGGGATTTTAGTAACGCATGTCCGTGCCCCTGCTCACTGCAGAGCTATAATAAGGAACCTTTCTGTTGAGTGGGCTGCTGTGCCAAGTAACCAAAATTACAGAAATGTTTGTGGTTTTGAAAACACAGGAAAAAATATTTTTAATTTTGCCAAATTATAATGTGAACCATTTTTTATTTTTATTTAACATTAAAGCAAATAAATGTCAAAGAAAGCTTCTCTAGCACTTGGGATTTATGGATTGCTACAAATAAATAGTGATGGGCAAAATTAATTGCCAGGCTCAGATTCGGAGAATTAGGAGATTTGGAGAAAATTGTGCCGGCGTCCAAAAAACGTCCACCGGCGTCCAAAAAACAGACGTCGGTGTCAAACACAGACGCCGGCATCAAAAACGAAACGCCGGCGCCGTTTCATGAATTTTTTGCCATTTTGTGAATTTTGTGGGAAATTCGCTAATTTTTCGGTGAACCAAAATGGCGCAAATTCGCCCATCACTACAAATAAATGTGTCTTAGCCTTGTTCCTTAAAATGGCTATGTTTCTTAGAGAAACAATAGGGTTCAAAATAATAAGTGCAAAAAGTGGCTCAATTTACTGTAATTTTTTTGACAATGAAACATTTTTTTCTAGAAATGTGATTGTGGTTGCCACAATTAGACACAACATTTTCTGGATTTAAACTAGATAATAAATTACACACAGATGGGGGGTCTGCAAGGTAAGATAGTAAATGGGTGCACATTCACATTGTTCATTTCAGAGTGGCCCAACATGCGGAAAGGGAAACATTGGCAGAGCTGTCAATTCCCCCATATTTTTTGGGCGTTACCAGATTTTGGGGGTCTGTCCCCCATCACTTGTTGATAACACGATGTTGTAAATGTTTACTTCAATATACCGAGTCCTACTTTCTTCAATTTTTTAATCTTACTTGGGGAATTTACTGTCTACTTTTTGTGATCAGCCTTTACAATTCTTTGCTTTTAAATCAATTGTTGTAGATTAGCATTACGTTCTCTTTGTTTCCTGGCCCCCAATTGGATGAGTTCTCCTCTTATCACACACTTGTGTGCTAGCCAGACTGTCCAAGGGTTTATATGTTCGGATTTATTTTCTTTAAAATAATTGCGTAGTTTCTGTATTATGTCATCTTTGTCAGCTATATTACGTAAGAGGGAATCGTTCAATCTCCAAACCCTGGATTTGCCAGAGGGGGTCTGGCGTGTAAGAGTACAAGTGACTGGGGCGTGGTCGGACCAAGTAATAGCCTCAATCGTAGCGTCTTTGAGTAGGCTAACATCTGCGTGGCGGATGAAAATATAGTCCAATCTGCTATAAGTATTGTGAGGGTGGGAATAGAAGGAGTAGTCGCGCGTCGCTGGATTAGTGAGTCACCAGGTGTCAACTAAAGTATGGTCCCTGAGCTGTTTCCTGAAGGCTTCAAGTTTTCTATGAGGTATACTAGATTTGCCAGTAGATGAATCCAGCACCGGTTCTAATGTCATGTTGAGGTCCCCACCTAGAATAAGCATGCCTTCTTCAAATAGTGTCAGAGCCTGGAGCATCTGAGTTAAGGCTTGTTGTTGTTCAGTAGGGGGGAGGTATACCGCTGCCAATGTGTGTTTAAGGCCATTTATGGTGCCTTTGAGAAAAACGAATCTTCCTAAATTGTCAGATTTAATCTCTAGGGGGGTGAAGCCTATGGAATCAGACACCAAGATCATCACTCCCCTAGTTTTAGTGTCAAGGGGGGTGCTGTGAGCGAAAGTAGAGAAGCCTTTGAACCTGAGGAGAGGGGTTTGTTGTTTTTTAAAGTGAGTCTCCTGGACAAGTACAATTTCTAGTCTGAGCCGCTTTATGTCCCGTGCAAGATTGTACCTTTTGATGGGGGAATTAAGCCCCTTGGCGTTTATGGATCCAATGCGTATGTCAGCCATGGGTCTTAGTGAGAGCGCCGGCGTCGCGGAGGAGGCCTCGACCCAAGGGCAAGCTGAATGTGATAAAAAGAGAAAGCATCAGAGTCCCAGTCAGTGTGTCAGGAAGAGAGGGGAAGGGGAAAGGAGGGGAAAGCAGAAAAGAAAAACATAGAGTAACAAAACAATTGTGCAATATACACAAGGAGAACATGACCAAGCAATCAATACGATTATCGCCCAAATCGTATCGAAAGTGAACCCAATGGTCCTGAAGTGAGGAAACGTGGGTCTGGCGCACTGGAGTGGGTTAGTAGACTCTCCGATCCCAGTCAGCTGCTATAATCTAACCTGAGACCTATCGCAGCGAGACTAGAATGGGGTTAGTGGGGCAAGAGGTGGGGGTTATGGTCTAGCTAAAGTTTACATGACAGCAATATGTCATGGGCAGAGGTGCAAGTAACACGGAAGCCTGGGGGGGGGTTGAAATGCCGAAAAAGCACTATAACAATGTTATCACTGTCATATATCAGTATATTCACAAGTTATCTAACTGTACAGTCTCCCCGTATGCCCCCTTTTTTTTTTTTTTTTTTTTTTTCCCTCTGCTTTGTTCATCCGCCTCCCTCAATACCCCTCCTCCGAAACCACTGTCCCCTGAAACGGGGAGAACCATATGCGAAACCAGAGCCTGACTCCCTTGGAAGTCTAAACGTATAAGTACAGTGGGGGAAGTGGGAAGACCCAGGTAAAGTCAGTAACGACACAACTACTTTAGAATTACGCTAAGTACATTCGATATCTAAATGCAGAACGTGAAAATCTTTCCAAACATGGCAGAAAAGGAGTAACAAACAGTAATACTTAAAATACTTATAACCAAAGAATCTTCTGTGTGTTATCTTTGTAGCTAAAGTCTCGGGAGGTAAAACAAATAGGATAGGTGTCCAGAATCAGCCGATCCGTGTAATAAAGGAATGTCTGGCATGCGTTGGGACCCTCCAGGGAAGACCCGGGGGAAAATATGGGAGAGATGGAGAGTAAAAGGAGCCGATTCTTGTAGTGGTCCCCAAGACGGTGAGGAGGCGAGTGATTCCAAAAGCCAGCCACTGTGTAAGCAAAAAGATGTGCAGCATAATCCAGAGTCCGCATGAGGCTGTTGACCCAGTCTAGGCGATGAGTCGTGGGCCCAGGAGTAGCATGACGCGGAGAGCTCGGAGCTCTATCTTCACAGCACCGTCGTGCGATCTGGGAAGTCCCGTATAAGACCACGATGAGGTAGAGAAGGCCAATATCCGGGGCCTGGAAGCGGACCATGAAGGCTTACAAAGACCCGTAAGCTGGGACAGATAGGCAGGTGTCCAATAACGGCCAGTCCATAAGAGTGACAAAGTTAGACAGATTAAAGACCCGTCAAGGGTGTCCCATAGGACAGTTGTCCCGGCTTGGGTATCATTTCGTAGGCTCCGGGGTAGCCTGACGTGAAGGCCTCTGGGCTCTACTCTTGCATTGCCAATGGTCGACATCCAAAGCCTCTAACAGATCACCATTATATGCCAAGTCCCTCTAGTCCTTGAGATCAGGCACGGGCAGGTCCAGGTGATGGCAAAACTCCTTTATGCCGTCTGGTTCCCTAAGGCTATGCTGTCTCCCATCCTTCGTGATAGTGAGGGAGAATGGGAAGCCCCAACGATACGCAATGTTTTTGGCCCTGAGGACTGTGGTGAAGGGTCTAAGGGCGCGGCATTGCTGTATAGTCAACCAAGCTAGGTCCTGAAAAATGGAAATTTCATAGTCCTGATATTGGTATTTATCTGTGTTGCGTAGAGCCTGGAGTATGTCCTCCTTAATCGTGAACTTATGGACGCAGCAAATAACATCTTTAGGGCGTTCGGTTCTAATTCTGGGGGTCCCCAGGGTGCGGTGAACCCGATCCAGCTCCAGGGGGGGTGGTAGGATCTTTCCCCAAAATTGTATTGAAAATGGCACTCACCGTGTTGCGCAGTTCGGTTGGAGGGACCGAGTCAGGTATGCCCCGGACCCTAAGGTTATTGCGTCGCCCCCTATTATCCAGGTCTTCCATATGCTTGCGAAGAAGGTAAATGTACCTGTGGTGATCGTTAGCTCTGTGGGTAAGCTGGTTATGCGCTACTTCGACTTTGCCCAACCGCGTGTCGAGTTTGCTCTGCGACTTACAAATACTGCGTAGTTCCACTTTCATCTCGGCTATGTCTGCCTTATGGGATTCTTGCAAGGTTTTCGCCATCGCCCTAAGATCCGTCTTGGTCGGCAAAGCGGCAAGCATGGCTCGAATATCAGACGGTGCCGATGCGGTGCTAAAACTGGAAGCAGTAGAGCCTGCTGGGCTTGGGCTTCGGGCCTCTGCGCCCGCCATCTTGGATTCCCGGGTTTCCACGCGTCGCACCACTTTCTTACCCAGGTATGGAGACATGGTGTTTTGAGCACTCTGTGTCTGGTTCTGGGAGGGTTGCTCCGACTTTTTGTGGTGTTTCCCCATGGTTGCAGGCCTCGGGTCTTTCTTTAATCTGCGTTTCAGCTGGCCTGGGTCGGGAGAGCCTGTTCCCTGCGACTGCTCAGTACGCCATGTAGCCACGCCCCCCCTTTGCTTTTAAATCAGATCACCATTGACTGTTTAAAGTGCATTAGCAATCAATTACAGTGGCTTTCTGGCAGTAGTGGTAACACTTTCAACAGGATTATTCATTTTATTTTAACTGAGGCTGAGAAATACCCAAGGGAATTGTCACTAATTGCCTCTCTTGCCTGTTATTGCATGGTCACACTGTTTCAAATAGAATAAATAAAAAAGAATAACGAATAGTAAATAAGCAAATAGCAATTGCACAATTGTTCTTTGAGAACTGCAGAGCCTTTGGCTACATGTAATCATGGTGTCTATGTATCTCTCACATGTATACAGACATGCCTATTGTGTGCAGCCTAGACCTTTAAGCCTTGTTTCTATGAGTATTTAAATTAGATGTGTCATTATTTATTAGTTAGTTTTAGAAAATATACTAGAAAAACAGATCAAATAGCTGGGAATCCTTCTACATTTTATATCAAATGATTCTAATTTTTTCCTTTTTCTCTGTAATAATAAAACAGTACCTTGAATTTGACCCAAACTTCCATATAGGATATAATTAAGCCATATTGAAGGCAAAACAATCCTATTGGGTTTAAATAATATTTAAATGATTTTCTAGTAGACATCTGGAATAGCCCAGGTCCTGAGCATTTTTGGTAACAGATCCCATACACAATTGCAGAGATTTCAGTACACTGACCACTTATAATTACTTAAAAAGTTCATCCCTTTAAATTAAAAAAAAAATGCAGGGACAAATTTCAATAACTGCATAAAATTCATGTTTAAAAAGATTTTTTTCTTACGGTGTAAGCTGGCTAAACCAAAAATTCAAACTTGACAACAATATATTTAGGGACCCTCTAAATACCAGATGCATATGTATACCTGTGTTTGCAGATAACTAGTGATGAGCGAATGCGAAATTCCACATTTCTCCATTTCTGCAAATCTTTCAGAGAAACTGCAGCAAAAATGCTTATTGACTTTAACACATTTGGAAAAAAAGTTGCCTAGACTAAAAAGTCGCCAAAAGGAAAGCCCCATTGAAGTGAGAAAAGAAAAGTTGTGCGTGTAAATAATTGTTGAGTAAAAAAATGTTGTCGTCTTGTCTTGCCTTTTTTCAGCAAAGCAAATGGGACACATTCGCTCATCACTATATATGTGAAAAATGTATTTCAATTTTTTACAAGCCACACAGTATATAAATGGTATATAACTTGTCACTATTTAATCGTTTATCAAAATTTGAATTTGTGAATTTTTTTTAAGTTGCAAACTTTCCAAAAAAACATTGAAAAATTGAATTGAAAAAAAAAATCACTTACATTTACCTAGGACAACCCCCATTGACATCTACATTACATCAGCAGCTTTAAGATGCTTAAAATACAAAATCACAAAATTTTAGTAAATCTAATTCGAGTTTGTGACTTAGAACAAAATCTGTTAAATATGCCTCTTGGTCTATTAAATTCTCAACTACAATATGCTTATGTGGCACTACCATAAAGAAATGGTAAGTTTCCCATATAACACTGTTACACTCAGCAATTCAGGTTCATGGTTAAGATGTTTTCTATACAACTTTGATGTACAGTATGTAGCTGAACTACAGTACTTAGCAGTCAGTCATGCACAACTGCAGGCTTGTTTTTCCAAGTTTTTTTCCATTCCACTACTTATAGTGAAAATAATGAGGTTATTTACTAAAGCTCCCAAATCTGCACCCCCCGCTACATGCTTAAAAATCAGTGTCGAAGAATGTCAAAGGGGAGCAGCATCACTAGTGCAATGAGCACAATAGCGCAACCCCTTGTAACTGGACGCTCGCTCACCTTGCCTCATGGCAGGAGTGGCCCTGTATATGTAGTATGCATTCTTTAGGCCAATATTCTCTTTACCCATTGATAAAATATATTTTTTCATTTGGCCTTGCTCCCCCCATGCAAGTGTTCCAGCATAGAAAATAAATTGTCAACTACAAAAATAATCTTTTTAGGAGTGGTACATATGCGTCTATCCATATATAACACAAAATATTTCAGTCTGACATTTGGTTGATTCAGCTTCTGCATTACATGTTTTTACTTATTTGTCCCTCTTACCAAATCACAAAAGTGAAATTCATAATGATTATTCTGTCATAATCTGGTTGAAGACATTAAATGGCATTGAAAATGTTTCATGTTAATCCAATTTTACTTATTACTACGTTGACATTTCTTTTCCTACTTTCTACCTTGGCCAGCAAATGGAATGTTGTAAAAGACAATTAAAATATAGTCAAATATATTAAATATGTGTCAGAGTAGTACATTAACTAGTACCCTCTTCATAAATGCTACTTTACTAATGCTGAACAAATCTGCCCTAGTGCAGTAACCTATAGCAACCAATCATTATTTTATACCTCCACCTGCAACAGGTTAATCAAAGCCAGTTGCTGATTGGTTGATAGTGATTGTCCGAATGGTATCAGAATTTGCCAAAATTCAAAAATTCCCAACTAAAATTTTAATACAGATAATACAAATTTTAATACAGGCATAGTAAGTATCTGTTATCTGGAAACCCATTACCCAGAAAGTTCAGAATTTCATCAGGCCATCTCCCATAGGGGCAAATTCACTAAGGCGCGAAGCGCCGAACGCTAGCGTTTTTTCGCTAGCGTTCGGCATTTTCGCTACTGCGCAAATTCACTAACGAACGCTGGCGTAGTTTCGCTAGTGTTACTTCGCAACCTTACGCCAGGCGATTTTTCGCTAGCGACCAAACTACGCAAATTCACTAACTTGCGCAGTGTAGCGAACGCTACCTTTTACGCTAGACTTCCTTCGCCACCTCAGACCTGGCGAAGCGCAATAGAGTAGATAGGGATTGTTTCCAAAAAAGTCAAAATTTTTTCTAAGTCCCAAAAAACGCTGGCGTGTTTTCTACATGATGGCTGATAGGCTGAAAAAGATCGAAATTTTTTTGGGGCTCCCCTTCCTCCCCCCTACTTTTCCTGACTCATGGCAACTTACCTAGACAGTGGGCACATGTGTAGGGCAAAATAAAATTTTTATTGGCAGATTTGAAGGTTTTCTAGGCATTTGTAGTGCAGATATGTGTTCCTCCATTGAAATTTGAATTTCGCGCCGTATGCAAATTAGCCTTCGCTAGCGCAACTTCGCTTTATATAGCGAATTAACGCTAGCGCAACTTCGCAAACTTACGCTACCCCTGTGCGCAACTTCGCATTTTAGTGAATTTGCGGAGCGCTGGCGAAAATTTGCCTGGCGAAGTGCGGCGAAGCGCGGCGAAGTTGCGCCTGGCGCAACTTCGATTGTTAGTGAATTTGCCCCATAGAATCCATTTTATCCAAATAATCCAATTTTGTATGAACTATTTCCTTTTTCTCTATAATGATAAAAAAGTACCTTGATCCAAACTAAGATATAATTAATCCTCATTGAAGGCAAAACCAACAGATTAGGTTTATTTAATGTTTAAATTATTTTTTAGAAGAAAGCATGAAGGTCATATACTTGTAATGTCTACATTTTCTGCTATGCTTTTTGTAAAACAAACTTGACCGTATATTTATTATATATATATTTTTTGTACAGTTTTACAGGATTTAAAATGCTTATCCACGTTTGGATCCCTCCATTTTCTCCTATTCAAATCAAGCCCCTGTTCTTCCAATGTCCCTGTTTAATGAACTGAATGCTAGGGTAACATAGGCATCTTTTTTGAGATTAACTTCTCTTTAAAAGCAAATGATCAAATGTTTACAATTAAAGCAGAGTTTCATATGCAGCAATATATATTTCTTTAGCTCCTTCGCCTTCCATCATTTCTCCCCCATTCTACATCATCTATTCCATTCCATTTTCATGTTGGTGTTCCTTATTTATCTTTTTAGAGAATTATAGAGGTAATTTTACATAATCAGTGCTTTATGTTTTTTCTGTTGCAGACTAATATTGAAGCTTTCAACAAAAGCTTTTCTGAAGCAGAGAAATGCAGGATATATATAAAATATAATATAATTGCTTGGACTCCTGGCATTTCCCCAAAGAGGTACCTGTCAATTACTAACATTTATTATCAGTAAATAATGGTGTACCAAACTTAATGTAAGTCATAATTTGGGCATATGATTTCACCCATTGCATGGCAACTGTATCTACAGGTGTTGTGCAAATGTGAGCACTAAAAGATGAAAACCACTCCCCTTAATGTTCATTCATTTGCACATTGGACCTTGCTGCATTCTGCACCTTGCAGAGATTAAAAAATGATGCGGGGTTGCGAGGTGCAGAGTGCAGTGCAAGGAAATTGTAAAAACAGGCTGCCTATCACCTGCCACTAATGTGTGTAGAACTTTGTTATTTTATATTATCTAGAGCACAATGAAATGTATTACTGTATAATTAATGCTGATTTATATGTGAGCTTGGCAGTGCAGAGAATAATGTAGCCCATACTGAAATATGTAAAGACATAAGGCTTTTATATAAAACTACAAGGCTGCAGGCAGAAGGGTCTCTTCCCAAATTTGAATTAGATATCCTCTATTAATTCCACATACATTTCATTTCTTGCTCTGCAATCACACTCAGATGTTTTCCTTCATTGTCATACATAACTCAGTTTAGCTGCAGCAACAGCCTCTCTAAAAATTCCTCTTCATGTTCTTAGAGCCCTCCAAAATTTAGCCTCCCCTCCAGTTGCTTTGATATCGTGAACTTCTCCCAGCACCTTCACTGTAATGCTTAATTCCCACCACTAAACCGTCCCCTTTCTCTTGCTTCCTCATATGTTTCACTGTCCATGCCATCCCATGCAACCAGCTTCACTTGCCAGTCTCTTCATATAGGAGCTGAAATGATACAGTAAATGGATTAGTGAAAGCATTGTTCCAGTGGGGAAATGCAGCCTATAGGTCTTCCAGCTAACTATAGTTAAGTTGTTTAGTACTGCTGGGAAGCTGCATCTAGGCAACTGCTGAAAGCTTTGATACAGCCTGCACCATTAGATTGTGTATTCAGAAACTCATTACACTTTCATGCTTTGCTCTGCTTGGAATCGAGAAAGTTGACATGAAATAGAAAGAAAGAATCAATATTTGAAAATATATTTTATTTTGCTTCTGGTCAGTTTCCTTGTTCAGCAGCAAATGGGTTCCCTGTAATGTTTTGGTCAACTGCACCTTTTCATGTAAAGGCAGGTTGTATTTAAATCTTTATCCCCATGTTAGTTTGCTTCTTTATTCACAACTGCTCTTTATACTAGTAGCATTACTTTTTATTATTTAAACGTATATATGTATGTTTTTTGGGAATAATAATTCTAACAGTTTGAGAGAGCTAGTTTATCCTGTAAAATGTGGAGGCAGCAATCATAAACATATCACTGAAGTATACAGTATGTCTTGCTGCAAAACCTCTGAGGCTTTGATTTCTTAACAGCAAGGAGCACAGGATGGAAAGTGTTTTCTGGATTGCCTGCAAGTTGCCAACCATACAGCAAGTTTGACACAGTGCACTTTGTTCAATATGGGCAAAATATATCAAAACATATTAACATATTAATATTTACATTAAGGAAAGTTAGGAGAAATTATCTCCTGCAGTGCTTCTTGCATTGTTTACAGATATAAACAGAATTTATAAGGTGCTAGAATAATAATGGCGTGACAAAAGATAGCTTTAGCTACAAATGACTGAATCCAAAGGTGGTAATTGTGGTAAATGTGGCCAAAGATGTCTGGTCTGTCATGTTGCTTATCATGCCATAACTCATTATATCTGGAATAAACCTTAAGGGTGAGTAGGAAGTAACAAAAAGGTCGCCAGTGCTGCAGAACTCCTGATGGTAGGAAGCTGTTGAAGAGTGTATTGAAGAGTGTGTTGAACAGAAAGGAGAAGAGAGATGTTTTGAGAGAAGATTTCTTGCAGAACCCTGTTGGTGATGGTGGTTGATAGGGGCATTGGCACTCCTGACAGAGAGACTGATCTAAAAAGTGCATAAATCCAAGCAGGAGTTCCAACAGACTCTAAAGGTGGCCATAGACGCACAGATAATATCGTACAAAATGAATTTTCGTACAATATTCGGTGCATGTATGCTGGGAAAAGAGTTGACCGATAGCAGAAGACTTGTAGTATTGTAGGAGTATGCTATAGACCCCCTAATGTAAGTGAGGAGGAGGAGGCTAAGCTCCTGATGGAAATAGAAAAGGCTGCTAGTTTGGGGAAAGTAATGATAATGGGGGATTTTAATTACCCAGATATTGACTTGGGCTACAGTACTACCAGGCAAGGTCACCCACTCCGATTAGAAGAAAGGAGGTTCCGCCTAAATATTCAGAAGGGGTTTTTTACAGTGAGAACTGTGAAGATGTGGAATTCTCTCCCTGAATCAGTCGTACAGGCTGATACATTCGATTTAAGAAGGGGTTGGGTGGCTTTTTAGCAAGTGAGGGGATATAGCTCACAGTACAAGTTGATCCAGGGACTACTATGATTGTCATTTTGGAACCAGGAAGGATTTTTTTACCCCTCTGAGGCAAATTGGAGAGGATTCATTGGAGAGATTTTTTGCCTTCCACTGGATCAACTAGCAGTTAGGCAGATTAAAATAGAGCTAAAAGGTTGAACTTGATGGATGTGTGGCTTTTTTCAACCTAACATACTATGTTACTATGTAACATATTATGTAAACTGCTCAAAGCTTTAATAATTGTGTCAGTTTCATAATTGTGTATGTACTGGGAATAATATAATATGCCCCTAATGTATTTGTTTTACAGAACTTATATGTCTATTTTTAAAGTATAAATGGTAACTCTTCTTCCCTAATATGATTATTGCGAAAACAATTGCATTTCTGTGTAACCTTGCTGGCAGATCCAAAGCTTCTCTAATAAGTCTAAACCGTCATAAAATCAATTGAAATGTTTTTATTACTTGTTGCATGCAGAAAGTAAAATACATTAAATGCCACGTGGAAGTCAAAGTCGATGATTTATAAGGGAGCGCTGACCACATAATTTATTGATGTCTTATCATCAATCGACAGGAGACATCAAGATTTATATTGATTCTAAAGCATGAAAACATTTTTGATGACACTTCAGGCAAACTGACATTTAAAGACCTTTCTAAAAGAACAGGTACCGAACAGTGTATTACAATGATAAGTGTGTATCAATTATTCAAACTATACAATAGAATATAAAATTTGCATCTGAAATGTAGCTTTATTTATGAGGTTTTATAATACCATACTGAACAAAAATAAAATAATCCCCTTAATAGTGTTTATATCCAACTACCTACAGGTACCTACACGGGGAATCTACTACCAATTGGATAGTAGATTCCCCTTGTAGGTACCTGTAGGTAGTTGGATACTAAACCATCCTTCAAAAAAGAAATTCGCTTTTTCACTGAGGAAGGTGTTTGACTTCATCCTACAGTTTATGCAACCACTTTTAAATTTATTTAGCATTTTGGAATATGTTAACACCATGAGGAAACCTTGTTTGAACCACAGAGTACAAGAGCATAACTAATGACTCCCACATGAGGACTCCACAGATGGCAAACTATATTATAATGACCCAGGGAAGAAGTTCAAGAGCACACTTCCTAGTACTTATTCATTACACACATCTTTCCCTGGTCTGAATGCAGTCTGCACCTTGCACCAAATAAACAAATTTGGTGTTGTAGACTGCATTGATATGGGGCACAGGCCAGTCCAGTTTTTATTGCCTGCTGTAGGGCAAGTGAGGACGCAGCCTGCGTCCTCTCCCAAATGGATAGGAGAGCAGGAGTATTGCACTGTAGAATGTGTTGATGGCAGTGTGCAAAATGCAAAAAATGGCTGATTTCAAATGTTTTTTGCACAGTGCCTTCTGTTAAGTAAACAACCCCTATTATGAGTTTTAGTCTTCCTTTGGTTAAAAAAAGCCAATGTTTTTCAATGTCTATGTAGCATATTATTAATTTTCTATTGCTCACTGAATCCACTGGGAAATTGTAAGAAACATTACTTTTTATATTGATTATTCTGATGCTGAATCATAGGGGCAAATTCACTAAGATTCGTAGTTGCGCCAGGCCATTGCGCTTCGCCTGGTCTGAGGTGGCGAAGGAAGTCTAGCGTAAAAGGTAGCGTTCAGTACACTGCGCGCGTTAGTGAATTTGCGTAGTTACGTCGCTAGCGAATCTTCGCCAGGCGTAAGGGTGCGAAGTAACACTAGCGAAACTACGCCAGCGTTGTTTAGTGAATTTGCGCAGTAACGAAAATGCCAAACGCTAGCGAAGTAACGCTAGCGTTCGGCGCTTCGGCGCTTAGTGAATTTGCCCCTAAGGGACCAGTAATATTAACACTAAAATCAGTTTTGCTTGACATCAGATTGGGTCATCTGGGTTATTTGAGTTAACAGAAGGTAGCGTGCAAAGTGCAAAAACAGGCTGCGACAAGCATGCTCTTGTATCCCTTCGTGTTCTAAAGCAGTGATCCCCAATCAGTGCCTTGCTTTTTTTTGAATGCCAGCTTTGGAGGCAAGTTTTGGTTGCAAATAAAAATACAGATGTGCTGCCAACCAGAGCCTCCTGTAGGCTGCTAGTAAATATAGGTTCTTCCAAACAACCAATCACAGCCCTTATGTGGAACCCCTGAAACTTTTTTCATGCTTGTGTTGCTCCTCAACTCCTTTTACATTTGAATGTGGCTCCTGTGACCCCTGTTGTAAAAGGAAGTTAAAGTAAATAGCACAGTTTTATATCTAGCATGTACATAGAAAAAAACTTTACTTTGAAGTAGTATTGTATTGTTTCACTGTGTTGGGCATGTGTTGTGCATGATCGCTTTTGTTTTCAAGCCACAACTGTCTGTTTTACCCACACTGGGGAGATCTGTGGAACTTTAGATAATATTTATTTGTTATTTGTTCATTTGTTATTTTCTCCCAAATACCCTACTAGAAACACTACTTATTTTGATCAGAAATGTCATACATTGGAAAAATTGTGCTGAACTTTGCAGAGTGCCCAGTAAGGAAACTGAATTTTGATTTCCTGCTACTACTGAATGTTTAAATTCTTTATCCTCTAAATATTGCTATTTTAGTAATGCCAATGATAGCCTTCATTTCCTTCCCTTCTGCTGAACTGTACAAATATAATTACCTTATGATTGGTGGAGTGACATTACAAGGAAGCAGGCAAAGTTTGATGTCCGATTTATGCCCTTGGGTTTGCTAAAATAAATGATTAGGCCTTATTGTCATAGCAATTAATGCTATAATATACAGTACACTGGTGCATTAAAGCAGTGCTGCAGGACATAGGATTCCTCTTGTATTGAAAGGAATGCTCGTATGACTATGAAAATTGAAATTATAATTATAAATTGTTATAAAATGCTCTTTTCTACAGAAGAAGCTTGCAGGTCAGCTAGAGCAATGTAAAAGATTGTGATATTATATTACAGATTTATTACCCATTAAATCAACACTAGAAATTGCTTTAGTTCAGTCTTATCCAGAGCTAAACTGACCTATTAAGTGTGACTAGTAGCATATATCAACAAAAAATTGTCAGTGTTTCGGAAAGCTGTTATAGAAAATTAACAGTACTGCATTTATTTATTTAGCTGCACAAATATGACTGTGGGGTATCAATTCATTTTAAATGAGTTGTTGTACATATCTACATCAATCTACAATCCCTGCTGAATTCATTCTCCTGTTTATCACTTTACCAACAATTTGTTCATTTTAACCCTCTCCTTTAAATTATTTCCTGCCTTTACCCTTGGAAGACTGTACTTGAACAATTTGCAACTTCCTACTGGCCTCTTAGCTTGAATTTTGTGATTTAACTCTTGTTATTTGTTATATGGGTATGGGACCTGTTATCCAGAGAAAAAGGAAATAATTTAAAAAATTTGCATAAAATGGGAGACTGCTATTTCGTAATTTCTGGATAACAGTTTCCGGATAACGGATCCCATACCTGTACTGTAATAATAACACACACTACTCACATACATTTCCTTCATATCAAATTCTCTACTCCAGGTATAAAGTCCTGCTCACAAAATGGCGCCAACACACCATTTCCACTAGTGTTTCTATAGTTACAAACATAGACAATATTTTTTTCTTTGCCTCCAGACACTTGCTTCTGCTATAGTTCTATCTGGCTTCCTACTTTTTTTTTTTTTTTTTTTTTAAAAAAACCTCCATGTGTTTGTTATTCCATTGAAATATTTTTCCATGAACCATAGGCACTGCTTTAAATAATGTTCCTTTTTATTTTTCTAACCTTATTGAAAATTGTAGGCCATTTTCTGAAAGCAATCTTTCGAATACTGCCTTGGACAAGTGGACTTTGCTCCTTATCCAGCACCAACAGGTTGTAATCGGGTGTGCAGCTGTTCAGCTTCACTATATCCAAAGTGGACAGTAGGTTAACTACAAAAGAGTGACCCCTGGAACCCTCCTAGCATGTGATTCAAGGTTGTGGGCCCTATAGTGGGATAATGGTATATTAGGCTTCTTGTGTCCAAAACCTACAATAAATTATTAGATGAATTGGTCGTGTAGTGAGCAGGGCCCTCCAATCTTCCATTTTTATTCTGCTTCACAGCTTGCTGGTGCTATATAAATATATGGTAATTATGATGATGAATATGGTTATTAGAAGATTATTCTTCATAACACAGGAGTAAATAATCAAATAGCTTCCTTATCATGTTGACATACAACACTTGCACTATGTTGGTAATAACTGTTACATTCACTCTTTCTAAATGAGCCCTAAATAATTATTTTTTTGGTATGGAAAATGGTAAGGAACATCCTTCAAATCAAGGAATAGAACATATTTATTTCAGAACCGAGAACCCCTGCTACTAATGTGAAATTTGCTTTATCTCTTAGCTAAAGTACAGGGCATGCTTTAAGCCCTCGGTATTTGTTTTACTGAGCTGAAAGATACTTTCTATCAAAACAATTCTCAAAGGCAGGAGATTTGTAAACATTATATGCATTCAGAGATGCAGTAAATCTTATGAAATAAGGCAGTGTGATTAACTTAATCTAGCCAAAAAATGAATTTACCTTATGATATCGCAGTCTGCACACCACATAATAATATAATACATTTTATGTGTCTAATGTTTTGATGCTGGTTCTGCTCTGATTAAGGTGAGCCAGAATTTCTGTCCACTGTGTTAAACTGGTAATCAAAAGAGGATCAAACTAATGTACTAATCTTAAGTCAAACAAAAAGTTCTTAAATTGAAGCATTTTGAAAATAGAGGGAAAAATTCCCAAAGCAAGGACAGAAAGATTGATCAGTGCCAACCAATAAACAAGAGAGTTATTTTAGCCGACAAATTGCCATGTGAGTACAGATAGCAAAAATAGTGTGTAGTTATTTGCACACGATTTAATATTGCGAACACAAATCAGGCATTAGCGCATGCTTCACTCAGCACAAGTCAGAGCCATGTGTAGGCACAACACATTAATGGAACCGTAGAAGTAACAATTTTTAAGGCAGGGATCACCTTGTTTTTGTATGCCCTGCACTTTGCACCTTGTGTTCGACTGCACGCAATTCATCAGAGGAGGGTAAACAAGCTTGTGTTAGTGAGGTATTAGGTCTAAATGGAGCTATGTGAAATGCCCTTCAGTATGTCTAGTCCGCTGCCTCCTCCACTGGATAAAGATTGCAACAACAGCCAAAGAAACCACTTCCATAATGCCAATACTTGCCGGCCATTTATTTCATAAAAATTGGCCAATTTAAACAATTATACGAGGCATGTCCAAAGTCAGGCCCATGGGCCAATTGCTGCCCATTTTCAAATTTACACCGGCCCTCAGACTCCATCAAGAAATTAATAATAATGTGGCCTCCCAGCTGTAATGGAAATGGAAGGTTTCCAAGATGGCGTCCAAGATGGCGACGGCATCCAAAATGGCGACTCCCGACCTCACCATGTGGATCCTGTTGGTCGCGGCTCTATGACGCCTTCTTCCTCCCGTCTGCCGATTGGTCGCCGGCGACGGAATGGTCGCCGGCATCAGAACGTGCGCCGGCGTCAATGCGTCAGCGTCAGGATGTCGGAACCAACGCCTTGACGCCATTGCGTCCAAATTGGCGCCAAAACCTGGCCTATATTAAGCCTCTGGACATTGCTATCATTGCCCAAATATAGGTCTTACCTTGTGTATTCCTGGGTGTGATTACTGCTATTGATTTCTTGTGTACCGACTCCTGCTTGTCTTTTGGATTGATTCTTGGCTGCCTGAACTGAACTTTTGCCTGGACTTCGACTATTCTCTCGTCTCATCCCTTTGTACTTCGGCTTGCTACCTGCCTCCTCCTTGGTCCTCACTCCAACTGCGCCTTCGGGCCCTTACAGTATATTTGGGCCATGGACCCGTCTGAGGAGGCCTCTGCTCAGCCTGACTTTGGGAGAGCTTTCCGAGGAATTGCCTCTCGCATGGAGGCCTACGAAGCCCGGCAGACCCACTTTTGTCAAGCTCTTGAAGCTATTTTGGACAAGTTGTCGGCTCTCTCACCCACGGTCTAGGTTCCTGCTGACGTCCCGGCTATGATTCCTGTGGCACCGATTCATGTCTCTGAACCTCGCATTCCGGCTCCGCCACTCTTCAGCGGCGGCCTGTAGAGGATTCATAAACCAGTGTGAGATCCAGTTTACTTTGCTTCCCCATCAATATGTCTCCGAACGCGCAAAGGTTGGGTACATCATTACTCGCCTGACTGGGAAAGCGTTGGAATGGGCATCACCGCTATGGGAGAAGGAGGATCTCTTAATCGATGACTCCAAGGCCTTTATCCGAGAACTACGCACGGTGTTTGATGCTCCTGGCCGGGCAGCGTCCGCTTCGTCACGCTTATTCCAGATTCGTCAGGGAACACGTTCTGTACCTGAATATGCGATTGAATTTCGCACCTTGGTCGCTGAAACCAGCTGGAATAACGACAGCTACCATGCCGCTTTCTATAATGGGCTGTCTATGCGCATTAAGGACGACCTGGTTTCCCGTGAGGTGCCCACACGCTGGGAAGATCTTATCGCCCTGGCAGTTAAGGTGGATACCCGGCAAAGGGAACATCAAGCTATTAAAGAACGGGTGAGGAGGGTCCAACCTCCTTTGGCTCCTCGCTTCCAGAGACCATTTCTTCCTAGCCCAGCTGCTACCTCTTCTTCAACTCATGTCTCTTCTCCTGCTCCCACTGAAGAGCCAATGCAGATTGGACGTGCTCGTCTTTCCGAACAGGAAAAGTTACGGAGAAGAGCTGCAGGACTTTGCTTATATTGCGGAGGCAAATCCCACTTCGCCCATGAGTGCCCTGTGAAGTCGGGAAACGCCAGCGCCTAGGTAAGTTTGGGGAAACTTACCTGGGCGGAATTGATCATTTTCCCCAATCTTCTGCTCAACGTTTTCTTCTCCAGGTACAGATACAGTTTGCTTCCAAGATCATTTCTACCCACGCCTTCCTTGATTCCGGCGCAGCTGGGAACTTCCTGGATAAAGTCTTTGCGGAACTTCATTCCATTCCTCTGCAAACCCTGGCTGTACCACTTCGAGTCCTAGCCATTGATGATCAATAGGGATGTAGCGAACGTCGGAAAAAAAGTTTGCGAACATATTCGCGAACTTGCGCAAAAATGCGAGCGGTTCGCGAACGGTTCGCGAACCCCATAGACTTCAATGGGAAGGCGAACTTTAACATCTAGAAAAGACATTTCTGGCCAGAAAAATGATTTTAAAGTTGTTTAAAGGGTGCAACGACCTGGACAGTGGCATGCCAGAGGGGGATCAAGGGCAAAAATGTATCTGAAAAATCTGCCTGTGTGTGCTTGGAAGAGATAGTGTAGGGGGAGAGCTGTTAGTGATTTCAGGGACAGATGATAGTAAGCTTGCTGGCTAGTAATCTGCTTGATACTGCTCTGTATTGGAGGGACAGAAGTCTGCAGGGATTTGAGGGACATTTTAGCTTAGGTAGCTTTGCTGGCTAGTAATCTACTGTTCTCTTTAAACAACTGCCATACGTTGACCTTGTAGGCATTGTTTGCCCAGTTTTTTTGGACGCAGCCACTGAAGCACAGTTGCCAGAAAAAATATGCCATATAAATGCTGAAAATAGTAATTTTTCGCCATACGTTGACCTTGTAGACATTGTTTGCCCAGTTTTTTTGGACGCAGCCACTGAAGCACAGTTGCCAGAAAAATTATGCCATATAAATGCTGAAAATATAAATTTTTTTGGTTGCAGCCACTGAAGCACAGAGGCCAGAAAAATTATGCCATATAAATGCAGAAAATATGCATTTTTTGGTCGCAGCCACTGAAGCACAGTTGCCAGAAAAATTATGCCATATAAATGCTGAAAATATAAATTTTTTTGGTTGCAGCCACTGAAGCACAGAGGCCAGAAAAATTATGCCATATAAATGCAGAAAATATGCATTTTTTTGGTCGCAGCCACTGAAGCACAGTTGCCAGAAAAAATATGCCATATAAATGCTGAAAATAGTCATTTTTTGCCATATACGTTGAGTCAACGTATGGCAAAAAATTACTATTTTCAGCATTTATATGGCATATTTTTTCTGGCCTCTGTGCTTCAGTGGCTGCGGCCAAAAAAACTGGGCAAACAATGCCTACAAGGTCAACGTCGTTGACCTTGTAGGCATTGTTTGCCCAGTTTTTTTGGCCGCAGCCACTGAAGCACAGAGGCCAGAAAAAATATGCCATATAAATGCTGAAAATAGTAATTTTTTTGGTCGCAGCCACTGAAGCACAGTTGCCAGAAAAATTATGCCATATAAATGCTGAAAATATAAATTTTTTTGGTTGCAGCCACTGAAGCACAGAGGCCAGAAAAATTATGCCATATAAATGCTGAAAATATAAATTTTTTTGGTTGCAGCCACTGAAGCACAGAGGCCAGAAAAATTATGCCATATAAATGCAGAAAATATGCATTTTTTTGGTCGCAGCCACTGAAGCACAGTTGCCAGAAAAATTATGCCATATAAATGCAGAAAATATGCATTTTTTTGGACGCAGCCACTGAAGCACAGTTGCCAGAAAAAATATGCCATATAAATGCTGAAAATAGTCATTTTTTGCCATTCGTTGACCTTGTAGACATTGTTTGCCCAATTTTTTTGGTTGCAGCCACTGAAGCACAGAGGCCAGAAAAAATTAAACCAGTAGGGTTTGCACCCTAGTTTGTAACGGTGGCGGAGGGAGGAGGAGGACGCTAAAGGACAGCTGTGTGTGGAGTCATGAGGCTTGAAGAGAAGGACAGCTGCATAGAAGTCAGAACAAGTCTTCCGGCGTGCAGTAACCCTCCGAGATCCACCCCTCATTCATTTTAATAAAGGTCAGGTAATCGACACTTTTGTGACCTAGGCGAGTTCTCTTCTCAGTTACAATCCCTCCTGCTGCACTGAAGGTCCTTTCTGAGAGCACACTTGAGGCTGGGCAAGACAAGAGGTTCATGGCAAATTGTGACAGCTCTGGCCACAGATCAAGCCTGCGCACCCAGTAGTCCAGGGGTTCATCGCTTGTCGATATCTGCAGTTAATGCCAGGTAGTCCGCTACCTGGCGGTCGAGGCGTTCTTTGAGGGTGGATCCAGAAGGGTTGTGGCGCTGCCTTGGACAGAAAAACATTTGCATGTCTGACGTTACAGACTGGCCAAAGGGCTTTGTCCTTGCAGGTGTGCTCGTGGCAGGATTACTGGCACCTCTGCCCCTGGAATGTTGATGAGTTCCTGAAGTGACATCACCCTTAAAAGCATTGTACAACATGTTTTGCAGGCTGGTTTGTAAATGCCGCATCTTTTCGGACTTGTGGTATGTTGGTAACATTTCTGACACTTTATGCTTGTACCGAGGGTCTAGTAGCGTTGCGACCCAGTACAGGTCCTTCTCCTTAAGCCTCTTGATACGGGGGTCCTTCAACAGGCATGACAGCATGAAAGACCCCATTCTCACAAGGTTGGATGCAGAGCTATCCATCTCCGCTTCCTCATTATCAAGGACTGCATCATCCACGGTCTCCTCCCCCCAGCCACGTACAAGACCAGGGGTCCCCAAAAGGTCACCACTAGCCCCCTGGGAAGCCTGCTCCTGTTGGTCCTCCTCCTCCTCCTCCACAAAGCCACCTTCCTCCTCTGACTCCACTTCTGGCACCTCTCCCTGCGTTGCAGCAGGTGCCTGGGTTCGTTCTGGTGATTCCGACCAGAAATCGTGCGCTTCCAGCTCCTCGTCACGCTGGTCTACAGCCTCATCTGTCACTCGTCGCACGGCACGCTCCAGGAAGAAAGCGAAGGGTATTAGGTCGCTGATGGTGCCTTCGGTGCGACTGACCATATTTGTCACCTCTTCAAAAGGTCGCATGAGCCTGCAGGCATCGCGCATAAGCACCCAGTAACGGGGGAAAAAAATCCCCAGCTGTGCAGATCCAGTCCTACCACCCAGTTCAAAAAGGTACTCGTTGACGGCCCTTTGTTGTTGCAGCAGACGTTCCAACATAAGGAGCGTTGAATTCCAGCGAGTCTGGCTGTCAGAAATCAAACGCCTGACTGGCATGTTGTAGCGCTGCTGAATGTCAGCAAGGCGTGCCATGGCTGTGTAGGAACGTCTGAAATGGGCCGACACCTTTCTGGACTGGGTGAGAACGTCCTGGAATCCTGGGTACTTGGAGACAAAACGTTGGACTATTAAATTTAACACATGTGCCATGCAGGGCACATGTGTTAAATTGCCTAGTCTCAACGCTGCCAACAGATTGCTTCCATTGTCACACACCACTTTTCCGATCTGCAGTTGGTGTGGGGTCAGCCACCGATCGGCCTGTGACTGCAGAGATGACAGGAGTACAGATCCGGTATGGTTTTTGCTTTCCAGGCACGTCATCCCCAAGACAGCGTGACAACGGCGTACCTGGCACGTCGAATAGCCTAGGGGGAGCTGGGGGTGCACAGGTGTGGAGGAGGAGAAGGAGGACCCAGCAGCAGAGTAAGAAGAAGAAGAAGACGAGGTAGAGAGCGATGGAGGAGTAGAGGTGGTGGCAGAACCGCGTGCAATCCGTGGTGGTGACACCAACTCCACTGTTGTTGTTGAGCTACCCATTCCCTGCTTCCCAGCCATTACCAAGTTCACCCAGTGGGCAGTGTAGGTGACATACCTGCCCTGACCATGCTTGGAGGACCATGCGTCAGTAGTCATATGGACCTTTGGCCCAACACTAAGTGACAGAGATGCGGTAACTTGGCTCTGCACATGTTGGTACAGGTGTGGTATTCCCTTTTTAGAAAAAAAATTGCGGCTGGGTACCTTCCACTGCGGTGTCCCAATTGCTACAAATTTGCGGAAGGCCTCAGAGTCCACCAGCTGGTATGGTAAAAGCTGGCGGGCTAAGAGTGCAGACAAGCCAGCTGTCAGACGCCGGGCAAGGGGGTGACAGTCAGACATTGGCTTCTTACGCTCAAACATGGCCTTCACAGAAACTTGGCTGGTGGCAGATGACTGGGAATGGGAACAGGTGGTCAAGGTGGAAGGCGGAGTGGAGGGTGGTTCAGACGGGTCAAGGAGAGCAGAGGTAGAGCAGTAAGATGCTGGACCAGAAGGAGTGTGGCTTTTAGTTTGCCTGTTGCCTTTGAGGTGTTGCTCCCAAAGTGCTTTGTGCTTGCCGCTCATGTGCCTTCGCATAGAAGTTGTACCTATGTGGCTGTTGGGCTTACCAAGGCTCAGTTTCTGACTGCACTCATTGCAAATTACAATGCTTTTGTCAGAGGCACACACATTAAAAAAATCCCACACTGCTGACTTTTTGGAAGTGTGCGATCTGGCGGTAACAGTAGAAGTTGGCGGAGTTGGCGGTATTGGCGGCAATGGCGGGTGCGTTGGCCGGCTGAACACAGGTGCCGATACATGTTGTTGCCCTACTGATCCCTGCGGGCTGTCCTCCCTGCTTCTTCTAAGTCTTATTCTCCTACTGCCTCTCTGACTCTCCGTCTCTCCATCTGAACTACCCTCCTCTTGCTCTCTTCTACTAGGCACCCACAAAACATCAATCTCCTCATCATCATTCTCCTCAGATGCATCAATTTCTTCTGACACATCACAGAAGGAAGCAGCAGCGGGGACCTCCTCCTCATCACTCATTATGTCCATCTCTATCGTGTTCTCTGCCAGAATTAAATCTGGTGTAAGGTCCTCATCTCCTTCATCTTCTTCTGGCAATAATGGTTGCGCATTACTCAGTTCAAGAAACTCATGGGAAAATAACTCCTCTGACCCCAGTGAAGAAGGGGCACCGGTGGTGGAGGAAGTGTTACGTGGGGTGGCCATAGCAGTGGAGGATGAGGAGGATGTTGTGGTAAAGTTAGAAACGGTAGAGGATGGGGTGTGCTGTGTAAGCCAGTCAACTACCTCTTCAGCATTTTGGGAGTTCAGGGTCATTGGCTTTTTAAAACTGGGCAATTTGCTAGGGCCACAGGATTGCATAGCAGCACGGCCCCTAGCACGGCCTCTGCGTGGCGGCCTGCCTTTGCCTGGCATTATTTTTAAAAAAACAACAACAACAACAAAAACTCAGTTGGTTTTTCTGGAAACGATAATACACACAGCTAGATGGCGGGTTGAAGAAAACAGTGTGCAAATAATGCCTACAAGGTCAACGTATACACTACTACAGCGGTGGATACGGATTACGTAAAATATATTATGGCTGCTTGAAAAAAGTCACTCCGGTGTTTTTTCTGGAGACGGTAATATTATGGATATTTAGACAGAATGTGAACAAGGTCACACAGCTAGATGGCGGGTTGAAGAAAACAGTGTGCAAATAATGCCTACAAGGTCAACGTATACACTACTACAGCGGTGGATACGGATTACGTAAAATATATTATGGCTGCTTGAAAAAAGTCACTCCGGTGTTTTTTCTGGAGACGGTAATATTATGGATATTTAGACAGAATGTGAACAAGGTCACACAGCTAGATGGCGGGTTGAAGAAAACAGTGTGCAAATAATGCCTTCAGGGCAAATAATGCCTAAAAGGTCAACTTATACACTACTACAGCGGTAGTAAAATAAAAAAAAGTAAAATAAAAAAAAAATGAATATTAAAAAAAAAAAATTAAAGTTGGTGCTGCTGAACTACTAGGAGCAGCAGATTAGCACACCAGTCCCACTCCCCAACACTGCTAGACTAATAGCACTGGGCTCTTATAGTAGTAGTAGTAGTAGTAGTAAAACAACAAAAAAATAAATAAAAGCAGTCCTTACAAGGACTACTGTTATTGCAGCAGTCAGCAGATGAGATCAGAAGCAGGACAGCTGCCCACTGCAGCTACATACAGAGCACTGCAGTAGAAGGTAGATTACTAGCCAGCAAAGCTACCTAAGCTTAAATGTCCCTCAAACCCCTGCAGACTTCTGTCCCTCCAATAACAGAGCAGTATCAAAACGATTACTAGCCAGCAAACTTTCAACTGTCCCTGAAATCACTAACAGGCAGCAGCTCTCTCCCTACACTATCTCTTCAGCACACACAGGCAGAGTGAAAAAACGCTGCAGGGCTTCGGTTTTTATAGGGAAGGGGAGTGGTCCAGGGGAGAGCTTCCTGATTGGCTGCCATGTACCTGCTGGTCTGGGGTGAGAGGGCAAAAAAAAGCGCCAACAATGGCGAACCCAAAATGGCGAACGTCGCGCGACGTTCGCGAACTTCCGGCGAGCGCGAACACCCGATGTTTGCGCGAACAAGTTCGCCGGCGAACAGTTCGCGACATCTCTAATGATCAACCACTCTCTTCTGCTTTCATTTACAAGTCTTCACAAGAATTATCCTTCAAAGTGGGCACCCTGCACTCTGAGAGACTTTCGTTTCTGTTGATCGATTGCCCGTCTACTCCAGTTGTTCTAGGACTCCCCTGGTTGCATATTCATAACCCGGTCATTGACTGGTCCGCAACTCAAATCTGTCGCTGGAGCTCATATTGTCAACAAAACTGCCTTCCGGCTCAGCCCCTTGTCAAAGTTTCTTCTGTGGTTCCTAATCCTTTCATCCCTCCTGATTACCAAGACTTCACTGATGTCTTCAATAAGAAATCCGCTGAGACACTTCCTCCTCATCGGTCGTATGACTGCCCTATCGACCTCCTTCCTGGCACCATGCCCCCTCGAGGACGTACCTATCCACTCTCTCCATCCGAAACGGCAGCGATGAAAGAGTATATCCAGGAAAATCTTCTTCGAGGTTTTATTCGTCCTTCTTCTTCTCCTGCTGGTGCGGGATTCTTCTTCGTTGAAAATAAAGATGGCAGTCTACGACCCTGTATCGATTACCGCGGTTTGAACAAAATCACTATAAAGAACCGCTATCCTCTACCCCTTATATCTGAATTGTTTGATCAGCTTAAAGGTGCCAGCATCTTCACCAAACTAGATCTTCTTGGGGCTTACAATCTCATCCGGATCAGAGAAGGGGATGAATGGAAGACTGCATTTAATACTCGCGATGGGCACTACGAGTACCTCGTGATGCCTTTTGGACTCTGTAACGCTCCCGCAGTCTTTCAAGAGCTAGTCAACGACATCTTCCGGGACTTGTTGGGTATCAGTGTTGTCGTTTACTTGGACGATATTCTCATCTTTTCTTCTAATCTCTTTGAACATCGGCTCCAGGTGTGGGAAGTCTTATCTCGTTTGAGGAAAAATAATCTTTTCGCCAAGCTTGAAAAGTGCTCCTTCGAAGTTTCTTCTATCCCCTTCCTGGGGTACATTATTTCCCAACAAGGTTTCAAGATGGATCCAACAAAGGTTTCTGCAATTCAAGACTGGCCGCTCCCCACCAGCACTAAGGCTATCCAGAGGTTTATTGGTTTCGCCAATTATTATAGGCAGTTCATCAAAGGCTATTCTGTCCCTTATTCGAAAAGGGGGGAAACCTCGATGTTAGTCCCCTGAAGCCTTAGAAGCATTCAAAACTCTCAAAGACTCCTTTTCTTCTGCCCCTATCCTCAGACATCCAGACCCTCTTCTTCCTTTCTTCATAGAAGTTGATGCTTCCGACGTCGGGGCCGGGGCTGTTCTGTCTCAAAGATCCTCACATGATAGAAAACTGCATCCCTGTGCTTTCTTTTCTAAAAAGTTTTCTTCTTCTGAACAGAACTATGATGTGGGAAACCGTGAGCTGTTGGCCGTCAAACTGGCATTAGAAGAATGGAGACATCTGTTGGAAGGCTCTTCAATACCAGTCTCTATCTTCACCGACCACAAGAACCTAGAATACATCCAATCCCTCAAGCGCCTTAATCCCAGGCAAGCTAGGTGGGCTCTTTTCTTCTCCAGGTTCAACTTCATTATTACTTTCCGCCCAGGTTCCCGGAACAAGAAGGCTGACGCCCTATCTAGAAGTTTCCTTCCTGAAGACATGTGTTCCGAGGATCCCGAACCCATTGTGCCTTCTACCAAAATCATTGCTGCCTTGCTTCCCACCATGGCTTCCCAGTTACCATCGGCTCAAACCTCTGCTCCTGACAATACTCCGTTGGGACTCGCATTTGTTCCTCCAGAACTTCGTCAATCCATCCTGTTTCAATCCCATAATTCTAAACAGGCTGGTCATCCTGGGATCAAAAAGACCACCGAACTTCTGTCCCGTTTGGTCTGGTGGCCCTCTCTCCGGAAAGACGTTAAGAACTTTGTCTCTTCTTGCTCCATTTGTGCCACTTCTAAGTCCGGTCACTCCCCTCCTAAAGGTCTAGTTCTGCCGTTACCCATTCCTTCCCGACCTTGGACTCATCTGGTGATGGATTTCATTGTGGATCTTCCTGTGTCTCTTGGGTATACAGTCATCTGGGTCGTGATCGACAGGTTCAGTAAGATGGCTCATTTCATTCCTCTACGCAAATTACCTACTGCTCAAGAACTTTCAAAACTATTCATTCAACATATCTTTCGTCTTCATGGATTTCCGGCTGAAATAGTTTCCGACAGAGGTTCCCAATTCGTTTCTAAGTTTTGGAGATCGTTATGCAAGGCTCTACATATTTTTCTCCAATTTTCTTCTGCCTATCACCCTCAAATGTTCCCGCTGCCAACGATCAAGCCGCCCACATGCTCGCTATCTGGCTCTCCACCAAAGCCAATTTGGAAAAGAGTTCCCTCTCTCAAAAAAAATTTGCCGATAGGAAAAGGATTTCGTCTCCTCAATATAACCTTGGTGACAAAGTCTGGTTGTCTACTCGAAACATTCATCTCAAGGTACCCACTCCCAAGCTTGGTCCGAAGTTCATTGGTCCTTTTCCAGTTATCGAAATTATTAATCCTGTGGCAGTTCGGCTTCAACTTTCCCCTGAAATGCGGGTTCCCAATGTATTTCATGTTTCTCTTCTCAAGCCTGCAACATCATCTTCTTCTTCTTCTTCTCCCACTCCTGTCCTTGTGGATGGTCATCAGGAGTTCGAAGTCAAGAGAATCTTGGATTCCCGAATTTCCAGGGGTGTGTTGCAGTACCTCATTGAATGGAAGGGTTTCGGTCCTGAGGAGTGCTCCTGGGTGAAGGATTCCGATGTTCACGCACCTTTTCTTATTCGAAAATTTCATAAGCAATTTCCTTCCAGTCCCTGTCATGGTGGTCCTGAGGCCCCCCCTAAGGAAGGGGGTACTGTAATGGAAATGGAAGGTTTCCAAGATGGCGTCCAAGATGGCGACGGCGTCCAAAATGGCGACTCCCGACCTCACCATGTGGATCCTGTTGGTCGCGGCTCTATGATGCCTTCTTCCTCCCGTCTGCCGATTGGTCGCCGGCGACGGAATGGTCGCCGGCGTCAGAACGTGCGCCAGCGTCAATGCGTCAGCGTCAGGACGTTGGAACCAACGCCTTGACGCCATTGCGTCCAAATTGGCGCCAAAACCTGGCCTATATTAAGCCTCTGGACATTGCTATCATTGCCCAAATATAGGTCTTACCTTGTGTATTCCTGGGTGTGATTACTGCTATTGATTTCTTGTGTACCGACTCCTGCTTGTCTTTTGGATTGACTCTTTACTGCCTGAACTGAACTTTTGCCTGGACTTCGACTATTCTCTCGTCTCATCCCTTTGTACTTCGATATCGGCTTGCTACCTGCCTCCTCCTTGGTCCTCACTCCAACTGCGCCTTCGGGCCCTTACACCAGCACAGTGCAATCGGGAATCGTGTAGCCGTAGCAGTAATATTTAGGCACATTAGTGAAATGATCTACCACTTGATCTATACTGTTGCCTGTGTGCTGAACGTAGTGATGCACTGCTCTTGCATACTTTTTTAGGGCTGAAGGTGCAATAGTTTGTGGGAAGGCCACCTAGGCCCGGGCCTAGGGCGGCAGGATTTTAGGGGGGCGGCATACTGCCCAACCACACCCACATTGGTTCAAAAACACTGGGGATGCACAGGAGATACAATCTCCATGAAAATTTGCAAGAATAAAGGGAAGGGGACAGGGGCGACAAACGGCAGTGGGCCTAGGGGCGTCCACTATGTAAATCCGGCCCTGCGTACTGAGGTGCCAGTACAGTGAACTAAAGACCGCAAGAGCGGTGCGTCACTATGTGCCAGTACGTGTCTATAGCCAAACACCTTCAGCACACACGCAGCAATATAGGCCAAGTGGCAGATCATTTCACTAATCATGTGCCCAAATACTACTGCTTCGGCTACATGATTTCATGTTTAAATGAGGCATGGAGAATAAGTCTAAACAGACTCCGCTTCTCTACTTCCTAAACGCGTCCATCTCCTACAGCTACATCAGAATGGATGTCAGGCTGAATGGTCGGCCCTCACAGATTTTCACCTCACTAAATCAGGCCCTCGTAGCAAAACGTTTGGACACCCCTGAGTTATACTAATGCTCAGCTACTATACACAAACACAGATATAATCAGATGAAAAATATGCAAAAACTTATTCAGGTGAAAAACTGGTGAAAAACACATAAAATGCAGTAAACAAATAATGGTATATCACTAAAAATGCTGTCACAAAGCTGTAGGCTATCAAACAGAAGTGGGACTAAAGAATTTGTCTGTAGCTTAAAACCACAAGCGACAATTTAGGTTGATGTCTATCCCTGGTCTAGAATATAATATAGGGTATTTATACAGTCACTGGTGAATAAGTATAAGCTGAAAAAGAAAATAACATTTTAAATCATATGTAAAGACTGTATCAACTGGGCACTATTGCACTGTAATTTTGTTCTGCTGCCTTGTAGTGGAATTTTCTAGCCAGTTCAATTCGAATGTGTAAATGGCATTATGATGGAGTGAGAAAATCATATGACTCCATTTACAAATCTGTAAATTACAGGAGGGCCAACTCCCATAGACTGTATTTTAATCAAATAATTCTAGTTTTGAAAAATGTATTCCTTTTTCTCTGTAATAATAAAACAGTATTGTAACCTGATCCCAACTAAGATATAATTAATCCTTATTGCAGGTAAAACAGTTCTATTGGGTTTATTTCATGTTTAATGATTTTTTAGTAGATTTAAATTATGAAGAGTGTTGAGAATCGTGCAATCGGCTGAGTTAAAACACTAGGCTAGTTGCTACACAACTTCTGCAGTACGCCAAATAACCATGTTTAAAAAAAGATCTATTTAATAATGTAACAGAGAATGAAGCAACTCATAAAATATATATTTGCCTTACTATCAAGGGGTAATTGTTCCTGGAAGTCCCTGTTTTGAAATAAATGAATCAAAAATATTATTCCTTTACATTTTACTTTACAAATGTCTGTCTTGTAAAAATTAAATGAACAATGCCCACCACAAAATGCAACAAGGCAAATATCTCTTTATACATTTGTATGTGGCTCCTGGGACCCCTGTTGTAAAAGGAAGTTAAAGTAAATAGCACAGTTTTATATCTATCATGTACATAGAGAAAAATTTTACTTTGAAGTAGTATTGTATTGTTTCACTGTGTTGGGCATGATCTATTTTGTTTTCAAGCCACAGCTGTCTTAACCACACTGGAGAGATCTGTGGAATTAGATAATATTTATTTGTTATTTGTTCATTTGTTATTTTTTCTCAAATTCCCTACCAGAAACACTACTTATTTTGATCAAAAATGTCATACATTGGAGATATTGTGCTGAACTTGCAAATACCCACCAGTAAGGAAACTTAATTTTGATTTCCTGCTATTACTGAATGTTTAAATCATTTTTCCTCAAAAAATGTTTCTATTTTAGTAATGCCAATGATAGCTTTCATTTCCTTCCATTCTGCTGAACTGTACAAATATAATGAATTACCTTATTATTGGTGGAGTGACATTACAAGGAAGCAGACAAAGTTTGATGTAAGATTTATGCCCTTGGGTTTGCTAAAATAAATTATTAGCCCTTATTGTCATAGTAATTAATGTTACAGTATAATATACAGTACACCAGTGCATTAAAGCAGTGCTGGAGGACATAGGATTCCTCTTGTATTGAAAGGAATGCTCGTATGACTATGAAAATTTTAATAAAATCTGTGAGTGTTCTAAAATGCTCTTTTCTATCGAAGAAACTTGCAGGTCAGCTACAGCAATGAAAAAGATTGTGATCTTATATTATAAGAGGCCAGATTATATTTTGTCTGCAAACTCATCTCACTGAAAGAGTAAAATTACACATAAATCATTCTCCAGGTAAAGCAAAAAGGTTAGTGCACACCTATTCTTTTGCAATTAAAGCTTTCTACATGGGTACAACGAGGTGCCCAAATTCATTAAACATGATTTTGAATCCATTTAGATGCCTAGTTGAGATGCGGCAAGCAGGTGCCATGCCAACTTAAGCCTGGTCTTTGTGGTCTACGGGCAAATCTAGGCCTGCTGATGCTTTTAGGGGCAGCCGTATTTTTTTTATTTTTTAAGGTAACGTTTTTATTGTTTTAAACCCATATAACATAAGACAATTCATGCCACTAAAATAATACAGTTAAAACACTTAAGTGTTTTACATTGTGTTGGTGTTTCATTCAGTGGTTTGGCTGATATCTCAGTGTCTTTAAACATGAGCGATTCAAGGGTGGGGGGATTGTTTGTAGTAAGACTTTATATAGTGTTGACGTTGGTTTAGTCAATGTTGGGGACCAAAGTGCTATTTCAAATTGAGGTTGGGAAATTTGTATATCTAATCTACCAAACTGTGCCTGGGATACCTGTCTGAGTTGGAAGTATCTAAAGTCAGATAAGTTGGTTCCAGTAAGTTTCTCTTTAAAGAATTTGTACGATCCAATGTGGTTCCAACTAATACATCTTGTAAACGCCTGATCCTCTTTTTGGGTCAGTATAGAAAGTCAGGGACTTTCTGGAAATGGGGGAGGCAGGATTTCACCCATTGGAGTGCATTGGGGGTTAAATATGAAGAGTGTTGGGGTAGAGCTTGAGTGCTAGGTTTCAGGCCTTTCTTAGAGTGGTCTTAACGGCTTATAGTTTCTCATAATCTGCTTGTGCTCTATACGGCAGATGCCTGAGACCTTCTAGTGAGCCCACAGTCAGTGCTTGGAGATTAGTATTTGGGTTGTAAGGGTCTGGGTTGAACCACCATTTAACATAGTGTAGTTGACTGGCTAGTTAATACAGTTACAAATCTGGTAGTTCCAGGCCCCCGTCTTTAGTGGTGCAAATAAGTTTACACCAGGCCAGCCTGGGTGTCTTAACCCCCCCCCATATGAAATATGTCAGGACCTGATTGACAGTTTTAAGTAACAAGATCAATGTGATTTTACGCAAACACTGGTACATACTACGTAGAGCATATCCCACAATAAGAGAGTTTGCCTTACCTCCTTTGACCTCATATAAAAGGGGCAAAACAATTGGTTCAGTGTTATCTAGAACCAAGACAGTCAAGGTAGACAATTGTACCAACACATTTTTGGGTACTAGAAATACTGGTATGTTTAAATTGTGTACAATGCAAACATGTAATCCGAGGAAAGAACTTTGTACATCCCGATACCGGTGAGACAATCCATATTAGGGGCTACCATACTTGTGTGTCACAATATGTGGTCTACGTGATCGTATGCCCGTGTAATAAATTGTATGTTGGGGAAACCGTGCAGAAAGTGAAGGCACGGATTTCCCAACATAAATCAACAATCAAATCAGGTAATCTAGCATTACCACTATCTAGGCATTTTCGGGAACATGGGCACACAAGTGACCAACTACGATTCATGGTGTTGGAAACTGTACCTCCACTGAAAAGAGGGGGGGATCGAGAGCTAAGATTGAAACAGCGGGAGGTGTGGTGGATTAATAAATTAAACACACCTCACCCTCATGGTCTTAACAAAGATGATTTATATTTATTCTTATAGTTAATTTGTTGTATTTCGTAAAGACAATATGTATGCGTGAAAATAGCTAAAACTATATTAAGTATGTATTAATTGTATCTGATTCTATTCAGGTTATGGGGTGGAAGCCCTGCACGATGTGTGAAAAATACACTATATGTCACTTCCTTCTCTGGACTTTAAATTTCATTTTGGATACGGACTATACCTTTATACCATTGCTACACATGGCTTGAGAAAGGGCCTAGACGGCTCGAAACGTCGCCGATTGATATGTGCACATATATGGTGATGTGAAGTTTTTTATCTTTTAATACAGAATTTAAGCATTAACAGTGAGTGCTGTCCATCTTTTCGTTTGTATATATATATATATATATATATATATACTGTATATATAAGGGTTAAAGCATCCTTGAGCTTTATCCTACAGGTAAGCTGCTGCTGAACTTTAAGGGGCATTCTATCAAGGAAAAGAAGTGAAAGCTGCAGAAACAATCACATGTACTTCAAAGTAGATATACACAACATTTTAACAGATAAACATTACAAAGTTGTCTAATTTTCTGCTATGGACCTATCCCATATTCATTTTTTTAAATGCATGCAATTTTCATTCAGGGCCATTTTTGCCTTATAGGAACTTGAGGGCCTATGCCTAAGAAGGCACCTTTAAGGTGACAGCCCTCGGATGCCTATATGGTAAATACATTTTCCCCTGACGCCTTTTCCCCTGCCGCCAGATTCCCAGCGGCAGAGGTTGGCGGTATCAGTTGTGGGTGACGGTAAAAGTGGCATCATAAGAATGAGTGGTAAAAGACGTAGGGAAGCCCCAGACAAGAATAAAGCCCTGAACTCATTTGAGTTTTTTATTAACTAAGCTTGCAATTGCTGGAAAAGTCAATTGAATTGTAGTTTGATTTTTGCTCTTGCTTTTTTTTCAACATTATCTCTAATACTGGTATAGGATCAGTTATCCAGAAACCAGTTATTCAGAACGCTCTGAATAATAGGAAGATCTTTTCCCATAGACTCCATTTTAATCAAATATTCAAAATGTATTTATCTGAATAATAAAACAGTGCCCTGTATTTGATCCAAAGTGAAAGCAAAAGAGTCTATTGGTTGTGGCAATGCACATTTTTATTCTTTTTTGTCCAAATTGTTTTGCGCTTTGCGACATTTATAACATTCCCCCATTTATCTGTAAAAATAAAACAGTGCCTTGTATTTGATCCAAACTGAAAGCAAAACAGCCTGTTGGTTGTGTTTACTGTTTATATGAATATATATGAAGTAGATGAAGTATAAACATCCAAATTGCAGAAAGATCCCTTATCCAGAAAGCCTCAGGTCCCAAGAATTCTGGATAACAGATCCCATGCCTGTATTAATAAACGTGCCCCTATATTGTATCAATGTCATTATTGCTGCAGTACAAGATGAAGAGGAAGATTATAAGAGAGATTTTTCTGCTTACTGTGGTGAAGGGGAATCATATCAAGCAAATATGATGATCCAAGAATGCCGTGAGCCTGTTCTATTTTTGTGCTATCTATATATATATATATATATATATATATATATATATATATATATATATATATATATATATATATATATATATATATATATATATATATATATAAATGTACAGTTGGCTCGCTTCACAATGCTTCTTAGAACATTTCTCAATATGCAGTGAAATTCTTTTCCACTATTTGTTTTGATTGATTTAAATTTAATGTGGAAAAGCCCCAAAATGCCAGTTTTGAAACTTGCTGAATCATTTTTTTTATCTCTTAGCCTGTTTCTGGGAGAAAGTAAGACTTGGGGGTCCATTTAATAAAGTGCAGTAAATTTGACTTTAATTTTCCGCATGTTATCGCTGAGAATATTTTTACGCCACAATATTCACAGCGACTACGTTTACTAACAGCGATGCACTCAGAAGTCTTTGCGATCACTTGCGGTAACTACGTTAACGAACCAGCTTACATTAGCAGTAATTTTAGCGAGTTGCGAATTTTCTGGCGACAAATTACGTTTTTGGAAATATTTATGCTATAAAATAGTCTTGTTTTATGGAGGTTATTATGGCAATTTTTACTGTGACATTTATGGCCAGAAATGCATCTTCAAAACTCATAAACTTTATTGACTGATGATTATACCATCCAACAACATTACCAGAGTAACACCAATCAAACATATATGCATCATATTGTAGGGATGTGTAAAATAGCCACCCCTAGTATTATTGGCAGGCAGTCCCTCAGTGTTATAGACACCCAACTGGGTCCTAAAATACAGTTGGGAGGGGTACTGTTTGCTCTTCCTGCTCTAAGCTATGCCCCTTGCTGTTTCTCACAGTGACCAGCAGATGGCACTGTGCTAGGATATAAAAGGCTCTGAAGCCATGCTTTCAGTGTCCATTTTGTGCTAGCTCTGACCTGAACAGGCAGGCAGAGCTCTGTGGAACCTGGACAGGTCAGGTCTAATAAGAATAGGCTACTCGCCCTTATAGGTCACTCTAGGAGTGACAGAAAGACAGGTTATTTAGCTGAGCAGCTCAAGGCTCCGACGAGGAGAGTCAGAGGGATTAAGATCCCGGTTACTAATAGCCCAGAAGTAGGGACTAAGTGTATAGGAACAGGGTAGATAGATTCCCCTCAGGTTCCACTTAGGGAAAAGGCTGAAAGCTGGGTGTACCTTTCTTGCTGCTGAGCACGTCCTCTTGCCTGTGGGGACTAATACTGACCAAATGGTGCTGTGAGTATTGCCTATTCAATGTGATGCCAAATCCTGTCTACTGTATTGTATACTCCACTGAGGATTGTGTAAGTTTAATAAATAAGTTCATGGTTAAGTTATAAGATCCACTGGCGCCCAATTATTATACCCTGTATCCAGTTACAGTTGCACTACACCCTGCCTTCACACAGTTGCGAGGGCTCACTCCCTAAGATTATAGGTCTCATCCGGAGCACATTTATTGGGAGTGGAGCTCAATAGTGGTGTACAGTACACACAATTTACTATAGCGCTACAATATAAACACATCTGCCAATAGAATAATATGAACAAGAAATCATACCAGTCAATCGCTTTGCTTCATACAAATGCACAGTTTAATATCGCCAATCACAATACAACCAAAAAAGCGTAGAGGCTGCCTAATCCTTGGACTGTGATGCCCGCTGCCAATAATACGCCTCTAAGCTGAAACTGCTGCTGTTGCAGCATATAGATGCAGAAGCCAAAACATCCTGTCAAGAATAGCTACAGATCTCTCTCCTGTCAGCAAAGAATAATGGGTAAAAAAAAAAGTATTATGGGATATTTCCTGCCCCTTGAGAATTTTCTGGTGGAAAAATACTTTTACGCCACTACATAGGTGGCGGTAAAATTTTGCGAAAAATTCTTTCGTAAATTTTGTCTTTTGCACATTTCGCTGTTTAGTAAACCAGGCATTAATGTGGACATAGCGTTATTTTCAGCGAATGCGATAACTGGCGAACACTTATTCTTGTGCAAGAAAATTTGCAAATTTATATTAACCGCAGGTTAGTAAACTGGCGAAAACGTGCATATCTTTACCGCACTTTAGTAAACAGACCCCTAAATACCATCGGTATGTTTTGGGGTTCATCAGCAGACCAGTAGGTGACCAGGCCACATTTTTCATAAGAAATCCAGATCTTAACTCTCACAAAAGGCATTATGGGCAGAGACATGGAAATCACTCCTTTATGTTCATGTGGTCAACTATGCATTCAAAACCACTGGTTTTATAGCACAGATACAGACTAATAATCCAGAGTCGTATATCCGAACTTGCAGACAGTCTGTTTCGATCTTGTTAGATCTCATCAATGCAAGATATTAATCATGGCTTCTGAGTAAGTAGGACTTGGAGAGTAGCAAAGCAGAGAAACCAACCCGGTTAGGGTGAGATGGGCTAAAAGGAGCCAAAAAGCCCTTCATTATGCAATACATGCAGTGTAAAGCTTTATAAAAAAAATAAGGAATTTACATGCCTACACACATTGCACTGCCTTCATAACAGAAATCAGATTTCAACTGCCTTAGGTGAGAGTTAAAATCTATTTTTGGTATGAAGACAGTGCTATGTTCGTAGCATGAGGCAAGTAAATGCTGTCTGTTTTCAGAAGGCTTTACACTGCATGTCATTGTGAGGGGCTTCTTTGGCTCCTTTTAGCCCATCTCACCCTAACCAGGTTTGTTTCTCTGCTTCATACGAATGTATTCTAGGTACAGCACTTTGTTCTGGCAAACTAAGACCCTATCATGTATTGCATAGCTTTACTTGCCCACAGGCCAATACTAAAATAGATGCTAGTATTAACAGAGCAGCCGAGTGAAAGGATAAGAGGTATTATATAACAAGAAGAGAATAGTTTTATTTTTAAGCTGACAGCTGATTTTTTTTGTATGAGCTGCTAGTCTAGTCTGCTTTCATATGCACGTATGTAGGAAGAGAGCAAGTCAAAATATATGTAAGTAATATATCTGACTGTTTACATTCTCTGCACTATTGTCTCTAAATCCTGAAACAAAGTTGCAAACCATTAAGGAGGAAAGGACTATTAACATCAAAACTGAAAGGGTTTTATTTGCAAATATAATATACCATATATACTCGAGTATAAGCCGACCCGAGTATAAGCCGAGGTACCTAATTTTACCTACGAAAACTGGGAAAACTTATTGACTCTAGTATAAGCCTAGACACAACTACAGCCCTGTCTCCCAGCAGCGCACATTCTGCCAAAGCGACCCCCCCAGCGATCAACCGGACTTCTTTGCAAAGTTGATGGTGACAGAGAATTGCCAAATGGATTACTGTGTGCATTGTCCCACTGTCCCACTACCATGTGCAGAGGGTGCTGTTTGATATTGCCATCACTGTTAATCTTTCGTATAACCAACAGAGGGCGCTGTGTGATATTGCAGTCACTGTTATTCTTTCATATAACCAACAGAGGGCGCTGTGTGATATTGCAGTCACTGTTAATCTTTCATATAACCAACAGAGGGCACTGTGTGATATTGCAGTCACTGTTATTCTTCCATATAACCAACAGATGGCGCTGTGTGATATTGCAGTCACTGTTAATCTTTCATATAACCAACAGAGGGTGCTGTGTGATATTGCAGTCACTGTTATTCTTCCATATAACCAACAGATGGCGCTGTGTGATATTGCAGTCACTGTTATTCTTTCATATAACCAACAGAGGGTGCTGTGTGATATTGCAGTCACTGTTATTCTTTCATATAACCAACAGATGGCGCTGTGTGATATTGCAGTCACTGTTATTCTTTCATATAACCAACAGAGGGCGCACTGTTATTCGTTCATATAACCAACAGAGGGCATTGTGGGATATTGCAGTCTCTCCCCAAGTGAACTGTTGGTATAGGAATGATTAAAAGTGACTGCAATCTCAGCTACTCAGGTCGGGTACCGCTGACCCGAGTATAAGCTGAGTTAGACTTTTTCAGCACATTTTGGATGCTGAAAAACTCGGCTTATACTCGGGTATACACGGTACTGTTACCCCTGGCAGCTGGCTGTCCCAAAACCTTCAGTCAGTGTGTTCAGACTGACATTTGCACAGTATTTGCAGGTCACAGGCAGGTTTGGACTTAGCTCCCCTTCTGCTCTCCCTGCCTGCAACCTTACTCTGCTTGGCTTCCACCTCCAGCAGACTCTATTTATAGGTGCACTCCTGCCAGTCTTGCCTTTGCATGACATTAGAGTTGGGGCAAGTGTAGAAATATAATTGAAGGTGCCTTGCCAGATCGGGTTGGGTGCAGGTTGGGAGTAAACAGGTTAGGGCAGGGTGCTTCAGAACTGCTACAATAGGTCATATACGTACATACATAATATAAGCTGTTGTGAAGCCATGGGGCAGCCATTTAAGTTGAATGCTCTGTACAATACCATGGTTTTAGATTATAAACAAAGAGCAAGTGATTTTGATGGCTCTCTATATCATTACAGAATGGAGACCCCTGCAAAGCTGGCCATACATGCACAATAATAGTTTCCAATAATTTTCTGTGCATGTATATTACCCATGTATTCTGACCAATATACATGATATACAGATGTTGGTCTGTTCAGGGACTGGGCCTGTTTGACTTCTATATGGTTTTTTAACAGAAAAGGAAGTCAACAGGAGATGCATGATGATGATGCACATCCTGCAGTTCTAGTTGTTCAGGCTGTCTGGCCGAACAAATGGAGCAACTGAAAGTCAGCCATATTGTATATAGTCCCTTGTATGTTCATCTCATGTGTCATGCAAATAAGCATGTGTATTTTACTCAATATAAAATAGGGTGCTTGTTGCCAAGAAATAGTTGTAGGTGCTGGATCAACAAATTCAAGTTTTAAATGTAAAACAAATATTTTATTCTGATTGATAGATCTGGAGGAGAACTGATCCTGTTTTAAGAATCAGACCTAGAGAACAGAAATGGATAGAGACTGCTTCCATAAACAATTACAATTTACAAATAACTTGAAAACTTGTTTGCTGGAAAGTTGCTTTTTCTTATATTGTTAAAAAAAAAAAAAGATCCCCTTTAAAGAGATATGATGTTAAAGATACTGAAATTAGATCTGAATTTGCACCAAATAAAAGTTAATAAACAAGAACCCAGGGAGTAAAAATTTAATTAATTCCAAAGCAATCTTCCAATCAAGCAATATACAATTTGGGGAGTTTTGGTAAATATCTTTGAGGTCTGGTATGAAATTCATTGTCAGTCATTCAGAAATTACTATTACAATTACTGTATGTCTGTTGGTCACAATATTGTACAATTCAGTCTAGATACATAGAACATAGCAATCCTTTTCTGGCTGTGCAGCAGTGCAGAGGAGGACACTATTTATATGTAGTGATGGGCGAATTTATTCGCCATGCTCGAATTTGCGGCGAATTTGCGCGATTCGCCGCCAGCGAATAAATTTGTGAAACGCCCGCGAAAATTCGCCGGCGTCAAATTTTTTTTTTCGAAAAAACGGACGCCGGCAAAAAAAAACGGGCGCCCGCGCCGTTTTGCGAATTTTTCACCGCTTCACGTTTTGCGAAACGGCGCAAATTCGCCCATCACTATTTATATGGGAATCATTTACAATATTCACATAGCAATAAATACAGTGCTGTATTCTCATTAGCTAGTGTATATTGTTTTGTGAAAAACACTACAGGGGCACCTTGGCAGTAAGTACTCTCTACATTACACACGTAAAGGGTGTTTGCTACTTTAAAGTGCCCTCACTCAAAAACAAATATTGTTTTGCACAGTTTGATTGCTTCATTTTATTATAAACAGTGACACCTGCACACATATTATTATATTATTGATAGAGGAATGTGAAAGCAGTGAATGAAGTTTTTCTTGAAACAAGGTCTTGCACTATGAAAGGTGCTTTAGTCAAAGGATATCACTTTAAAATGCCAACAAGCATTGTACCATTTTCTTTAATCATTTTCCATTCAGTTGTATGAGGTTATTTTTCAGTAGAGTCTATGAGGTACATTATGGCATCTCCCTTGTATATGTTTATCATGCATATATACTGTACCTTATATGATTGTAAGCTCCTATATCAGTCTGAATTTCTGTGTTAAGATGTACCTGTATATACCCTTCAGTTGTCATTCATCCCTAATAATATTTTGTTGTTATATACCATAGAATCTAGGGCCTAGAATCCTAGATCATTATTAATGGCACTGATAATGTCATGTAACATTACAAATTAGTAATAAAAACACATGGCCTTCAGTAACATTAGCATATAAATCAGTTGTTAGAGTTATTAATTTAATTGTAAATTATGACAAGGGTCCTTGAATTACCAAGTGATCTGGTTTCATTATTTTTAATAAAATGGAGCAACTGATTCACATGGTTGACTGTACCATTTAAGACTAGTGTGTGAACATAAATGCCCCCATGGCAAAATCTTTAGAGTGCCCATTTAAGAAGGTTGTAGGGATAAATATTCTAGATTTAATTCATTTTATTGGCTAATGAGCTTTCATTAGAATAAAACGTTTTCCTAGAAAACTAATTTAAGAGAGCAGTAGAAACTGCCAGTACACTGGACAGATCTGATTTTTAGTAGTAAGCAATTGCTGATGAGCTATTTACAACCTCCGACAGGCATGCTGACTGCTCATTACCCTGCTGAGTCAACAGCTCTGTGTTAAGCTCAGGCTTCTTCCCCTGAGTATAAGCAAACCAGATGGATATACAGCCTTTCAGCATGATCTCAGGTCTTGTCTGCTCTCCTTTTAGCACTCGAATAACTGTTTTCACAGTTCTAGTGTTAAATATCTAGGTTTCAAAGTCAGAGCAGAAAGTATAACCTATAGTATAACTAGTATTAATCATCTTTGATAGATTAGGCTTTCTCCCAGTTAGCATGTAGTATGGACATTGCCTTAAACAATTCATAAAACACCTGTTGCGAATCATAGCAGTCATTACTGCATATGTCCATAACTCTTTTGGCAATTTACTCTCAAGTAACATACACCTTGCCATCTCAAATAGTGTTCTCCAATTTCTTTCAGTCCCATTTTGATAATAGGTGCTGAGGTCTCATGTCTTATGCTCTTCTTACTGAGCAGTGACTGAAAGTTCTTTACCATAAATTCTGTGCCATTATCAGACTGTATACATTTGATAGTCCCATAGCGGGCAGTATCAGTAATGAACTTTTCTGTGACTAATACTGTTTCACTCTTATTTTTCAGAAAGTACATAAATACAGCACCAGAGTAATCAGCACTAAATGCTATGACATATCCAAAATCATCTTTTGCTATTGGCTCTATGGTGCCTGCTAAATCAGGGTGTACTAGTTCAAGAGATTGTTTGGCATGGGTGTCAGACTCCCTGTTTCTGTTCTGAACAAATTTTCCCTTGGTACAAATTTCAAAATTTAGGTTATCAACCTTACCCATAATCTTCATTCCATCAACTACAGTTTGTAGTTTTAAAAGATCCTCATAATAACAATGATAAAGGATTTCATGCCAAGTTTGAATATCATAACAACCATGACAACTGTCACCAGTCTCATCAAAAGCGTTCAGATAATAAAATATTAATATTATTATCTGAACGCTTTTGATGAGATGGTGAATTTTGGTACCATTCTTATGGATCAGTTCACTCCCGTCTTGCCGAAATTTAACAGATGCGCCATTGCTTGTTGCTGCTTCAACAGAGACAATGTCCTGAGGATATGTGGGTATATACAGTGCATTTAGTAATGTTGTCTTTACTCTGTTCCCCTTGCTGTCAGTCAGGCACACTTCTGCGTCAACTCTCCTCAGCTCTTCACGAAAAGTCTTTTTACCGTCCGCCAACTTCATGTAGTGGAATGTCTCATCAAATCTTTTTAATGTTTGTAATTATATGTGATGTTGCTTCTGTATCCACCATTAGTCCCTTTGGTGTTCATGTAGGCCTGAATCATTGATGGCAATTGACAGTTTTTTTGAAGTTTTTTTGAACTCCCATAACTTCGAAATTCCAAATAAAAAAGACCAATCAAAAGTTATCAAAAAATATGGGTTTTTTTGGGGGGGGGGGAATAGGGCAGTTTTTGATCGAATTTGAATCATATGAATCAAAGTAATTGCGCATTCGAATTGTGTGAATCAAAGTTTTTCCCCAAAAAAACGTTGATTTTTCAAAGTCCACCCATAGGCTAAAACAGCAATTCGGCAGGTTTTAGATGGCGAATGGTCAAAGTCAATTTTTTAAAGAGACAGTACAGGATAAAATTTTATATTCACATTTTTTAATTAAATAAATTTAATTTCTAATTCAAATTTTTCAAAAATGTTTTCACAAAAAGTTGCACAAATTTTCACTTCCACCTTTTATAAATCTCCCCCTAAGTGTCTCTCCAACATTTCTTAGTGCTGTAATGGCTGTTTCTGCATATGCTATATAGTCTGTGACACTTTCAGAGATGATAACTCTGTGTATAAGCTAATTATTCATGGCTTACCTTTGCCAGCATAGTGGTTTCTCAGGATTTGAAGCACTTTCCTTCCATCATCAGATGCTTCTCACATAATTTCTTCATCCAAAAATTGAATTAGTTCAGCATAAGCCTCCTCTTTCTTACTTCTGTCCTCTAAGTCTGTGTCCTGTGTCTGTGGGTTCATGCAGGATGGTTTCTTTAAGATTCATCAGGCACATGTGGCCTAGAAACTTTGTCTTCCATAATTCTTTTCATTAAGTTATTAAGAAATAACTTACCGAAACTCCACTTCCGCTCCTGTTCAGAAAAGGCGACATGGCGACCATCCATTGTGCGGTGCTGGATTTCTCCTCCTTTGCTATCTCTCATGTTGTACTGACAGCACGTGGAACAGTTGTAGATGCTGTGTCGGAAGGGTGATCAGCTTGGACAGCACATCCTTATTCCTTAGGAAGGGGCCCACCTGCGGCAGCCAAAGAGCCAGAGGAGCCCAGTGCAGAGCAGAAGGGGGGGGCTGATAATCTGAGGCTTTCACTGCACAAGCAGAGCTCCCAGCCTGCCCAATACACCGCCTACTCCCCGCTAACAATGGGCTCAGCTTGTACTCAGTGCAAACAGCAGCGCATTCCCTGGCCTTGCGCCTTCACTTCTGCTTATTTTCCCCCAAAATATCCCCGTTGGCTTCTACTTCCCAAATCAGTGGCTGTTACTGCTCTAAACATTATGTCCCCCTTGTTCTCACTTCCCTTAACTGGAGCATTCTCCCTCTACCAGGAGAGTGTGTTGCCACAGTCCCATTGATTACATTGTATAATGACTCTTCACTAAAAAATAACATAGATTTAACTTCATTTATGTCAACAAAAATATGATTGCATCTTTAAAAGAACAGTTCAGTGTGAAAATAAAAATTGGATGTAAGGTCCACAAGGACAGCTCACCATGGTGGTCTAGTGGCTTGCGGGGACACCCATGGCACGCATCCTTGTCCTCTGAGTGCCAGGTCTCCTATTTTTGAATTGAGGAAGTTGCCCGTTGTTAGGTCCAATTCATTTAGTTCCTGGATGCTATTCCTTCTGTCTTCTGCTCTGTATTCCGGTATTGACCCTTGCCTGCCTGCTTGACTACTCTGATCTCTCCAATCCTGACCATTGCCTGCCTGACTTAACTCTCCAATCCTGATCCTTGCCTGTCTGTTTATCCTGTGAAACGATGCCTGTACCGACCCGGCCTGTCTGTCTATTCTTGAACTCTGCTTGTGCTAGCCCGGTCTGCCTGACTACGCTTTCCATCCAATATCCTTGGTAAAACAATCGTGCCCCTTTGCTCATCTGAAGTGAAAGGCGGCTATTAAAGGCAGAAGCAAGAGCCGACACCAGGGAGCCTAGCACTGGTTCTGGATTTAGGATGCTGAACGTGACACTGGATTAATAGATAGCCTGTCCAAAATAAAAAATGTTTCTAATATAGTTGGGCAAAAATGTAATCTGTAAAGTGCTGGAGTGACTGGATGTCTAACAGAACAGAACACTTCTACCTGCATTTCAGCTCTCTAACTCTGAGTTAGTCAGTGACTTGAAGGGGGGCCACATGGGACATAACTGTTCAGTGAGTTCGCAATTGATCCTCAGCATGCAGCTTAGATTCAAAAGCAACAGTTATGACCCATATGGCCCTCCCCAAGTCTCTTATTGGTTACTGCCTGGTAACCTATCAGTGGAAACCAAGAGAGCTGAAAAGCAGGTAGTATTCTGGCTATTATGTAAGACATCCAGTCACTCCAGCCTTTATAGATAACATTTTTGGCTAACTATAATAGAAACATTTTTGTATTTTGTACAGCCTAGTTTTTATTTTTGCACTGGACAATTCCTTTAATGCCAGCTGTAATGCCATCAATCTTCACAGTAACACTTGCATAAAAGGAAACCACCAAAGGAAAGTGGTTCTTTTATGCATTAATGTGCTTGCCAGCAGAACTTGGGATAAGTGAGTTACACATAACAGGGGTGTCAATGGAGTGATGACACATAGCTCTTCCATTCATGGGCAGATTTTCAATAAGGCTAGGGGAGGCTAAGCCTCCCCAAACCTCGCTGACACCTAGAAAAAAAAGTTAAAAAATCTCTTACTGCAAGTAGCTTTTACTTTAAACAGCACATCGGTGGAAAGCTCTTCTCATTTCTGCAGGGCCCGGTACTGCTGTAATTAGCTGCATTCTGATTGGATCTTTCTGCTTTCAGCCTCTCCAATCAGAGTGCAGTTCTCATTACAGACAGCAAAATCTACCAATCAAGCACTTGGTAGTAGGCATGGCAAGGGAGATTACAAGAACTGAAGGCTTCGTCAGAGTAGTGAAGACTTATAAGAATGATCAGTAAGATTTCACCTGCACTCCTAACTAGAGATGTCGCGAACTGTTCGCCGGCGAACTTGTTCGCGCGAACATCGGGTGTTCGCGCTCGCCGGAAGTTCGCGAACGTCGCGCGACGTTCGCCATTTTGGGTTCGCCATTGTTGGCGCTTTTTTTTGCCCTCTCACCCCAGACCAGCAGGTACATGGCAGCCAATCAGGAAGCTCTCCCCTGGACCACTCCCCTTCCCTATAAAAACCGAAGCCCTGCAGCGTTTTTTCACTCTGCCTGTGTGTGCTGAAGAGATAGTGTAGGGAGAGAGCTGCTGCCTGTTAGTGATTTCAGGGACAGTTGAAAGTTTGCTGGCTAGTAATCGTTTTGATACTGCTCTGTTATTGGAGGGACAGAAGTCTGCAGGGGTTTGAGGGACATTTAAGCTTAGGTAGCTTTGCTGGCTAGTAATCTACCTTCTACTGCAGTGCTCTGTATGTAGCTGCAGTGGGCAGCTGTCCTGCTTCTGATCTCATCTGCTGACTGCTGCAATAACAGTAGTCCTTGTAAGGACTGCTTTTATTTATTTTTTTGTTGTTTTACTACTACTACTACTACTACTACTATAAGAGCCCAGTGCTATTAGTCTAGCAGTGTTGGGGAGTGGGACTGGTGTGCTAATCTGCTGCTCCTAGTAGTTCAGCAGCACCAACTTTAATTTTTTTTTTTTAATATTCTTTTTTTTTTTATTTTACTTTTTTTTATTTTACTACCGCTGTAGTAGTGTATAAGTTGACCTTTTAGGCATTATTTGCCCTGTAGGCATTATTTGCACACTGTTTTCTTCAACCCGCCATCGAGCTGTGTGACCTTGTTCACATTCTGTCTAAATATCCATAATATTACCGTCTCCAGAAAAAACACCGGAGTCACTTTTTTCAAGCAGCCATAATATATTTTACGTAATCCGTATCCACCGCTGTAGTAGTGTATACGTTGGCCTTGTAGGCATTATTTGCACACTGTTTTCTTCAACCCGCCATCGAGCTGTGTGACCTTGTTCCCATTCTGTCTAAATATCCATAATATTACCGTCTCCAGAAAAAACACCGGAGTCACTTTTTTTCAAATCCCTGCAGACTTCTGTCCCTCCAATACAGAGCAGTATCAAGCAGATTACTAGCCAGCAAACTTACTATCATCTGTCCCTGAAATCACTAACAGCTCTCCCCCTACACTATCTCTTCCAAGCACACACAGGCAGATTTTTCAGATACATTTTTGCCCTTGATCCCCCTCTGGCATGCCACTGTCCAGGTCGTTGCACCCTTTAAACAACTTTAAAATCATTTTTCTGGCCAGAAATGTCTTTTCTAGATGTTAAAGTTCGCCTTCCCATTGAAGTCTATGGGGTTCGCGAACCGTTCGCGAACCGCTCGCATTTTTGCGCAAGTTCGCGAATATGTTCGCGAACTTTTTTTCCGACGTTCGCTACATCCCTACTCCTAACTAACCGAATCATTGCTGCAGATTTTATCCCTTCTCCCAAACGTACTATATATATTAGGGGCTTTCTTCTACTACCCAAAATACATTTTGGCATTTACACTCTGTAGTGGGCACAATAATTAAATGCAGTAGTGGAAACAGTCAGTGGGGGTAAAAGAATACTGAGAAAATAAGAGTAGGATAAAGGGTGAACAAATTGCAGAAAAACATATAAAAGATAGAAGAAGATAATGTAGTGTGAGGGGGGGATAGGAGTAAAGAGTAACAAAAATGGAAAGAGATACTGTAGGAGGGAATGGAAAGGGGAGCAAAAGGGGTTGGGGGATCAATAGTTAATAAATGTTTTTTTTTTGTACAAGGGAAAGTATAGAGATTTGTTTAAAAAAAAATATATGTATACATTGAAAAAAAAACTGGGTTGTGTTTCTGTGGCAATGTTACAGTATTAGTACCCTGCCTAAATGCCTGATCTGTCAGTACCCACTGAAAGTGTCAATATCCACTATCTTACAGTCAGACCCAGACTTACAATCTGTGGATTCTGGAAAATGCCAGAAGGGCTGCTGTAAGATGCCATAGTTTGTGACTATTTAGTGGGCTGGTATGGGTGATTGGGCCTATTTTGAATCCTAGTTCATGCCTGCTGACAATTACTGTATGTACAGTGCCTGGTGTGCCAGTATTCACTGCTTTTAATTGTATAGAACATGCTAGTTTTGTTGTATGCACTGCATCTTACTGCATATAATATGTCTCGGTTTCAGTGCCTTCTGCCTCCACAGTATAAAAGTAAGTAAATCTCATTTAAAGGGGTAACTCATCGCTAATTCTAAACAACTTTTCAATTGGATTTATGTATATTTATTTATTTGCTGCCTTCTACATATAGTTACATAGTTAAATTGGGTTGAAAAAAGTCCATTAAGTTTAACCCTTCCAAATGAAACCCAACATCCATACGTACATACTCACATAAACTATTATATATACCCATATCTATACTAACTATAGATTTTAGTATCACAATAGCCTTGGATATTATGTCTGTCCAAGAAATCATCCAAGCCACTTTGAAAAGCATTAACAGATTATTTCCAGCTTTTAAATGGGGTTCACTGAATCCGTCTGATAAATAGATGCTCTGTAAGGCTACAAATGTATTATTATTTTCACATTTTATTACTCATATTTTTATTCAGATCCTCTTTAATTCATAATCCCGTCTCTTATTCAAATAAGTGCATAGTTGCTATGGTAATTTGGACCCTAGCAACCAAATTGCTGAAATGACAAACTGGAGAGCTGCTTGAATAAAAAAAAGGTCACCTAACAAAAAAGATTACCCGTTCATTATGGATGAGCAGAATTAAGTGGAACATCTGTAAACTCATCCTGAGCATTTTGGGATGGAAAAGCATTTCCACCTGCTCTTCTGCACAGTTCCCATTGAAATCAGTGGGAGGTGCACAAGGTAGATGCGAGGGTTAATTTTTTTAGCAGCATCTAATAAGTCTACTCCTGTGCTCCCCTGCGGCTGAACGGAAGAAATCGGAACGCAGGGGAGTGCAGCAAAAAACGCCCGCGTGTAAGAGCCCTTAATGCTGATGTCAGATATAGTATTAGATGCTTCTAAAAAAAAGTAAGAACCCTTAGTCCGCTAGAGAATGGTCAATTTTAACCTTCCCAAACAAAAAATGCACCTTCCGCCTATGCTTTCATAAGACAGCAAATCAGCAGCTGGAAACAAGAGAATAACTAAAATGGTTATGTTCCTGTATCTGCTCTGTTCATGTCTGTTTTTCTTATGAAAACCAGCATACCATTGTTAACTGAGCATGTTAACAGTTGTTATTATAGGCTAAATCTACTGTACATTTGGTTATCAGTGAGGAATCCACTGCAAAACCCTCTGTAATGTGCCTATTTTTGAAGTATAACTGCCAATATCACCCTATTATACAATAACCCCTAATAATTCCTTTATTACTCAGGCTTTAAAAACAGAAATTTGCCTGGTCTTTTTCATATTCATATAATTTCAGCTAGCTATGATCCTGCAGAGTAGAGGTACCTCCAGTTGTAGAACAAGACTTAGAAAGATGCCAATGCAATGTATCCATGGAAGGGCTTCTAGGTCAAACTGTTGTGCCTCCCAAATAATGTTTTCAATCAGTTCTCAGCAGATTGCTAGGGTCTTGCATAAATTGGGGAAAGTTACTAAAAAAAAAAACCAGTGGACTTTTGCAACTTTGCTAAATTTTCACCAAAGCAAAATGGATCACAATCGCCCATTACTACTTGGGTCTGGTTTAGCCAAGGAATCAGGCAGGAATAAGAGACTAAAAGTTGAACATGTGAGGACATAGAAGATGAGTAATAAAAAGTAGCAATAATATTTAAGTTAAAGCATCACAGTGCACCCCATTTACAAGTTGTGAATAGGAAGAAGGGAATAACACCAATTTAAAAATTGCAAAACAAAGTACAATTCAAAAGTTAATTTCAACATGATATCAAAGCAGCTTCACTTTGCCATATTTTTAAATAACTCCAGCATCCACTGAAAAAACAAAAATGTATTTTTTTTGACATTGCAGACATAGCTAAATCATTTAATTTTCCTGTAGAAATGTAAAGAATCCTTTGTTAATACTTAGGGGCAGATTTATCAAAGGTCAAGGTGAATTTTTTAATTAAAAGAAATTGAATTTCAAGCTATTTTTGTATACCTCGATAAGGGAATACTCCAAATTCAATTCGAATTTGAAAAAAATTAGAAAATTCGATTATCAAAATTTATCATGTACTGACTCTTTAAAAATTAGACTTTGACCATTCTCCATCTAAAACCTGCCGAATTGCTGTTTTACAATGTAATTCTCCTACCGCACACCTGTAGTTCACCAATCCTGCAAGCTGGTGGTGCGTTCCTTCCATTGACCCGGCCGGGTCCCTTAGCAACCAACGTGTAAAAGAAACGGATCCGCACACACACCGATTAGTGCAGTCGGGATTATCCCCTTTTATTCAGCCACCAAACATCAACGTTTCGGGGGGGAAACCAGGGTCTCCCCCCCGAAACGTTGATGTTTGGTGGCTGAATAAAAGGGGATAATCCCCGACTGCACTAATCGGTGTGTGTGTGCGGATCCGTTTCTTTTACACGTGAATTGCTGTTTTAGACTTTTGGGAAAAACTTTGATTGAATTTGATCAAATGTGCGATTACTTCGATTCGTATGATTCAAATTTGAACTATTAGATCGAAAACGGACCTATTCGGCCAAAAAAAATTTGACTTAATTTCGTTGGTCTTTTTGAATTCGAATTTCAAAGTTTTTCAAATTCGAAATTCAACCCTTGATAAATCTGTCCCTTAGCTACCTGTTTATCAACTTGGTTGAACTGTCATTAAAATAATTGTCTTATTACATAAGCAACATTTCCAACTACCTTGACAACTGCTGCACTCCTCTCAAACTCTGATGGAAATTCCATGAAGTTATAACTTTGTGAAAAGAAACATATTGTGAAACAAACTGGTCAAAAACGAAATAATACAAGGTGAAGCAGTAGTCATAACTACTGTGCCATTTTATATACTGTATATGGCCCATAATTTTTCAAACTATTCCAGTGTTGAATATTTCTGCTATACCCTGCTAATGCCCAAGGTAATTTATAAATATATATATAGTTATGAACTATTACACTAGAACAGAAAAATTCTTTACCTAAGTAAAGATTCTAACATTTTGCATCAAATACCTTTGCAAGATAATCTTTCATAATAGTGCCTGGAATTGTCTATGTCAAAAGATATCTGCCAGTTGAAAAAGTTCAGATTTCAGAGAAAAATACAGAATAAATTTCTTGTGTTATTCTCTGACATGTTTATAAAATGAGCATTTTTCAGAAAGTCACAGCAATAAGCATGCCAAAAATGTTGAAATGAAGAATTATCTGTTCTTTTTTGACTTTTGATAAGATAAGATAACAAACATCCCCACCAACAGCAGCACCATTGTATTTGCCAGAACCCAGTTTAGCAGTGTGGCTCTGCACACATATATAAAATTCTCTTTTAAGCAACATGAAACGCAAAAATGTGAATATACTAGCGCAGCTGGGCAGGAATGCGCATTTTGAAGAGCGTTACTATTACGCCACGAAGAGGCAGTCGTAAAAATTGTGGTGCTGTTGCCCGGGTGCAGTTTTGCACATATACAGACGCAAATCTGTGACGGCCGCAGTGCAAGCGCATTGTAGCCACGCCCACAGCCACGCCCCTAACAACCACGGCATCGTCTGCAACATAAATGCCCAATCTTTTGCGCAATGCGCATAAACAAAAGCATCGCAAAAGCTCTGTGTTATGCGCAATATCACGCAAATATATTAGCGATCACGCTTGTGATGGCGCAGGCAATCTTTTGCGTCCACTTATGCGCTGCGTTGCTTTAATAAATGAGCCCCACTATATTTAAGCCATTCTGCTTTGCTATATGGTTTCTCAGTGTAAGAATTCCCAGATCTCACATATGATTTATGTTGACTTGTTATGTTACCAGGTCAAAAGATATAAAGGAAGAGAGCTAGCTAACAGCGCAACAATAAAATCCTACAGCTTCAATCAGCTAGATAAAATTGGCCCACAACCATGCTTCATGTAAATAGCAAAAAGTTATCTACACATTTTGACATAACATGGACAATTTTGCTACAGTATAGTAACCTATGGAAACAATTAGATGTTACCTTTTAGTAGTTAATGCAATTCTGTATAATATTATTAAAAGCAAACCTCTAATTTTTTAATATAGGGTACTAGGGCCAGGCAAATTGTATCCAGGTGTATACAATATTGATAGAAAGGCCCAAATAATTCTGCCCAGAACTTGCAGTAGCTGCATATTAATGTATAGCCTAGAGGAAAAAAAACTGATTTCATCTGTAGGAGAGAATAACAAAGCTTATAACAAGTGTATATTATATATAATCAATTCACTAGTATAATGGAACCATGTTTTGTATTGATTTTTATTTTGAACTGTATAGTGGTTTAATTCAAGAATAGTTGTTATAATAATAATTTTGAACGTTTGAAGTTTTTCTTCATTAAAAAAACCCCATTCTGGGAAACTTTCTAAGACTGCCAAGGTTTTTCGGCACAAAATTCAGCACGAGTTTGGAAACACAGGGTTTTATTAAAGATTGTTCATGCCAAAAAGCACAATTTTCCATAGTGTACAGAAGCTCTTTAAAGCCAGTTTTTTTGAACTCTTGTTTCCAGGCCTGGATTTGTGGAAAGACCACCAAGGCCCGGGCCTAAGGCAGCAGATTTTTAGGGGGCAGCATACTGCCCAACCACACCGACATTGGTTCAGAAACACTGGGGATAAATTGTAGATACAATAGTTTTTTTAATTTCCTGTGCACCAATCTCCATTGCTCCGGTCCCGATAATGAACATTTGTGCAAATAAAGGGGAAGGGATGGGGGCGACAAAAGACAGCGGGCCTAGGGGCACCTGTTATGTAAATCCGGCTCTGCTTGTTTCTCTGTATAAGTGATATTTAATCAGTGATGTCCTTCTATGTTTGCATCAGCTATACTCTAATATATACAAAATGGCAATAGCACATCTACTGGAAAATGTCAAAATCCATTTAATATTGTATTGTGAGATTATGTAGCATTGTATAACCTGGTGATACAAAAAAAGTACATACAGATGGAGCTACTTTAAGCTGTATATCTGGCATACATTGCACAAAATATACACCATTCATTTCAATTAGAAAATGGCCTGTTTGTTTATTGTGCCTAGGCACAGTGTCTACATCTCAATTTCTTTATTTAGGTCCAGTACCATCTTAGGACCAGACCTAACAGTGCCCCCAACGCACAGAACTGACACATACTGGAAGTGACATCAATCACACCTGTGCATGTGACATCACTTCTAGTATATGTCACTTCGGGGTTTTCACCATGACAAGCCCTGAATCTCTTACTTAACCATGCCCCCCCCCCCCAGCTCCACTGCTGATTTATGCAGAAAGCCTCCCACTGCAGCTCAAGGGTTTTATTTTTCTTTAAAAGGCACACATGGGTAGCCCCCAAAAGCTGCCGCCCTAGGCAAGCACATCATGTACTTTTATATACATAAAGCCATGTGGAAAAGACAAAAGTAAACAACCTGTGTAAAGGAGTATAATTATAGTGCCTGTTTCAACGGTGAAGGAAAACTGTAATAAATTCTGGTCAACAACTGTTATATTGTGATATTTTGTTACAGTGGTGCCCAGGGTCCTTCTTGTCAATTATTCCTGAATATTTTCTTCCCATTTTTTAAATTAAAAATGAAGGGCTTTGTTCTATTAGCTAAAATGAAAACATTGCTATTGTTAAGTGTTTTCATGCTCCTCTGCAGTTTCTTCCACTTGTGCATTATTAATTAGATGAAGTGCTAATGATAAGATGCTTTAACGACCCTGGTTCTGGCTGTTATTAAACACTTTTTAGCAGGGATTTGTGAGGTACACTGCCACACTGAATTTTAAAAAAAGAGAACTTGTTTGTTTTAGTGTTTATTATTCAATTTATTTCCCTTTTGTTAGCTATCTGTACATAAAGACACCAGAATAAGATCACAATGGCCTGACAAAAGTATAATGAGGGCTGGCAAATACAAAAAAAACCAACATCTGAAATAATTTGCAAATGATCTTAATAAGATACGGCACATTAAAAAATTATCAGTGCTGTTCTCAGAGCTGTAGGATATAGCATGAAGCTGTGATCATGGGGTGGCATCTTATATCAGACTATAAAAGCAAGGGTGAAGTCTACAGCTTGAGAATGGGATTAGACTTAGCCCCATCAGCATGCGGCTAGAAAATGAGCAGAAAAATAATATAAAATCATAACTCTGATATTAGTCTACTGGGTTTTCCTAACAACACAGATAACTATGATTAATCTTAACAATTTGGGTTTACACACGCAGCATTTTAATCCTTAAAGGAAAAAGTGGTGATCAAAACCCCAATCATAGTGCCTGTGGCCAACAGAAGCAAGAACAGATTTAATATATCAATAGAACCTGGGTGTCCTAGTTTTCTAGTGAGACTCAGAGACACATTGATTAAAGGTCAAATTTCAAATTCATATGAGTTTTTAAAAACTACCCTAAACTCCCATAAATTCGAAATTCAACCATTTCGATATATGCATATGCAAATTAGGTATGGGGAGGGAAATTACTTTTTGTCACAAAACAAGGAAATAAAAATGTTTTCCCCTTCCACCACTAATTTGCATATGCAAATTAGGATCCGGTTCAGTATTCGGCCGAATCTTTAGCGAAGGATTCGTAGGTTCAGCCGAATCCAAAATAGTGGATTTGGTGCATCCCTAGTAATAATAACAGTGTGGAATAAAAGATAATTTTTAATATCTTTAATTCAATGTAAATGAAACCTAAATTTGTGACATAGGTATGAGCTCCAAAATACCTGTTGTCCATTAAAATCTGAATGACTGCATTGCCTTGTTCCTGATGATCATTAGCATAAATCTATATTCATGGCAAAACACAACTGCTTTTTTAGTATTTAAATATTACTTTGTAGTCTTGAAACATAAAGACCAAAATATCCTAAAGTTCTAGGTCCCAATCATACCAGATAACAGATCCCTTACCCATAATAGAGCATACCAAGAACTTGACAGAAAGCCTGTCCATTATATAGGTATGTGATCGATTATCCGGAAACATGTTATCCAGAAAACTCAGAAATTTGGAGAGGCCACCTCCGAGACTCCATTTATCCAAATAATCCAATTTGATTTCCCCTTTTTCTGTAATAATAAAACAGCACCTTGTACTTGAGCCCAACTAGGATAGAATTAATCATTATTGGCAGCAAAATCAGTGTATTGGGTTTATTCAATGTTTACATGTTTTCTAGTAAATTTAAAGGGGAACTCCACAAAAACATAACTTAAGCTTTTTAAAAAGTAAACACAATTTCAAGTAACTTTGCCATATACATCAGTTAAAAAAAATGCAAACTTTTCATGATTTGTAATGGTTTGCAACAGTTCCCTAAGGCTAGCCCCCTGTTCTCCTTCTGATCTCTCTGACTACTTTGCTGAGCTGGCTGACTACTGTTACTTTGTATCAGCAGCCAGCTGTCCTCAGCCTGCATCCTTTCAAACCCCACAATTCCCTGCACACGTGAATTCAATAAGGAACAAAACACAGTGCTATACACTGTGGGTTATGTAGTTCCTGCATGCTGTCTGTAAGCTGTGGAGAAGTTGTTATGTAACTTCAGTGTTTTAGTCCCTTCTTCACTGCCAGGATTTCAAATGACGCAGAAAGAAAAGCACCATTAAACAGCTGGATTTCAGCATAGAAAATGGCATTTAATCATATTTTTTGAAGAAACCGATAACGGTGATGGGTATATTAGGTTTCTGTGTTATGTTTGGTTTGGAAGGCGGAGTTCCCCTTCAAGGAAATATCTGTCATCTGGAAAACTCCAGGTTTTCGAGCATTCTGGATATCAGGTCCAATACCTGTCCTGTGCAGCAATCCAAAACCAATGTAATTTGCAGCTCAATTTAGAACTATAATGTATTTTTTAAAATGTTATTTATTTTCTTTCACAGGGTGGAGCTCTTGCTTCTTACTGACCTCATTATTTTGAGGTGGGGCTAAGATGAGCATAACTAGTGACGAAGTTAATTTCTTGGTGTATCGCTATCTCCAGGAATCAGGTAAATAATGCTGTTTTAAATCATTTGTAATACCACATAGACCTCTATAGAGAGAATGACCATGAATCTCTCTTACGGTTATTTTGGAGTTTTGCAGAAGGCTATGGAAGTAGCTGGCATATCAATTTTCAGATACACCTTCATGTTCTTTAATTTTGCTTATGGGTCAGACACTGTACTAGGACATCAGATTATTTTTACTCAGTGTTTCATGAAATACACTCAGGGACTATAAAATAGCTTTTGCTTTGTCTAGTATTATTGTGCCGTTCATTTATTGGGAAAGGTATTAGGCCACTGGCTGTTATTTTATTCACACATTTCATATACATTAGGATACTAATAATTTGGTATTTTGGTACATATAACAGGAATATGCATGCATCCAAATCACCTTTACAATAAGACAAGTGACAAATTGATTTAGCAAACTATGTCAGGCTGAGAGTATTTTTGTTATTACTTTATTGACTTTTATTATATTTAATGGCAATGACATGTTTTAGTGTGATTTTTTTTAACCTGCTGAAATAATTTACTATTTATGCAAAAGAAATTCAAGAAAGCACAGGAGTGTGAACAAAGAACAATTTCTGGAACATTACAAATAGGCGTCAACTGTGAAACAGTGGGAGGCTGAGAAATAACAATTCAAATATTGTTGTATTGTTGTTCTTACTACTCAGTTTGAACCGAGTCCTAGAAGTACAAACTGCATTGTTCTAGTGTCTTCTGTGTGTAGTGCACAAGCAAAGTCCTACTTTAACGGTTGATATAAAGCTGCTTTTATAGAATATGATTAGCTCAGTCTTTGGTTTTATGTTTTGTCTTATTAGAAAGAAATATTTGTACAATGGTTCTATTGTAGGCTTGAGAAATATGCTCCTAAATTTTCAATGTCCTCTAATAGGAAGTTCACAACTTTCTTCGGACTGTACTGTACATAGAAAAGCCTGCTTCACCTTAACATATTGTAAATATCGAGCTGAGCTACTTTAAACTAGTCATTATATAGTGTAATTATGGCCACCTTTGTGTCAGTGACCCCAGGAAAGATGCAGTCACCCACTATTAGCATGTTCTGGATACTACCTGTGACATCTATGTGGCTCTCATTGCTGGTCCACTGACTGCCCTTCTTTTACTGCAATTGCTTTCCTATAATGAGCAGGTAATCATATGTGTGTGTAGGGTTCTCCAGTTCTATCCGCATGCTTATATATCTAGTGCAGAGCGAGAGCACTTGGAAAAAACAAGGAACAAAGCTAATTTGATTACACCACATACATCTTTGTTCGGTTGGCTACACTGAAAGTTTTTTAAGACACCAGGTCAATGAGGCACAGAAAGTTATAGACATCAAACCAATTTGTCCCCAACTTAAAAATCAGTGGTATAGCTAGCAGTTTCAAAAAATATCTCTATTGCACACATTGAATAAAAATTTTGCACCAGTCTCAACCACCATCAGGTCTTCTTTTCAGGGTCCCCATTTTAACGCCTCCTTTGAAGGGAAGGTAACTTCATGGGCAAAATATTCAATATTAGTTGTTCAATCTTAAAATATCACTTGCTGCATTTGAAACAAGGTCAGGACTAAGAGCTTTCCTAAAAAATACACATCAGTATTTAAAAAAGTTATTGGGAGTGGCCATGTTGACAGTCTGGTTTGTATCTGTTTTTCAAATGGACATTAATAAACAACTGATAAAAGAGCTTTCCTAAAAAATACACATCAGTATTTAAAAAAGTTATTGGGAGTGGCCATGTTAACAGTCTGTTTTGTATCTGTTATTCAAATGGACATTAATAAACAACTGATAAAAATAGGGTTTAAAATAAATCTAAAATATACTTTTTAATATAAGATGCATAAAAGAAGAAATAATTCTGAATTTTATTGTTTCTAAATTTTATGTACATAGTTGCATTATGTATTCCCCAATAAGGGGTGCATGTTGATATGTATCACTTTTCTGACATCTCAAATGATGGGCTCTGTATTAACTATAAAAAATATGCATGGGCTCACTTATAAACACATCTGGGCAGTTACCAAATGCAACAAATCAGATTTTTTATGTTATTGTTGGCTGTCTGATGAAGCTGATCGCTGATTAGTTGTTGTGGGTTACAAGCCAGGAGCAAATTTAACCAGTGTTTATAAATGAGCTCCAATACAAATACCAGAATGTCTAGAACTATCATATGATGTCTGGGTGATAAAATCAAAGTTAGTAATAACAAGAAATATATTTAGTAATACAAGATATAGCTACTGTACAAATGTATGGCACATGGTCAGAATACCTGTATTCCTGCACATTAAAGGGATGCCTTTGTATACCCTTGTGGGCTTATCTATGTTCGGCAGAGGCTGTGCAGAATATAAGGGCAGAATTTGTCAGCAAAGATCATTCATCAAGCAGCAATATAATTTCCATTCAGACATCAAATTCGGGGTCATTAAGCTTGTAGTTCCTCTTAATCATGGACTGATGAGACTGCTACACCTCAAGAGGTATGAAATTGTATATATGTATACACAGTGGATAGTAATATTGTAGGCTGTTTCTCTTGTATTGGGGTATATTTATTTTCGTTCACTATTTTTTACATGCATATTTCTTTGAGTTTATGGAGTTTTCATGGTTAGCCTCATGCATGTTTATAATTTAGGATTGCTTATGTGGATTTTTTTGGTAACCCACTTGAATATTTAGTTTCACTGAACTTGTACAAATAATTAAAACCATCAAAAATATGCACATTTTGCAGAATATTAATGTTCCTTAAAAAGTTTACTACTTTAATCTTTAATTTTTTTTTATTTTAAGACCAGCTTAAAGGTGGTTATTTTTGCATCCAAACAAACATTAATATGAAAATATTTTATGACATACACGATGCATTGGTACATTGCACACTTTATTTGTCCATTGTGGATGTCTCTACGAATTTGTGATTTCATATCAAATAAACCTATGTAATGAAAACTGTTCGCAAAAATCTAAATTATTGTTCTTATTTTTTCATATTTTTTTCTTCAAATCTGCTAAATACTGTCTTCGTGAAACATCTCAACCGAGATCTATATAGACTATAAGTGGTTGAACTAGAAAGGAAATAGAAAATACAATATTCTGATAAAGGTGCGATTTTAACATATGTCAACCCTACAGCTATTGATGCCTTTTAATAAGCTGGGTAATTACTGTCAATGTCAGTGTGTTAACCAGCCAAGCTATTACTTGTATTAGGGTTTAGCTGTATATCAATAAGGGAATACAGTCTTATTTAATGTTTATTGGCAAGCTAATTCAATGGTCCATTAACTCTGTCTCTCTGTCTTGACAATATCTTCCAATGTTTATTTCAATAGATATAGTTAAATTGGTACTTATTTATTTAAATGTCAATAACTGCTTTACAAATGCTTTTGGATGCTTTTAGGTTTCAAAGCATGTACATTTAGTTTGCATTGAGCCACATCCCTCCCACTGCTTATTACGTGCCCTATCAACCACAATCCCCTAACCCTCACTTCATTAAATATACCCTCTCTTGCCCCAGTCCCTCACTCCTTACATTATACCACCTCAACTCAGTATTCTTCATGGTCAGTCCCCTTCTGCTCATGTCCATTCACCTTTCAGTTCCCATCCCTTACTTCTTAACACTAATCTACAGTTCATCTCCCCTTCTCCATGGCCTATCCATCTTTCATCCAACCTTATACTTCTTTAAGTTAGTCATGCAATCTCCTTCTGCTCATATACATTTGCCTTTCAATCGATCTCCTCTTTTTGCATGTCTCACCCATCTCCCATCTTTTAACCTTATACTTCTATACATTAGTTATTCCTCTGCTCATATTTATTTCCTCCCAGTCCCCATCCCCTATTTTGTAACCCTTATCTATAGTCCATCTCTGCTTTCCCCATGTCTCACCCATCTCCCATATTTTAGCCTTATACTTCTTTAAGTCATTTTAATCAAATCAAAATAGGTTTATTGGCAAAAATACAGCATTAAAGATAGCCATTGCACACTGTTCATGCAGGAATACAATGGGAAGGCGCCACCATTTGTGCACATTCTCATTGAACATTCTGGCCAATGATTTGGTGATTGCCAATGATTGCACTGGTAAAAGAACATGATCACTGACTAAATGACTTAATTGGGCTGTCTGATGTGATTATTTGGCTATATCTTTATCAGCTTGAAGAACTTTATCAGCATGTAGCTCACCCTTAGGTGTGCTTTAGGGACAGGATGGGTACCAGAAACTCATTATTCAGCAAGTCCAGTTGCTTTATAATTATTTATATTAGATATACCATGACCTGGATGAATGAAAATCGTCATAGTCATATTATCCAGAAAGCTCTGAATTACAGAAAAAAACATCTCCCCTACACTCCATTTTAATCAAACAATTCAAATTTGTAAAAATAATTTCCTTGTTCTCTGTAATAATTAAACAGCCTTTTACTTGATCCCGGATAAGATATAATTATTCATTATTGAAGGTTAAACAACCTATTGGGGTTCTTTAATGTTTTATGATTGTATATCTGACTTAAAGTATGGAGATCCAAATTACAGAAAGATTCCTTATCTGGAAAACCTCAGGTCCCAAGCATTCTGGATAATAGGTCCCCAATGTACATCACTGCATACAAAAGCACTTTGACATAATTATAGAAAAAAGATCCAACTAGACTCCATTTAAATCAAATAATTACAATTTTCATGAAATGATATACCTTTTCTCGGTAATAATAAAACACTACTTTGTATTGGTCCCAACTAAAAAGTAATTAATCCTTTTTGTAAGCACAACAATCTTATTAGATTTATTCATGTTTAAATTATTTTTTGTTTAGTAGACATAAGGTATGAAGATCCAAATTAAAGAAGGACTCCTTATCAGGTCCCAAGTATTCTGGATAACAGGTCCCATACATGTTTATTAATTTTATTGTCTATTTTTGAGTAATAGTTTTTTTTTTATTATTGTATTGTGTAAGGTTCAGTGTACACTCTCTGTTATTACACAGTGCTGCAGAATATGTTGGCACTTTAAAATTACTTGGAATTAATAATAATAAACTGGTGATGGATGAGTTTAATTGATACAAAAAGATCATTTTTACAACAGTTTCATACAACAATTTCAAAAAGTTTTATACACTGTGCATCAGTGCATCTTATTAGTTAAAGTTTTCTGCAAACACGGTAGCATATTACAACATCGCTGTGCATGCTATCCTCTTGTCTTCAAGCCAGATGTGTTCCTTTAGGCATATGAACATAACCATATGCTCCGGCCACACACCTCTTTAATCTTTGCATTCAGCCCAGCTCTTCTGTTTTTGGATAGGGGCATGATTTATTGCTGTTTAGTAAGAGACAATCTGAAGTCTGCACAGATTTCTCTGTGTTTATTCTGATTTTGTTATTGCAGCATGCAGAATTGCTTAGTAAGTATATTACAACTTTTTTTGTTTAGATTAGTACACATTTGGAATGCTGCATGTAACTATTTTATCAACATACTGTAATAGTGCACTTGGGCTTTTTTAGTGATGAAGCTCTTAAATTTGTGCATTTTAACCATGTCTTTACATGTAACCACTCTATAAAGGTAAAACTACAATATACAGTATATATAATACAGTTGTACATAAAGATGTTAAATGATTTCCTTTTGAATTACCCACCCATAGCTGTATATAGACTTTGGGTATATTGATTAAAGTGGACCAAGATGCAAAGTATAAAACACAGATACAAAGCATATTTGTATTCACAATGCACCATGCTTTTATCCACAATCCACCATGCCTCTACTTTTTTGCATCTAATGCTGCCTGTTGCAACTCTCCTAGTGTGAGATGCACATGTAGGGACCCATAGGTTTAGTATGTTCCTATGGTTTTAAATCCTTACACTTCCTTATGTCAGATGCCAATGTATCTAATTAATTTATTTACATATTTCAGGCATTGGCCTACTGGCCTATGGCCACTTCCTCCTACACTATACCCCCTAAACAAGGTAGGCCTTTATAAAAATATATTGCATAAAACAGCTCATGTGTAAAACTCTTCTTTAATATGCCACTTAATTTGATATAAACTGTTGCTTAAGTATTCATTTTGGGGGTAGTTAGTTTTCTTTCAACATAGTATCCTGTGAATGAGACCAGCCAGTGACAGGTTAGATCATTTAATAGTACTCATTATGAGAGTAAGATAAGAGAGGTGAAATAGCACAAGCAGCTTGCGTTCCTACAAGGATTGTGGTAGGGGGTAGCTCTCCCCTAGGCACTGAGTCTATGGAATTGGACTTAGATTATCTCCCTGATCATTTCCACTGTATGGGATCTGGACCACGCCTGGGCATTCCATCCTGGAATTGTACATTAAACTACCCTAACTGCTTCCACATGGTGCCACATTTTGCTGTTTCTACCTAACTGTCCTGGCATTTTAACATCTTTCCTGCCATTGTTTCTGTGGATTTCTGAGTATACCCTGTGGATCATTTGTCTTGGACAAATGCATTTGTTCTGTTTTATTTCTGTTAGAACCTCCTGGCGTCCTTATTATTTTATTTTATTAACTCAGTAGACTATGTGAGTTGTAGTACAACTACACCATTCCTTCAAACCTTCCACATAGCAAAGGCCCGAGCCTTGGGTGTTACAGTAAAGTGTATACCTTACGCTACTGAGTAGCTGGACATTAACCTTTATTGATCCAATATACAGTAGCCCAAAATAGTGTTGCACACAGATATGTTCTTGACTGTGATTGCTATGTTTTCAGGCGCAACCTACTAAGGTCTGACATGGGCAGCTCATGCACATCAACATGCATGCTGGTTAGTATGCATAAGAGGCAACTAGATAATTGCAATTGATGCCTACTCATGGCTCACTGTGCATGTGCTAGTTGGGCCAACAAATATGCAACTGGCACGAATCAAACTAAGCAATGATGCCCTAAGGTGCAGAATTTTAAACCCCTATGTGAAAGAATGCTAAAAGGCTCCCCTTAGTGCTACTGCACTGGCAACAGGAATACCCATACATGAGTCCCATATTGCAGTCACATTAGATGATTCTTACTTCTCTTCCAGCCTACTTTGAGCTTTCACTAGATCATTGCAATTGATGCCTACTCATGGCTCACTGTGCATGTGCTAGATGGGCCAACAAATATGCAACTGGCACAAGTTAAACTAAGCAATGATGCCCTAAGGTGCAGAATTTTAAACCCCTATGTGAAAGAATGCTAAAAGGCTCCCCTTAGTGCTACTGCACTGGCAACAGGAATACCCATACATGAGTCCCATATTGCAGTCACATTAGATGATTCTTACTTCTCTTCCAGCCCACTTTGAGATCACTGCAGCACTTCATATCATCCTGTTTGTGTGTCTTTAAGCCCTCATCCTGTACGCTCTACGGGACAGGTATCTCCTTCTTCTTGTCTCTTTAACACTTTGCTCTTACATACCTCTAAACATTTTGAAAATAAAAAGAGGGACAAAAAAGTTGGCGCATGTAGCGCGGCAAAAATTTTTTTGACCACGCTCACTTTTGTGGCCCCACCTAATTACCATGTTCATTTCACAAAATTTGGCAGGTTATGAAAGTTTGAACATATTTCTGTGTTTTTTTTCCAGTTATTACAGTTTTGCTAATGAAGATGAATTGCCCTTCAAGCTGAGTCTAACATTTCCCAAGTGATCTTTTATCTTATATTGTTACAATTACTTATTTGCGTATCTTGAAATTGTTACAAAAGTATCTTATCTTCTGCTGTGGCTGTTCTTTGGCCAAAAGCCAATTAAGTTAGAAACTTTGTTTCTTTTTCTGGCTGTTCAGTGCAGAGAAAAATTGGCCTTGACAGTACAAACAAGGGACTGCAGGTTGAGCTGTCTAAAATCGGGACAGTAACTGTACTTTGATTTATATAATAATATAAATCAAAGTACAGCTAGGGGCACATTTACTTAGCTTGAGTGAAGTATTAGAAGGAAAAATACTTTGAATTTCAAAGTATTTTTTTGGCTACTTCGACCATCGAATTGGCTACTTCGACCTTCGACTACTACTTCGACCTTGAATCGAACGATTCAAACTAAAAATCGTTCGACTATTCGACCATTCGATAGTCGAAGTACTGTCTCTTTAAAAAAAACTTTGACCACCTACTGTACTTCGCCACCTAAAACCTACCGAGCACCAATGTTAGCCTATGTGGGAAGGTCCCCATAGGCTTTCTAGGCAATTTGGGATCAAAAGAAAATTGTTCGATCGATGGATTAAAATCCTTCGATCCAACGATTTTACTCGAAGAATCCTTCTACTTTGATATTCGAAGTCAAAGGATTTAACTTCGAGGGTCGAATATCGAGGGTTAATTAACCCTCCATATTCAACCAATAGTAAATGTGCCCCTCACTGTCCCAATTTTGGACACCTGTTTGTTCTATTAATTAACTGTCCTGCTGTACAGTGCATTGTCATATTTCTTACTAGGATTGCACTGAATCCCAAATCCTTTATGAAAGTTTACCAAACTGAATCTGACCCCTAATTTGCATATGTAAATTAGGGAAATGAGGGGGAAAGAGAAAACATTTTGAAACATTTTTTACTTCCTTGTTTGCGTGACAAATTCATGTGATTTTTTGGATTTGGTTTGGCCAGGCACTTGGATCTGGCTGAATCCAAATCCTGATGAAAAAGGCAAAATCCCAAACTGAAGCCTGGATTAGGTGCATCCCTATTTCGTACATATTCCTTCCAATTAATTTTCACTTTCATTTCACACATAAATTGCCAGGCACTTGATCTGATAAATTAGAGGACATAACATCTTTAAACACAGTCTCATTTCCAAATGTATACAAAGAGCATTTAAAACAGCTAGCTATGGGGGGCGGAGCTTGACGCCATGCTGTTTGGACGCAACTTCTGAGAGCTCTTCATCAACTGTCTCGGCATTTTGAGGGGTCTCATTACCTTTCTTAACCCTTTCCCTGCCAGCCATTTTGTCCTAGATGCGAACATCTACTGCCAAGCAGTTTTTAGATATTTTGCACTCTTTCACTTTAAGGGCCTTTCCTGGGACGGTCTTTTAGTTTACCCAGCAAAACAATATATTGTTTTTTTCAGGACAACCTGAACTTTCAAAATATGCAGGAATTTTGGTGTAATTCTACTTCTGTAAAAAAATATTGGCTTCTAAGTGTCCAATAAAATAAAAAAAATCATGTTTCACAAAGAACAATCACATATATCAGAAACATCATTTACTTTATGTATGAGAACACAGCCTATTTGGAAAGGTCTATGTCTCCTGAATGCGGCAATACCAAATATATATCGTTTTATGGAGATTTCTCACTTGTATAGATCAAAATCTACAAGCAGTACACAACCAAATTTCCAAAGCACCGCTCCCCAAACGGCATACGTCTGCTTTCAAGGCCAAACATTCCACTAACAGTAGGTTTACCCTAGAAAACTACCCATTATTAGAAAGAACAGATTCTGGTGAATCAAAAATGGGTAAATATATCGTTGTACTCCAAACTACCAAGTTGCAATTGTTTCCTAAAGTTATAATGTTTTATAGAAATTGGTGAATTTTTTGAAAAATTACCTCAAAGCTTCCAATCTACAGAATCATATCTCCCACAAATCATTAGGTATCAATGTAAAACACCCCAAATATAAAAGCCTGGGGTCCGCTGAACAATTTGATGCCCAATATATATAGGTGTACCCAAACATGTGGCATATAGGGGCCCTAAAATATAGACACCTCATTTGAGCTGTTCTGTAATTCCAGATACTGCAAAATCAACACATTTGCATCGTTTTGGGGGGGGGGGTAAAAGTAGAAAAAAGTAAGTTCACCCCAGAAAACCATATATTTTCGGAAAGTACACATTCCCACGAATCTAAATTGGGTATGCATGTCTTTGTACTCCAAAGTGCCAAGCCGCAAACCATTCCTAAATTTGGTGATTTTGGCGACATTTCCAAAAATCACCTCAAAATAGCTACCCTGCAGCATCATATTGCCCACATACTTTTAGGTATCAAGAGAAATCACCCCAAATATGAAAGCCTAGGGTCCTCTAAACAGTTTGATGCCCAATATGTATAGGTGTACCCAAGCACGTGGCATACAGGGGCCCCAAAAGGAAGACCCCCATATGGTCTGTCATTTCAGGTACTGCAAAATCAACACATTTACATTGTTTTGGGGGGGGGGCAAAAGTAGAAAAAAGTAAGTTCACCCCAGAAAACCATATATTTTTGGAAAGTACACATTCCCACGAATCTAAATTGGGTATGCATGTCTTTGTACTCCAAAGTGCCAAGCCGCAAACCATTCCTAAATTTGGTGATTTTGGCGACATTTCCAAAAATCACCTCAAAATAGCTACCCTGCAGCATCGTATTGCCACATACTTTTAGGTATCAAGAGAAATCACCCCAAATATGAAAGCCTAGGCTCCTCTGAACAGTTTGATGCCCAATATGTATAGGTGTACCCAAGCACGTGGCATACAGGGGCCCCAAAAGGATGACCCCCATATGGTCTGTCATTTCAGGTACTGCAAAATCAACACATTTACATTGTTTTGGGGGGGGGGGCAAAAGTAGAAAAAAGTAAGTTCACCCCAGAAAACCATATATTTTTGGAAAGTACACATTCCCACGAATCTAAATTGGGTATGCATGTCTTTGTACTCCAAAGTGCCAAGCCGCAAACCATTCCTAAATTTGGTGATTTTGGCGACATTTCCAAAAATCACCTCAAAATAGCTACCCTGCAGCATCGTATTGCCACATACTTTTAGGTATCAAGAGAAATCACCCCAAATATGAAAGCCTAGGCTACTCTGAACAGTTTGATGCCCAATATGTATAGGTGTACCCAAGCACGTGGCATACAGGGGCCCCAAAAGGAAGACCCCCATATGGTCTGTCATTTCAGGTACTGCAAAATCAACACATTTACATTGTTACATTTTTTGAAAAATTACCTCAAAGCTTCCAATCTACAGAATCATAACTCCCACAAATCGTTAGGTATCAATGTAAAACACCCCAAATATAAAAGCCTGGGGTCCGCTGAACAATTTGATGCCCAATATATATAGGTGTACCCAAACATGTGGCATATAGGGGCCCTAAAATGTAGACACCTCATTTGAGCTGTTCTGTAATTCCAGATACTGCAAAATCAACACATTTGCATCGTTTTGGGGGGGGGGGGGTAAAAGTAGAAAAAAGTAAGTTCACCCCAGAAAACCATATATTTTCGGAAAGTACACATTCCCACGAATCTAAATTGGGTATGCATGTCTTTGTACTCCAAAGTGCCAAGCCGCAAACCATTCCTAAATTTGGTGATTTTGGCGACATTTCCAAAAATCACCTCAAAATAGCTACCCTGCAGCATCATATTGCCCACATACTTTTAGGTACCAAGAGAAATCACCCCAAATATGAAAGCCTAGGGTCCTCTAAACAGTTTGATGCCCAATATGTATAGGTGTACCCAAGCACGTGGCATACAGGGGCCCCAAAAGGAAGACCCCCATATGGTCTGTCATTTCAGGTACTGCAAAATCAACACATTTACATTGTTTTGGGGGGGGGGGCAAAAGTAGAAAAAAGTAAGTTCACCCCAGAAAACCATATATTTTTGGAAAGTACACATTCCCACGAATCTAAATTGGGTATGCATGTCTTTGTACTCCAAAGTGCCAAGCCGCAAACCATTCCTAAATTTGGTGATTTTGGCGACATTTCCAAAAATCACCTCAAAATAGCTACCCTGCAGCATCGTATTGCCACATACTTTTAGGTATCAAGAGAAATCACCCCAAATATGAAAGCCTAGGCTACTCTGAACAGTTTGATGCCCAATATGTATAGGTGTACCCAAGCACGTGGCATACAGGGGCCCCAAAAGGAAGACCCCCATATGGTCTGTCATTTCAGGTACTGCAAAATCAACACATTTACATTGTTACATTTTTTGAAAAATTACCTCAAAGCTTCCAATCTACAGAATCATAACTCCCACAAATCGTTAGGTATCAATGTAAAACACCCCAAATATAAAAGCCTGGGGTCCGCTGAACAATTTGATGCCCAATATATATAGGTGTACCCAAACATGTGGCATATAGGGGCCCTAAAATGTAGACACCTCATTTGAGCTGTTCTGTAATTCCAGATACTGCAAAATCAACACATTTGCATCGTTTTGGGGGGGGGGTAAAAGTAGAAAAAAGTAAGTTCACCCCAGAAAACCATATATTTTCGGAAAGTACACATTCCCACGAATCTAAATTGGGTATGCATGTCTTTGTACTCCAAAGTGCCAAGCCGCAAACCATTCCTAAATTTGGTGATTTTGGCGACATTTCCAAAAATCACCTCAAAATAGCTACCCTGCAGCATCATATTGCCCACATACTTTTAGGTATCAAGAGAAATCACCCCAAATATGAAAGCCTAGGGTCCTCTAAACAGTTTGATGCCCAATATGTATAGGTGTACCCAAGCACGTGGCATACAGGGGCCCCAAAAGGAAGACCCCCATATGGTCTGTCATTTCAGGTACTGCAAAATCAACACATTTACATTGTTTTGGGGGTGGGGGCAAAAGTAGAAAAAAGTAAGTTCACCCCAGAAAACCATATATTTTTGGAAAGTACACATTCCCACGAATCTAAATTGGGTATGCATGTCTTTGTACTCCAAAGTGCCAAGCCGCAAACCATTCCTAAATTTGGTGATTTTGGCGACATTTCCAAAAATCACCTCAAAATAGCTACCCTGCAGCATCGTATTGCCACATACTTTTAGGTATCAAGAGAAATCACCCCAAATATGAAAGCCTAGGCTCCTCTGAACAGTTTGATGCCCAATATGTATAGGTGTACCCAAGCACGTGGCATACAGGGGCCCCAAAATGAAGACCCCCATATGGTCTGTCATTTCAGGTACTGCAAAATCAACACATTTACATTGTTTTGGGGGGGGGCAAAAGTAGAAAAAAGTAAGTTCACCCCAGAAAACCATATATTTTCGGAAAGTACACATTCCCACTAATCTAAATTGGGTATGCATGTCTTTGTACTCCAAAGTACCAAGCCGCAAACCATTCCTAAATTTGGTGATTTTGGCTACATTTCCAAAAACCACCTCAAAATGTCTACCCTGCAGCATCGTATTACCCACATACTTTTAGGTATCAAGAGAAATCACCCCAAATATGAAAGCCTAGGGTTCCCTGAACAGTTTGATGCCAAATATGTATAGGTGTACCTAAGCATGTGGCATATAAGGGCCCTAAAATTAAGACCCCCCCCCATATGGTCTGTCATTTCAGGTACTGCAAAATCAAGACATTTACATTGTTTTGTGGGGGGGGGGCAAAAGTAGAAAAGGGTAAGTTCACCCCAGAAAACCATATATTTTCGGAAAGTACACATTCCCACGAATCTAAATTGGGTATGCATGTCTTTGTACTCCAAAGTGCCAAGCCGCAAACCATTCCTAAATTTGGTGATTTTGGCGACATTTCCAAAAATCACCTCAAAATAGCTACCCTGCAGCATCGTATTGCCACATACTTTTAGGTATCAAGAGAAATCACCCCAAATATGAAAGCCTAGGCTCCTCTGAACAGTTTGATGCCCAATATGTATAGGTGTACCCAAGCACGTGGCATACAGGGGCCCCAAAAGGAAGACCCCCATATGGTCTGTCATTTCAGGTACTGCAAAATCAACACATTTACATTGTTACATTTTTTGAAAAATTACCTCAAAGCTTCCAATCTACAGAATCATATCTCCCACAAATCATTAGGTATCAATGTAAAACACCCCAAATATAAAAGCCTGGGGTCCGCTGAACAATTTGATGCCCAATATATATAGGTTTACCCAAACATGTGGCATATAGGGGCCCTAAAATGTAGACACCTCATTTGAGCTGTTCTGTAATTCCAGATACTGCAAAATCAACACATTTGCATCGTTTTGGGGGGGGGGGGGTAAAAGTAGAAAAAAGTAAGTTCACCCCAGAAAACCATATATTTTCGGAAAGTACACATTCCCACGAATCTAAATTGGGTATGCATGTCTTTGTACTCCAAAGTGCCAAGCCGCAAACCATTCCTAAATTTGGTGATTTTGGCGACATTTCCAAAAATCACCTCAAAATAGCTACCCTGCAGCATCATATTGCCCACATACTTTTAGGTATCAAGAGAAATCACCCCAAATATGAAAGCCTAGGGTCCTCTAAACAGTTTGATGCCCAATATGTATAGGTGTACCCAAGCACGTGGCATACAGGGGCCCCAAAAGGAAGACCCCCATATGGTCTGTCATTTCAGGTACTGCAAAATCAACACATTTACATTGTTTTGGGGGGGGGGCAAAAGTAGAAAAAAGTAAGTTCACCCCAGAAAACCATATATTTTCGGAAAGTACACATTCCCACTAATCTAAATTGGGTATGCATGTCTTTGTACTCCAAAGTACCAAGCCGCAAACCATTCCTAAATTTGGTGATTTTGGCGACATTTCCAAAAACCACCTCAAAATGTCTACCCTGCAGCATCGTATTACCCACATACTTTTAGGTATCAAGAGAAATCACCCCAAATATGAAAGCCTAGGGTCCCCTGAACAGTTTGATGCCAAATATGTATAGGTGTACCTAAGCATGTGGCATATAAGGGCCCTAAAATTAAGACCCCCCCCCATATGGTCTGTCATTTCAGGTACTGCAAAATCAACACATTTACATTGTTTTGGGGGGGGGGGGCAAAAGTAGAAAAGGGTAAGTTCACCCCAGAAAACCATATATTTTCGGAAAGTACACATTCCCACGAATCTAAATTGGGTATGCATGTCTTTGTACTCCAAAGTGCCAAGCCGCAAACCATTCCTAAATTTGGTGATTTTGGCGACATTTCCAAAAATCACCTCAAAATAGCTACCCTGCAGCATCATATTGCCCACATACTTTTAGGTATCAAGAGAAATCACCCCAAATATGAAAGCCTAGGGTCCTCTAAACAGTTTGATGCCCAATATGTATAGGTGTACCCAAGCACGTGGCATACAGGGGCCCCAAAATGAAGACCCCCATATGGTCTGTCATTTCAGGTACTGCAAAATCAACACATTTACATTGTTTTGGGGGGGGGCAAAAGTAGAAAAAAGTAAGTTCACCCCAGAAAACCATATATTTTTGGAAAGTACACATTCCCACGAATCTAAATTGGGTATGCATGTCTTTGTACTCCAAAGTGCCAAGCCGCAAACCATTCCTAAATTTGGTGATTTTGGCGACATTTCCAAAAATCACCTCAAAATAGCTACCCTGCAGCATCGTATTGCCACATACTTTTAGGTATCAAGAGAAATCACCCCAAATATGAAAGCCTAGGCTACTCTGAACAGTTTGATGCCCAATATGTATAGGTGTACCCAAGCACGTTGCATACAGGGGCCCCAAAAGGAAGACCCCCATATGGTCTGTCATTTCAGGTACTGCAAAATCAACACATTTACATTGTTACATTTTTTGAAAAATTACCTCAAAGCTTCCAATCTACAGAATCATATCTCCCACAAATCATTAGGTATCAATGTAAAACACCCCAAATATAAAAGCCTGGGGTCCGCTGAACAATTTGATGCCCAATATATATAGGTGTACCCAAACATGTGGCATATAGGGGCCCTAAAATGTAGACACCTCATTTGAGCTGTTCTGTAATTCCAGATACTGCAAAATCAACACATTTGCATCGTTTTGGGGGGGGGGGTAAAAGTAGAAAAAAGTAAGTTCACCCCAGAAAACCATATATTTTCGGAAAGTACACATTCCCACGAATCTAAATTGGGTATGCATGTCTTTGTACTCCAAAGTGCCAAGCCGCAAACCATTCCTAAATTTGGTGATTTTGGCGACATTTCCAAAAATCACCTCAAAATAGCTACCCTGCAGCATCATATTGCCCACATACTTTTAGGTATCAAGAGAAATCACCCCAAATATGAAAGCCTAGGGTCCTCTAAACAGTTTGATGCCCAATATGTATAGGTGTACCCAAGCACGTGGCATACAGGGGCCCCAAAAGGAAGACCCCCATATGGTCTGTCATTTCAGGTACTGCAAAATCAACACATTTACATTGTTTTGGGGGGGGGGGCAAAAGTAGAAAAAAGTAAGTTCACCCCAGAAAACCATATATTTTTGGAAAGTACACATTCCCACGAATCTAAATTGGGTATGCATGTCTTTGTACTCCAAAGTGCCAAGCCGCAAACCATTCCTAAATTTGGTGATTTTGGCGACATTTCCAAAAATCACCTCAAAATAGCTACCCTGCAGCATCGTATTGCCACATACTTTTAGGTATCAAGAGAAATCACCCCAAATATGAAAGCCTAGGCTCCTCTGAACAGTTTGATGCCCAATATGTATAGGTGTACCCAAGCACGTGGCATACAGGGGCCCCAAAAGGAAGACCCCCATATGGTCTGTCATTTCAGGTACTGCAAAATCAACACATTTACATTGTTACATTTTTTGAAAAATTACCTCAAAGCTTCCAATCTACAGAATCATATCTCCCACAAATCATTAGGTATCAATGTAAAACACCCCAAATATAAAAGCCTGGGGTCCGCTGAACAATTTGATGCCCAATATATATACTTGTACCCAAACATGTGGCATATAGGGGCCCTAAAATGTAGACACCTCATTTGAGCTGTTCTGTAATTCCAGATACTGCAAAATCAACACATTTGCATCGTTTGGGGGGGGGGGGTAAAAGTAGAAAAAAGTAAGTTCACCCCAGAAAACCATATATTTTCGGAAAGTACACATTCCCACGAATCTAAATTGGGTATGCATGTCTTTGTACTCCAAAGTGCCAAGCCGCAAACCATTCCTAAATTTGGTGATTTTGGCGACATTTCCAAAAATCACCTCAAAATAGCTACCCTGCAGCATCATATTGCCCACATACTTTTAGGTACCAAGAGAAATCACCCCAAAAATGAAAGCCTAGGGTCCTCTAAACAGTTTGATGCCCAATATGTATAGGTGTACCCAAGCACGTGGCATACAGGGGCCCCAAAAGGAAGACCCCCATATGGTCTGTCATTTCAGGTACTGCAAAATCAACACATTTACATTGTTTTGGGGGGGGGGGGCAAAAGTAGAAAAAAGTAAGTTCACCCCAGAAAACCATATATTTTTGGAAAGTACACATTCCCACGAATCTAAATTGGGTATGCATGTCTTTGTACTCCAAAGTGCCAAGCCGCAAACCATTCCTAAATTTGGTGATTTTGGCGACATTTCCAAAAATCACCTCAAAATAGCTACCCTGCAGCATCGTATTGCCACATACTTTTAGGTATCAAGAGAAATCACCCCAAATATGAAAGCCTAGGCTCCTCTGAACAGTTTGATGCCCAATATGTATAGGTGTACCCAAGCACGTGGCATACAGGGGCCCCAAAAGGAAGACCCCCATATGGTCTGTCATTTCAGGTACTGCAAAATCAACACATTTACATTGTTACATTTTTTGAAAAATTACCTCAAAGCTTCCAATCTACAGAATCATAACTCCCACAAATCGTTAGGTATCAATGTAAAACACCCCAAATATAAAAGCCTGGGGTCCGCTGAACAATTTGATGCCCAATATATATAGGTGTACCCAAACATGTGGCATATAGGGGCCCTAAAATGTAGACACCTCATTTGAGCTGTTCTGTAATTCCAGATACTGCAAAATCAACACATTTGCATCGTTTTGGGGGGGGGGGGGTAAAAGTAGAAAAAAGTAAGTTCACCCCAGAAAACCATATATTTTCGGAAAGTACACATTCCCACGAATCTAAATTGGGTATGCATGTCTTTGTACTCCAAAGTGCCAAGCCGCAAACCATTCCTAAATTTGGTGATTTTGGCGACATTTCCAAAAATCACCTCAAAATAGCTACCCTGCAGCATCATATTGCCCACATACTTTTAGGTATCAAGAGAAATCACCCCAAATATGAAAGCCTAGGGTCCTCTAAACAGTTTGATGCCCAATATGTATAGGTGTACCCAAGCACGTGGCATACAGGGGCCCCAAAAGGAAGACCCCCATATGGTCTGTCATTTCAGGTACTGCAAAATCAACACATTTACATTGTTTTGGGGGGGGGGGGCAAAAGTAGAAAAAAGTAAGTTCACCCCAGAAAACCATATATTTTTGGAAAGTACACATTCCCACGAATCTAAATTGGGTATGCATGTCTTTGTACTCCAAAGTGCCAAGCCGCAAACCATTCCTAAATTTGGTGATTTTGGCGACATTTCCAAAAATCACCTCAAAATAGCTACCCTGCAGCATCGTATTGCCACATACTTTTAGGTATCAAGAGAAATCACCCCAAATATGAAAGCCTAGGCTCCTCTGAACAGTTTGATGCCCAATATGTATAGGTGTACCCAAGCACGTGGCATACAGGGGCCCCAAAATGAAGACCCCCCATATGGTCTGTCATTTCAGGTACTGCAAAATCAACACATTTACATTGTTTTGGGGGGGGGGCAAAAGTAGAAAAAAGTAAGTTCACCCCAGAAAACCATATATTTTCGGAAAGTACACATTCCCACTAATCTAAATTGGGTATGCATGTCTTTGTACTCCAAAGTACCAAGCCGCAAACCATTCCTAAATTTGGTGATTTTGGCTACATTTCCAAAAACCACCTCAAAATGTCTACCCTGCAGCATCGTATTACCCACATACTTTTAGGTATCAAGAGAAATCACCCCAAATATGAAAGCCTAGGGTTCCCTGAACAGTTTGATGCCAAATATGTATAGGTGTACCTAAGCATGTGGCATATAAGGGCCCTAAAATTAAGACCCCCCCCATATGGTCTGTCATTTCAGGTACTGCAAAATCAAGACATTTACATTGTTTTGTGGGGGGGGGGCAAAAGTAGAAAAGGGTAAGTTCACCCCAGAAAACCATATATTTTCGGAAAGTACACATTCCCACGAATCTAAATTGGGTATGCATGTCTTTGTACTCCAAAGTGCCAAGCCGCAAACCATTCCTAAATTTGGTGATTTTGGCGACATTTCCAAAAATCACCTCAAAATAGCTACCCTGCAGCATCGTATTGCCACATACTTTTAGGTATCAAGAGAAATCACCCCAAATATGAAAGCCTAGGCTCCTCTGAACAGTTTGATGCCCAATATGTATAGGTGTACCCAAGCACGTGGCATACAGGGGCCCCAAAAGGAAGACCCCCATATGGTCTGTCATTTCAGGTACTGCAAAATCAACACATTTACATTGTTACATTTTTTGAAAAATTACCTCAAAGCTTCCAATCTACAGAATCATATCTCCCACAAATCATTAGGTATCAATGTAAAACACCCCCAAATATAAAAGCCTGGGGTCCGCTGAACAATTTGATGCCCAATATATATAGGTTTACCCAAACATGTGGCATATAGGGGCCCTAAAATGTAGACACCTCATTTGAGCTGTTCTGTAATTCCAGATACTGCAAAATCAACACATTTGCATCGTTTGGGGGGGGGGGGTAAAAGTAGAAAAAAGTAAGTTCACCCCAGAAACCATATATTTTCGGAAAGTACACATTCCCACGAATCTAAATTGGGTATGCATGTCTTTGTACTCCAAAGTGCCAAGCCGCAAACCATTCCTAAATTTGGTGATTTTGGCGACATTTCCAAAAATCACCTCAAAATAGCTACCCTGCAGCATCATATTGCCCACATACTTTTAGGTATCAAGAGAAATCACCCCAAATATGAAAGCCTAGGGTCCTCTAAACAGTTTGATGCCCAATATGTATAGGTGTACCCAAGCACGTGGCATACAGGGGCCCCAAAAGGAAGACCCCCATATGGTCTGTCATTTCAGGTACTGCAAAATCAACACATTTACATTGTTTTGGGGGGGGGGGCAAAAGTAGAAAAAAGTAAGTTCACCCCAGAAAACCATATATTTTCGGAAAGTACACATTCCACTAATCTAAATTGGGTATGCATGTCTTTGTAGCTCCAAAGTACCAAGCCGCAAACCATTCCTAAATTTGGTGATTTTGGCGACATTTCCAAAACCACCTCAAAATGTCTACCCTGCAGCATCGTATTACCCACATACTTTTAGGTATCAAGAGAAATCACCCCAAATATGAAAGCCTAGGGTCCCCTGAACAGTTTGATGCCAAATATGTATAGGTGTACCTAAGCATGTGGCATATAAGGGCCCTAAAATTAAGACCCCCCCCCATATGGTCTGTCATTTCAGGTACTGCAAAATCAAGACATTTCATTGTTTTGGGGGGGGGGGCAAAAGTAGAAAAGGGTAAGTTCACCCAGAAAACCATATATTTTCGGAAAGTACACATTCCCACGAATCTAAATTGGGTATGCATGTCTTTGTACTCCAAAGTGCCAAGCCGCAAACCGATTCTAAATTTGGTGATTTTGGCGACATTTCCAAAAATTCACCTCAAAATAGCTACCCTGCAGCATCATATTGCCCACATACTTTTAGGTATCAAGAGAAATCACCCCAAATATGAAAGCCTAGGGTCCTCTAAACAGTTTGATGCCCAATATGTATAGGTGTACCCAAGCACGTGGCATACAGGGGCCCCAAAATGAAGACCCCCATATGGTCTGTCATTTCAGGTACTGCAAAATCAACACATTTACATTGTTTTGGGGGGGGGGCAAAAGTAGAAAAAAGTAAGTTCACCCCAGAAAACCATATATTTTTGGAAAGTACACATTCCCACGAATCTAAATTGGGTATGCATGTCTTTGTACTCCAAAGTGCCAAGCCGCAAACCATTCCTAAATTTGGTGATTTTGGCGACATTTCCAAAAATCACCTCAAAATAGCTACCCTGCAGCATCGTATTGCCACATACTTTTAGGTATCAAGAGAAATCACCCAAATATGAAAGCCTAGGCTACTCTGAACAGTTTGATGCCCAATATGTATAGGTGTACCCAAGCACGTTGCATACAGGGGCCCCAAAAGGAAGACCCCCATATGGTCTGTCATTTCAGGTACTGCAAAATCAACACATTTACATTGTTACAATTTTTTGAAAAATTACCTCAAAGCTTCCAATCTACAGAATCATATCTCCCACAAATCATTAGGTATCAATGTAAAACACCCCAAATATAAAAGCCTGGGGTCCGCTGAACAATTTGATGCCCAATATATATAGGTGTACCCAAACATGTGGCATATAGGGGCCCTAAAATGTAGACACCTCATTTGAGCTGTTCTGTAATTCCAGATACTGCAAAATCAACACATTTGCATCGTTTTGGGGGGGGGGGGTAAAAGTAGAAAAAAGTAAGTTCACCCCAGAAAACCATATATTTTCGGAAAGTACACATTCCCACGAATCTAAATTGGGTATGCATGTCTTTGTACTCCAAAGTGCCAAGCCGCAAACCATTCCTAAATTTGGTGATTTTGGCGACATTTCCAAAAATCACCTCAAAATAGCTACCCTGCAGCATCATATTGCCCACATACTTTTAGGTATCAAGAGAAATCACCCCAAATATGAAAGCCTAGGGTCCTCTAAACAGTTTGATGCCCAATATGTATAGGTGTACCCAAGCACGTGGCATACAGGGGCCCCAAAAGGAAGACCCCCATATGGTCTGTCATTTCAGGTACTGCAAAATCAACACATTTACATTGTTTTGGGGGGGGGGGGGCAAAAGTAGAAAAAAGTAAGTTCACCCCAGAAAACCATATATTTTTGGAAAGTACACATTCCCACGAATCTAAATTGGGTATGCATGTCTTTGTACTCCAAAGTGCCAAGCCGCAAACCATTCCTAAATTTGGTGATTTTGGCGACATTTCCAAAAATCACCTCAAAATAGCTACCCTGCAGCATCGTATTGCCACATACTTTTAGGTATCAAGAGAAATCACCCCAAATATGAAAGCCTAGGCTCCTCTGAACAGTTTGATGCCCAATATGTATAGGTGTACCCAAGCACGTGGCATACAGGGGCCCCAAAATGAAGACCCCATATGGTCTGTCATTTCAGGTACTGCAAAATCAACAACATTTACATTGTTTTGGGGGGGGGCAAAAGTAGAAAAAAGTAAGTTCACCCCAGAAAACCATATATTTTCGGAAAGTACACATTCCCACTAATCTAAATTGGGTATGCATGTCTTTGTACTCCAAAGTACCAAGCCGCAAACCATTCCTAAATTTGGTGATTTTGGCTACATTTCCAAAAACCACCTCAAAATGTCTACCCTGCAGCATCGTATTACCCACATACTTTTAGGTATCAGAGAAATCACCCCAAATATGAAAGCCTAGGGTTCCCTGAACAGTTTGATGCCAAATATGTATAGGTGTACCTAAGCATGTGGCATATAAGGGCCCTAAAATTAAGACCCCCCCCCCATATGGTCTGTCATTTCAGGTACTGCAAAATCAAGACATTTACATTGTTTTGTGGGGGGGGGGCAAAAGTAGAAAAGGGTAAGTTCACCCCAGAAAACCATATATTTTCGGAAAGTACACATTCCCACGAATCTAAATTGGGTATGCATGTCTTTGTACTCCAAAGTGCCAAGCCGCAAACCATTCCTAAATTTGGTGATTTTGGCGACATTTCCAAAAATCACCTCAAAATAGCTACCCTGCAGCATCGTATTGCCACATACTTTAGGTATCAAGAGAAATCACCCCAAATATGAAAGCCTAGGCTCCTCTGAACAGTTTGATGCCCAATATGTATAGGTGTACCCAAGCACGTGGCATACAGGGGCCCCAAAAGGAAGACCCCCATATGGTCTGTCATTTCAGGTACTGCAAAATCAACACATTTACATTGTTACATTTTTTGAAAAATTACCTCAAAGCTTCCAATCTACAGAATCATATCTCCCACAAATCATTAGGTATCAATGTAAACACCCCAAATATAAAAGCCTGGGGTCCGCTGAACAATTTGATGCCCAATATATATAGGTTTACCCAAACATGTGGCATATAGGGGGCCCTAAAATGTAGACACCTCATTTGAGCTGTTCTGTAATTCCAGATACTGCAAAATCAACACATTTGCATCGTTTTGGGGGGGGGGGGTAAAAGTAGAAAAAAGTAAGTTCACCCCAGAAAACCATATATTTTCGGAAAGTACACATTCCCACGAATCTAAATTGGGTATGCATGTCTTTGTACTCCAAAGTGCCAAGCCGCAAACCATTCCTAAATTTGGTGATTTTGGCGACATTTCCAAAAATCACCTCAAAATAGCTACCCTGCAGCATCATATTGCCCACATACTTTAGGTATCAAGAGAAATCACCCCAAATATGAAAGCCTAGGGTCCTCTAAACAGTTTGATGCCCAATATGTATAGGTGTACCCAAGCACGTGGCATACAGGGGCCCCAAAAGGAAGACCCCCATATGGTCTGTCATTTCAGGTACTGCAAAATCAACACATTTACATTGTTTTGGGGGGGGGCAAAAGTAGAAAAAAGTAAGTTCACCCCAGAAAACCATATATTTTCGGAAGTACACATTCCCACTAATCTAAATTGGGTATGCATGTCTTTGTACTCCAAAGTACCAAGCCGCAAACCATTCCTAAATTTGGTGATTTTGGCGACATTTCCAAAAACCACCTCAAAATGTCTACCCTGCAGCATCGTATTACCCACATACTTTTAGGTATCAAGAGAAATCACCCCAAATATGAAAGCCTAGGGTCCCCTGAACAGTTTGATGCCAAATATGTATAGGTGTACCTAAGCATGTGGCATATAAGGGCCCTAAAATTAAGACCCCCCCCCATATGGTCTGTCATTTCAGGTACTGCAAAATCAAGACATTTACATTGTTTTGGGGGGGGGGGGCAAAAGTAGAAAAGGGTAAGTTCACCCCAGAAAACCATATATTTTCGGAAAGTACACATTCCCACGAATCTAAATTGGGTATGCATGTCTTTGTACTCCAAAGTGCCAAGCCGCAAACCATTCCTAAATTTGGTGATTTTGGCGACATTTCCAAAAATCACCTCAAAATAGCTACCCTGCAGCATCATATTGCCCACATACTTTTAGGTATCAAGAGAAATCACCCCAAATATGAAAGCCTAGGGTCCTCTAAACAGTTTGATGCCCAATATGTATAGGTGTACCCAAGCACGTGGCATACAGGGGCCCCAAATGAAGACCCCCATATGGTCTGTCATTTCAGGTACTGCAAAATCAACACATTTACATTGTTTTGGGGGGGGGCAAAAGTAGAAAAAAGTAAGTTCACCCCAGAAAACCATATATTTTGGAAAGTACACATTCCCACGAATCTAAATTGGGTATGCATGTCTTTGTACTCCAAAGTGCCAAGCCGCAAACCATTCCTAAATTTGGTGATTTTGGCGACATTTCCAAAAATCACCTCAAAATAGCTACCCTGCAGCATCGTATTGCCACATACTTTTAGGTATCAAGAGAAATCACCCCAAATATGAAAGCCTAGGCTACTCTGAACAGTTTGATGCCCAATATGTATAGGTGTACCCAAGCACGTTGCATACAGGGGCCCCAAAAGGAAGACCCCCATATGGTCTGTCATTTCAGGTACTGCAAAATCAACACATTTACATTGTTACATTTTTTGAAAAATTACCTCAAAGCTTCCAATCTACAGAATCATATCTCCCACAAATCATTAGGTATCAATGTAAAACACCCCAAATATAAAAGCCTGGGGTCCGCTGAACAATTTGATGCCCAATATATATAGGTGTACCCAAACATGTGGCATATAGGGGCCCTAAAATGTAGACACCTCATTTGAGCTGTTCTGTAATTCCAGATACTGCAAAATCAACACATTTGCATCGTTTTGGGGGGGGGGGGTAAAAGTAGAAAAAAGTAAGTTCACCCCAGAAAACCATATATTTTCGGAAAGTACACATTCCCACGAATCTAAATTGGGTATGCATGTCTTTGTACTCCAAAGTGCCAAGCCGCAAACCATTCCTAAATTTGGTGATTTTGGCGACATTTCCAAAAATCACCTCAAAATAGCTACCCTGCAGCATCATATTGCCCACATACTTTTAGGTATCAAGAGAAATCACCCCAAATATGAAAGCCTAGGGTCCTCTAAACAGTTTGATGCCCAATATGTATAGGTGTACCCAAGCACGTGGCATACAGGGGCCCCAAAAGGAAGACCCCCATATGGTCTGTCATTTCAGGTACTGCAAAATCAACACATTTACATTGTTTTGGGGGGGGGGGCAAAAGTAGAAAAAAGTAAGTTCACCCCAGAAAACCATATATTTTTGGAAAGTACACATTCCCACGAATCTAAATTGGGTATGCATGTCTTTGTACTCCAAAGTGCCAAGCCGCAAACCATTCCTAAATTTGGTGATTTTGGCGACATTTCCAAAAATCACCTCAAAATAGCTACCCTGCAGCATCGTATTGCCACATACTTTTAGGTATCAAGAGAAATCACCCCAAATATGAAAGCCTAGGCTACTCTGAACAGTTTGATGCCCAATATGTATAGGTGTACCAAGCACGTGGCATACAGGGGCCCCAAAAGGAAGACCCCCATATGGTCTGTCATTTCAGGTACTGCAAAATCAACACATTTACATTGTTACATTTTTTGAAAAATTACCTCAAAGCTTCCAATCTACAGAACCATATCTCCCACAAATCATTAGGTATCAATGTAAAACACCCCAAATATAAAAGCCTGGGGTCCGCTGAACAATTTGATGCCCAATATATATAGGTGTACCCAAACATGTGGCATATAGGGGCCCTAAAATGTAGACACCTCATTTGAGCTGTTCTGTAATTCCAGATACTGCAAAATCAACACATTTGCATCGTTTTGGGGGGGGGGGGGTAAAAGTAGAAAAAAGTAAGTTCACCCCAGAAAACCATATATTTTCGGAAAGTACACATTCCCACGAATCTAAATTGGGTATGCATGTCTTTGTACTCCAAAGTGCCAAGCCGCAAACCATTCCTAAATTTGGTGATTTTGGCGACATTTCCAAAAATCACCTCAAAATAGCTACCCTGCAGCATCATATTGCCCACATACTTTTAGGTATCAAGAGAAATCACCCCAAATATGAAAGCCTAGGGTCCTCTAAACAGTTTGATGCCCAATATGTATAGGTGTACCCAAGCACGTGGCATACAGGGGCCCCAAAAGAAGACCCCCATATGGTCTGTCATTTCAGGTACTGCAAAATCAACACATTTACATTGTTTTGGGGGGGGGGGGCAAAAGTAGAAAAAAGTAAGTTCACCCCAGAAAACCATATATTTTTGGAAAGTACACATTCCCACGAATCTAAATTGGGTATGCATGTCTTTGTACTCCAAAGTGCCAAGCCGCAAACCATTCCTAAATTTGGTGATTTTGGCGACATTTCCAAAAATCACCTCAAAATAGCTACCCTGCAGCATCGTATTGCCACATACTTTTAGGTATCAAGAGAAATCACCCCAAATATGAAAGCCTAGGCTCCTCTGAACAGTTTGATGCCCAATATGTATAGGTGTACCCAAGCACGTGGCATACAGGGGCCCCAAAATGAAGACCCCCATATGGTCTGTCATTTCAGGTACTGCAAAATCAACACATTTACATTGTTTTGGGGGGGGGGGCAAAAGTAGAAAAAAGTAAGTTCACCCCAGAAAACCATATATTTTCGGAAAGTACACATTCCCACTAATCTAAATTGGGTATGCATGTCTTTGTACTCCAAAGTACCAAGCCGCAAACCATTCCTAAATTTGGTGATTTTGGCTACATTTCCAAAAACCACCTCAAAATGTCTACCCTGCAGCATCGTATTACCCACATACTTTTAGGTATCAAGAGAAATCACCCCAAATATGAAAGCCTAGGGTTCCCTGAACAGTTTGATGCCAAATATGTATAGGTGTACCTAAGCATGTGGCATATAAGGGCCCTAAAATTAAGACCCCCCCCCATATGGTCTGTCATTTCAGGTACTGCAAAATCAAGACATTTACATTGTTTTGTGGGGGGGGGGGCAAAAGTAGAAAAGGGTAAGTTCACCCAGAAAACCATATATTTTCGGAAAGTACACATTCCCACGAATCTAAATTGGGTATGCATGTCTTTGTACTCCAAAGTGCCAAGCCCGCAAACCATTCCTAAATTTGGTGATTTTGGCGACATTTCCAAAAATCACCTCAAAATAGCTACCCTGCAGCATCGTATTGCCACATACTTTTAGGTATCAAGAGAAATCACCCCAAATATGAAAGCCTAGGCTCCTCTGAACAGTTTGATGCCCAATATGTATAGGTGTACCCAAGCACGTGGCATACAGGGCCCCAAAGGAAGACCCCCATATGGTCTGTCATTTCAGGTACTGCAAAATCAACACATTTACATTGTTACATTTTTTGAAAAATTACCTCAAAGCTTCCAATCTACAGAATCATATCTCCCACAAATCATTAGGTATCAATGTAAAACACCCCAAATATAAAAGCCTGGGTCCGCTGAACAATTTGATGCCCAATATATATAGGTTTACCCAAACATGTGGCATATAGGGGCCCTAAAATGTAGACACCTCATTTGAGCTGTTCTGTAATTCCAGATACTGCAAAATCAACACATTTGCATCGTTTTGGGGGGGGGGGGGTAAAAGTAGAAAAAAGTAAGTTCACCCCAGAAAACCATATATTTTCGGAAAGTACACATTCCCACGAATCTAAATTGGGTATGCATGTCTTTGTACTCCAAAGTGCCAAGCCGCAAACCATTCCTAAATTTGGTGATTTTGGCGACATTTCCAAAAATCACCTCAAAATAGCTACCCTGCAGCATCATATTGCCCACATACTTTTAGGTATCAAGAGAAATCACCCCAAATATGAAAGCCTAGGGTCCTCTAAACAGTTTGATGCCCAATATGTATAGGTGTACCCAAGCACGTGGCATACAGGGGCCCCAAAAGGAAGACCCCCATATGGTCTGTCATTTCAGGTACTGCAAAATCAACACATTTACATTGTTTTGGGGGGGGGGCAAAAGTAGAAAAAAGTAAGTTCACCCCAGAAAACCATATATTTTCGGAAAGTACACATTCCCACTAATCTAAATTGGGTATGCATGTCTTTGTACTCCAAAGTACCAAGCCGCAAACCATTCCTAAATTTGGTGATTTTGGCGACATTTCCAAAAACCACCTCAAAATGTCTACCCTGCAGCATCGTATTACCCACATACTTTTAGGTATCAAGAGAAATCACCCCAAATATGAAAGCCTAGGGTCCCTGAACAGTTTGATGCCAAATATGTATAGGTGTACCTAAGCATGTGGCATATAAGGGCCCTAAAATTAAGACCCCCCCCCATATGGTCTGTCATTTCAGGTACTGCAAAATCAAGACATTTACATTGTTTTGGGGGGGGGGGGCAAAAGTAGAAAAGGGTAAGTTCACCCCAGAAAACCATATATTTTCGGAAAGTACACATTCCCACGAATCTAAATTGGGTATGCATGTCTTTGTACTCCAAAGTGCCAAGCCGCAACCATTCCTAAATTTGGTGATTTTGGCGACATTTCCAAAAATCACCTCAAAATAGCTACCCTGCAGCATCATATTGCCCACATACTTTTAGGTATCAAGAGAAATCACCCCAAATATGAAAGCCTAGGGTCCTCTAAACAGTTTGATGCCCAATATGTATAGGTGTACCCCAAGCACGTGGCATACAGGGGCCCCAAAATGAAGACCCCCATATGGTCTGTCATTTCAGGTACTGCAAAATCAACACATTTACATTGTTTTGGGGGGGGCAAAAGTAGAAAAAAGTAAGTTCACCCCAGAAAACCATATATTTTTGGAAAGTACACATTCCACGAATCTAAATTGGGTATGCATGTCTTTGTACTCCAAAGTGCCAAGCCGCAAACCATTCCTAAATTTGGTGATTTTGGCGACATTTCCAAAATCACCTCAAAATAGCTACCCTGCAGCATCGTATTGCCACATACTTTTAGGTATCAAGAGAAATCACCCCAAATATGAAAGCCTAGGCTACTCTGAACAGTTTGATGCCCAATATGTATAGGTGTACCCAAGCACGTTGCATACAGGGGCCCCAAAAGGAAGACCCCCATATGGTCTGTCATTTCAGGGTACTGCAAAATCAACACATTTACATTGTTACATTTTTTGAAAAATTACCTCAAAGCTTCCAATCTACAGAATCATATCTCCCACAAATCATTAGGTATCAATGTAAAACACCCCAAATATAAAAGCCTGGGGTCCGCTGAACAATTTGATGCCCAATATATATAGGTGTACCCAAACATGTGGCATATAGGGGCCCTAAAATGTAGACACCTCATTTGAGCTGTTCTGTAATTCCAGATACTGCAAAATCAACACATTTGCATCGTTTTGGGGGGGGGGGGGTAAAAGTAGAAAAAAGTAAGTTCACCCCAGAAAACCATATATTTTCGGAAAGTACACATTCCCACGAATCTAAATTGGGTATGCATGTCTTTGTACTCCAAAGTGCCAAGCCGCAAACCATTCCTAAATTTGGTGATTTTGGCGACATTTCCAAAAATCACCTCAAAATAGCTACCCTGCAGCATCATATTGCCCACATACTTTTAGGTATCAAGAGAAATCACCCCAAATATGAAAGCCTAGGGTCCTCTAAACAGTTTGATGCCCAATATGTATAGGTGTACCCAAGCACGTGGCATACAGGGCCCCAAAAGGAAGACCCCCATATGGTCTGTCATTTCAGGTACTGCAAAATCAACACATTTACATTGTTTTGGGGGGGGGGGGCAAAAGTAGAAAAAAGTAAGTTCACCCCAGAAAACCATATATTTTTGGAAAGTACACATTCCCACGAATCTAAATTGGGTATGCATGTCTTTGTACTCCAAAGTGCCAAGCCGCAAACCATTCCTAAATTTGGTGATTTTGGCGACATTTCCAAAAATCACCTCAAAATAGCTACCCTGCAGCATCGTATTGCCACATACTTTTAGGTATCAAGAGAAATCACCCCAAATATGAAAGCCTAGGCTACTCTGAACAGTTTGATGCCCAATATGTATAGGTGTACCCAAGCACGTGGCATACAGGGGCCCCAAAAGGAAGACCCCCATATGGTCTGTCATTTCAGGTACTGCAAAATCAACACATTTACATTGTTACATTTTTTGAAAAATTACCTCAAAGCTTCCAATCTACAGAATCATATCTCCCACAAATCATTAGGTATCAATGTAAAACACCCCAAATATAAAAGCCTGGGGTCCGCTGAACAATTTGATGCCCAATATATATAGGTGTACCCAAACATGTGGCATATAGGGGCCCTAAAATGTAGACACCTCATTTGAGCTGTTCTGTAATTCCAGATACTGCAAAATCAACACATTTGCATCGTTTTGGGGGGGGGGGGGGTAAAAGTTAGAAAAAAGTAAGTTCACCCCAGAAAACCATATATTTTCGGAAAGTACACATTCCCACGAATCTAAATTGGGTATGCATGTCTTTGTACTCCAAAGTGCCAAGCCGCAAACCATTCCTAAATTTGGTGATTTTGGCGACATTTCCAAAAATCACCTCAAAATAGCTACCCTGCAGCATCATATTGCCCACATACTTTTAGGTATCAAGAGAAATCACCCCAAATATGAAAGCCTAGGGTCCTCTAAACAGTTTGATGCCCAATATGTATAGGTGTACCCAAGCACGTGGCATACAGGGGCCCCAAAAGAAGACCCCCATATGGTCTGTCATTTCAGGTACTGCAAAATCAACACATTTACATTGTTTTGGGGGGGGGGGGCAAAAGTAGAAAAAAGTAAGTTCACCCCCAGAAAACCATATATTTTTGGAAAGTACACATTCCCACGAATCTAAATTGGGTATGCATGTCTTTGTACTCCAAAGTGCCAAGCCGCAAACCATTCCTAAATTTGGTGATTTTGGCGACATTTCCAAAAATCACCTCAAAATAGCTACCCTGCAGCATCGTATTGCCACATACTTTTAGGTATCAAGAGAAATCACCCCAAATATGAAAGCCTAGGCTCCTCTGAACAGTTTGATGCCCAATATGTATAGGTGTACCCAAGCACGTGGCATACAGGGGCCCCAAAATGAAGACCCCCATATGGTCTGTCATTTCAGGTACTGCAAAATCAACACATTTACATTGTTTTGGGGGGGGGCAAAAGTAGAAAAAAGTAAGTTCACCCCAGAAAACCATATATTTTCGGAAAGTACACATTCCCACTAATCTAAATTGGGTATGCATGTCTTTGTACTCCAAAGTACCAAGCCGCAAACCATTCCTAAATTTGGTGATTTTGGCGACATTTCCAAAACCACCTCAAAATGTCTACCCTGCAGCATCGTATTACCCACATACTTTTAGGTATCAAGAGAAATCACCCCAAATATGAAAGCCTAGGGTCCCCTGAACAGTTTGATGCCAAATATGTATAGGTGTACCTAAGCATGTGGCATATAAGGGCCCTAAAATTAAGACCCCCCCCCATATGGTCTGTCATTTCAGGTACTGCAAAATCAAGACATTTACATTGTTTTGGGGGGGGGGGCAAAAGTAGAAAAGGGTAAGTTCACCCCAGAAAACCATATATTTTCGGAAAGTACACATTCCCACGAATCTAAATTGGGTATGCATGTCTTTGTACTGCAAAGTACCAAGCTGCAAATCATTCCTAAATGTGGTGATTTCTGTGACATTTCCAAAAATCAGCTCAAAATTTCTAGCCTGCACCATCGTATTACCCACATACTTTTAGGTATCAAGAGAAATCACCCCAAATATGAAAGCCTAGGGTCCTCTGAACAGTTTGATTCGCAATATGTATAGGTGTACCCACGCACGTGGCATATAGGGGCCCCAAAAGGAAGACCCCCATATGGTCTGTCATTTCAGATACTGCAAAATCAAGACATTTACATTGTTTTGGGGGGGCAAAAATAGAAAAGGGTAAATTCACCCCAGAAAACCATATATTTTCAGAAAGTACACATTCCCACGAATCTAAATTGGGTATGCATGTCTTTGTACTACAAAGTACCAAGCTGCAAATCATTCCTAAATGTGGTGATTTCGGTGACATTTCCAAAAATCACCTCAAAATTTCTACCCTGCAGCATCGTTTTACCCACATACTTTTAGGTATCAAGAGAAATCACCCCAAATATGAAAGCTTAGGGTCCTCTGAACAGTTTGATGCCCAATATGTATAGGTGTACCTAAGCATGTGGCATATAGGGGCCCCAAAAGAAGACCCCCATATAGTCTGTCATTTCAGATACTGCAAAATCAACACATTTACATTGTTTTGAGGGGGGCAAATGTAGAAAAAAGTAAGCCTGGATTAGGTGCATCCCTATTTCGTACATATTCCTTCCAATTAATTTTCACTTTCATTTCACACATAAATTGCCAGGCACTTGATCTGATAAATTAGAGGACATAACATCTTTAAACACAGTCTCATTTCCAAATGTATACAAAGAGCATTTAAAACAGCTAGCTATGGGGGGCGGAGCTTGACGCCATGCTGTCTGGACGCAACTTCTGAGAGCTCTTCATCAATAAGCACTGTCTCGGCATTTTGAGGGGACTCATTACCTTTCTTAACCCTTTCCCTGCCAGCCATTTTGTCCTAGATGCGAACATCTACTGCCAAGCAGTTTTTAGATATTTTGCACTCTTTCACTTTAAGGGCCTTTCCTGGGACGGTCTTTTAGTTTACCCAGCAAAACAATATATTCTTTTTTTCAGGACAACCTGAACTTTCAAAATATGCAGGAATTTTGGTGTAATTCTACTTCTGTAAAAAAATATTGGCTTCTAAGTGTCCAATAAAATGAAAAAAATCATGTTTCACAAAGAACAATCACATATATCAGAAACATCATTTACTTTATGTATGAGAACACAGCCTATTTGGAAAGGTCTATGTCTCCTGAATGCGGCAATACCAAATATATATCGTTTTATGGAGATTTCTCACTTGTATAGATCAAAATCTACAAGCAGTACACAACCAAATTTCCAAAGCACCGCTCCCCAAACGGCATACGTCTGCTTTCAAGGCCAAACATTCCACTAACAGTAGGTTTACCCTAGAAAACTACCCATTATTAGAAAGAACAGATTCTGGTGAATCAAAAATGGGTAAATATATCATTGTCCTCCAAACTACCAAGTTGCAATTGTTTCCTAAAGTTATAATGTTTTATAGAAATTGGTGAATTTTTTGAAAAATTACCTCAAAGCTTCCAATCTACAGAATCATATCTCCCACAAATCATTAGGTATCAATGTAAAACACCCCAAATATAAAAGCCTGGGGTCCGCTGAACAATTTGATGCCCAATATATATAGGTGTACCCAAACATGTGGCATATAGGGGTCCTAAAATGTAGACACCTCATTTGAGCTGTTCTGTAATTCCAGATACTGCAAAATCAACACATTTGCATCGTTTTGGGGGGGGGGGTAAAAGTAGAAAAAAGTAAGTTCACCCCAGAAAACCATATATTTTCGGAAAGTACACATTCCCACGAATCTAAATTGGGTATGCATGTCTTTGTACTCCAAAGTGCCAAGCCGCAAACCATTCCTAAATTTGGTGATTTTGGCGACATTTCCAAAAATCACCTCAAAATAGCTACCCTGCAGCATCATATTGCCCACATACTTTTAGGTATCAAGAGAAATCACCCCAAATATGAAAGCCTAGGGTCCTCTAAACAGTTTGATGCCCAATATGTATAGGTGTACCCAAGCACGTGGCATACAGGGGCCCCAAAAGGAAGACCCCCATATGGTCTGTCATTTCAGGTACTGCAAAATCAACACATTTACATTGTTTTGGGGGGGGGGGGCAAAAGTAGAAAAAAGTAAGTAAGGGACTACTGAACAGTTTGATGCCCAATATGCATAGATACACCAAGGCAGCTGGCATGTGCAGACCCCAAATAAAAATAGTGCATATGAGTTTTCTCCGCTGCCGATTCGCCTTCTGTGAACATAGACCATTGACTTCATATTATGTGCCTCAAGACCCTCCTTACAGCAAAGACCCCCCAAAACCATATGTTTTTGGAAAGTACACATTCTGACGAATCCAACAAAGATAAAGACGTCTTTCTATACCAAACTACCAAACTGCAAAGCTTTTCTAAACTTAGAGGTTTTTACAACATTTCTGAAAATTGCCTAAAAATGCTGCAGTTTGCCGCATTTTTCGCACACAATGTTTTACGTACAAAGAAAAATCACCCTAAATATGGACGTCAGAGGTCTGATGAATAGCTTGATGCCCAATATGCATAGATTTACCAAAGTATGTGGTGTGTACGGACCCCAAATGAAAAACGCATATGAATTTTCACACTAGCCAACTAAGCTGCTGAAAACAGTACCCCAACTTTGCGTTATGTGTTGTAAGACCCCCAAACATAGACCATTGACTTCATATTATGTGCCTCAAGACCCTCCTTACAGCAAAGACCCCCCAAAACCATATGTTTTTGGAAAGTACACATTCTGACGAATCCAACAAAGATAATGACGTCTTTCTATACCAAACTACCAAACTGCAAAGCTTTTCTAAACTTAGAGGTTTTTACAACATTTCTGAAAATTGCCTAAAAATGCTGCAGTTTGCCGCATTTTTCGCACACAATGTTTTACGTACAAAGAAAAATCACCCTAAATATGGACGTCAGAGGTCTGATGAATAGCTTGATGCCCAATATACATAGATTTACCAAAGTATGTGGTGTGTACGGACCCCAAATGAAAAACGCATATGAATTTTCACACTAGCCAACTAAGCTACTGAAAACAGTACCCCAACTTTGCGTTATGTGTTGTAAGACCCCCAAACTGTAAAAAGCCCCCAGAACAGCATACATTTTTGGAAAGTACATATTCTGACGGATCAAACAAAGTAAAATCTATCTTTCTATACCAAAGCACCAAACAGCAAAACTATACTAAAGATACATAAGGAAAAATAATGCAGGGATAAAATTGCAATAAAACCACAAAAATTGTGTAAATCAACGAAATAACAAAATTACTGATCCAACAGCATAATTAGTGGCCAAAATCGATTACCCAATAGTCATGCTGCCAAAACAAATGGTTTTTAGGGGTAAAAAAACACAAATTAGTAAAATGAAAAAGTAAAAAAAAAAATCCTTCTTTGTGAGTTTTTTGTGTATACATGTGTATACACTTCTAAAAGTGGTGTGACAGTGTGTATATAAGTGTGAAATAAGTGCAAATAAGTGTACATAACTTTCCAAAAAAAATTAAAAAATAAAAATCTTTACTAAAATGATTGTGTAACTGTGAACAGATCTATACAATGTAGTGTAGTGTGTATGTAGTGTTTGTGTAGTGTGTAATTTATCAAATAAAGTCCACTTACCATTGCTGGAGCAGGAGAGAGAGTCTAATCTTCTTTCAGCAGCGTGTGTGATGAGTCACTGCAGCCAGGAAGTGCGTGGGCGTCGCCAGAGAAGCAGAGAGCAGAAGGAAGACGGAGGAGCTGGTAAGTTGCTTCTTTCTGCGATTTTAGGTCGATCCTGCAACAATCCTGTTGCAGGACCGACATGACAGCCCCCCAGCCTTGTTGCCCAGGGGGCTGTCAGCACTGCTAAGTCTCTGCAGAGGCGGCTAAAGCCGCTGATGCAGAGTACAGCATGTTAAACTGCAAGAACGTACAATGTACGTGCTTGGCAGTTAAAGCCCTTGCCTGCCAGAACGTACAGCGTACGTGCTTGGCAGGCAAAGGGTTAAGCACAATTCTGATAAAGTGTCCCCACAGGACCTCAGCTACCTGGTAATGGCTCTGTGCTTCACAGAAAGACTTCTTTAAGAAGCACACTCCGGGCCTGACAAAAAAACAAGATGGCGCCGGTTCGCCTACAAGCAGCCCAGAACATCGAGCTGTGGATTCACATGATTCCTATCTGAAGAAAGAAGACTTAGAAACAGGTCTGGACAATTTCTTTACTAAACTTACTAAGACGTTTCACACAGAGCTCAAATCTGCAGTCGCTGATTTTACAGCAGAAATAACAGCTCTAGTTGCGCGTACAGACACCTTGGAATCCAGACATGACACCCTAGCACAAGTACATGAAACATTGCAACAGCAAGTACTTTCACTGCAAAGGAATGTTGCTGTGCTTAATATACACGCTAAAGATTTGGATAATAGATCGAGACGCAATAATCTGTGTATCAGAAATGTGCCTGAATCTTTTACTGACCTGTCGAAAGTCTTTGAACTTTTATTTTCCAAATTATTACCGGAGTACAGCCCTGAACTGTTAATGGTGGATAGAGTACACAGAGCCCTCCGTCCTAAACCACAAATTGGGGAACCCCCCCCCCGTGATGTTATTGCTAGACTCCACTACTTTGAGACTAAGGAAGAACTACAGTACTTCACTCAGCCGGGAGTCATGATGCAGTGGAATTGGATGGGGAACCCTTACAATTGTACCCTGATATTGCACCTTCCACCCTACAAAAACGTCGGGAATTACGACCAATGACTTTAGCGTTGCAACAGGCAGGCTTGAAGTATAGATGGGGTTTCCCCTTTAGACTTACTGTATTAAAGAATGGAACTATGTTTTCTATTACGGATCCCCAAGATGGCTCGGGACTTTTGGCCCGTTTGGGTGTTACACCCAAAGAAAGTTCATCTACCCCGAAAAAAATCGTCTCTCCACCTCTTCAACCAATATGGGAAAAGAAACCAGCGTGACACAGGCCCTGACAAAATTTTTGTATTTGTGATATAGCGACTGGAGTTTGAATATCACCGTTTGTATTTTTTTATCTCGATTACAGCCATTGTGTTACCCGAGATGCACGTTTTACATTTTAATCTGGAAGATATCTCTGTTTTGCACTGTTTTGCACTATTTTGCCGTTTTTGTTTTGACTGGATGGCCTTCTCCCTCCCTCAAGATAGCCACGGATCACTGTTGTGGAAATCACTGGTGACGGCTATGGTTTACCCGAGGATTTTATATCCTCAGACAAGTTTGCATTTATTTTTTTCAAGTTTACTGTTTATTTTCAACATTAGTTGTTTATTGTTTTTTTATTATTCTTATGTATTATTTCTTGTCCTAAGATAGAGTATCTTATGACAATATGTTTGTTTGCTATAGCAGGTAATAGGTTTACGATAGCAACTATTATAAATATACGAGCTCAAACCCACATAGATGTATCAGATTCTAGCTTTTCGTTACAAATTTTAAATGGCGCTTAAATTATTTCTCATAATTTAAAGGGATTGAATTTTCCAACTAAGTGGAAAATAGCAGCACAATATTATTTACGACACAAAGTGGATATTGTGGGGTTGCAGGAAACGCACTGGCAGCAAGCAGGTCCATCCCCTTATCTCCATAAATCTTATGCCCAAATATATGCGACTACCTAAACAGAAAAAAAAGAGGGGTTGCGATTGCATTTCGCTCACATTTGGCTTTTGTACCACAAAAAATTATTTTGGATTCGGAAAGCAGATATATACTTTTACAAGGCACTATATTGGGTTCGGAGGTAACCATAATTAACATTTATGCTCCATTCACAGCATTACAGATCTTTTATACCAAAGTTTTTGATTTGTTACATCGTTATGCTAAAGGAATGGTTATTTTCTTAGGTGACTTTAATCTAGTAATGAACCCATTAACAGACCGTAAAGGAACACTCGCAAATACTTCAGCTGCGCCTCCAAAATTTTTGAAACGTATGCTAATGGATGCAGCCCTCATAGATACTTGGCGGTATTTAAACCCTTCTACGCTTGACTTTACTTTTTTTTCCCCGGTGCATTGCTCCTATTCCCGAATAGATTTTATTTTTCTGTCACAGGCTTTTTTACCTTCCCTAAATTCAGCAATTATAGATACTATCACCTGGTCTGATCATGCACTAGTACTGATTAATATAAAATTACCCACTTCCATTCCAGGCAGACCCTCCTGGAGAGTGAATGAAACGTTAATTATGAATCCAGGGGTTCAAGACCAAATTGCAAATGCTATAGAACAGTATTGTATAACTTAGATGAGCAGTTATCAATGGGAACCTTATGGGCAGCTCATAAATGTACAGAGGGGAGATAATTAAACTGGCTACTCACCATAAGAAATTATGTAATGACCAGTTGACATTACTAGAGACGAAAATATCCCATCTTGAAACACAGCATAAGCACACTCCAACATCTAACCTGCTTACGGAATTATTAGAAGCAAGGCACCAGTTAACATCCCTCTTGCATTCCAGAGCTGAGAAGCAGAATAAATGGTTTAAACAAAAATTGTTTCACTTAAAAGATAAACCTGATAGGCTTCTTTCAAAAAAATTACAGTTAGAAAAAGGTTACAAGCCCATACAAGCTATAAAATCAGGAAATGGTAAATTGTTACAAAATCCTGTAGAGATTTTAAAAGTCTTCCAGGACTTTTATACCAAATTATATGCTACCCCAACCCAAGATCATACTGTGATTAAAGAAAACCTTCTAAGACACTCTCATTTACCTAAATTAACTGAGGAGGATCACAATAATTTAAATTCCCTGATCACTATTGAAGAAATTGAAATTGCAATCAAGCAATTAAAAAATACTTCAAGTCCCGGACCTGATGGTTTTTCCTGCCATTTATTATAAGAAATTTAAAACACTTCTCCTTCCTCATCTGGTAGTATTGTTCAAAGAAATGCTTCAAGGCCACTCTTTACCCCCTGAGATGTTGCATGCCAACTTATCATTAATCACTAAACCAGGAAAGGATCATTCAGAGGCACAAAATTACCGTCCCATTTCAGTTATCAATGTGGATGTTAAACTTTTTTCAAAAGTTTTAGCCACTCGATTTAGCAAATATCTACCTAATTTAATACAACCAGATCAAACTGGTTTCATCCCTGGACGCCAAACCACAGACAGTATTCGTAAACTTATTAATGTTATTTCTGATGCAACCATTCACAATGTCAGCTGTTAGTATTAATGTTAGATATACAAAAAGCATTTGATTCCATTACTTGGCCATATTTATTTCATAGTCTCCCTAAATACAACATCTCAGGAGCTTTTTTGGATGCTTTAAGAGTACTTTACCACGATCCAGTAGCATATATAAAATTTTTGGGATGACAAACCTTACAAATCCATAGGGGGACTCGTCAGGGTTGTCCTTTATCGCCCTTATTGTTCTCTGTAGCTATTGAGCCTTTGGCCTGTCTTGTGCGTATCAGTGATGATATTACGGGGTACGTTAAGAGAGACCAATCACATAAACTTAACCTTTATGCAGATGGCATATGCCTTACTCTTATAAAATCCCTGACGAGTCTCCCTAATTTATTTTCTCTTTTGGACAAATTTGCGAGAATTTCAGGTTTAAAAGTGAATGTTTCAAAAACAGAAGCCTTACCAATTAATATTCCTAATTCACAAATAAAATTACTAGAAATCAACTTCCCATTTCACTGGCGGACAACTACAATAGACTACCTCGGATTTAAAATCACGAAGTCTTAGCAAACTTTATATCAATCTAACTTTCCATCTATGTATAACAAATTGAACATTTTTTTATAGATTGGAATAAATTACATATCTCAAGGTACGGTCGTATTGCTGCCATACGAATGATAGTACTCCCTAAGATGTTGTATTTATTCAGAGCTCTACCGATAGCGGTTAAAACAAAGGACCTTATATTACTACAGAAACAGGCTTGGCAATTTATATGGAAACATAAACTTCATAGGTTGAATAGGAATACTCTGTTAAGGTTCTGAATATACGACAGTATTATAGATCAGCCAGATTAGCCCAGATAATTCAATGTCATAATGCCCCTGGCATGCTTCGCTGGATGGATTTTGTAAATGATACCATATTTCCTTTACAACTTTCAGCACTTTTATGGACCACTACCAAAAATTTTATAAAACACACTATTACCAACCCCATTATTACTTACCATTTACATTTATGGAAGACAATGAAGGCAAAGCACATCCCACAAACAAAATCCGGATTACCAATTATTCCTTGCATATGCAAGGAATAATTGTTAATCCGGATTTTCCCCAGGACTGCATCATAAAGAATTTCAATGGTGTTCCTCTCAAAATCTCACCAAACTGTATGACCTTTTAACTCTTGGAGGTTTCAAATCATGGACCACTCTTAAAGACCAGTTAACTATATCCCCAAGAGAATTTTTGAGGTATTCTCAACTCTTATCATTTTTACTCCTCCCAGTTGGATCGCAAACCCACTCTTACGGGATCATTAAATGAGAATTGGTGTAGAAACCCTCTATTTACAAAAGGGAGTATTTCACAGATATATTCGCTACTAATAGAAGTACAACCACCAATACTAACCTCTTATATGGCAGCATGGGAAAAATACTTTAATCTTTCTTGGTCTCTAGAGAACTGGACTAGATCACTAACATCTACACACAAAATTTCAACTAACATTGCAACTCGAGAAATATCTTATAAAGTGTTGTCAAGGTGGTACACTTTGATACACTCTGATATATCTCCATTATGTTTTAGAGGTTGTGGTACAATTAGTGATTATAAACATTCTTGGTGGTCCTGTCCGATAGTAGCGAACTTTTGGCAAACCATAGTGAAAATGGCTTCCTTAATACTAAAGGTCTCCTTGAAATGTTGTCCACAATATACTTTGTTAAACTACCCTTATCCCGGATTATCTAAAGAAGCAATTTACTTACTACTACAATTATGGGCTGCTGCTAGATGGGTAATAGCATTAAACTGGATCTCCCCGACACTCTCTATAACACAGTATGTTACTAGACTAAACTACATGGAGGAAATGCTATACTTAACCTCAATAAATGAGAATAATAGAGAGATTCATACAGAACGGGGGCAACCATGGACTGAATTTAAACAATTTTCCAAGTTCCCATTACTACTCACCTAATCTGAGATTACCCAGCAACACAGTTAAATTTCTCAGATGACATATTTTCCATACCTTAATATCTGCTAGCGGTGTTCTTTCTTATAGAATATCTTGCCCCTTACCTCTGCTAGAATTTAAATAAAGAGGACAAGTCTATTATTACTTTATTTTTTTTGAGAAAGTTTATTGATTTATTAACTCTTTTTTTGTACAGTTTGTTTATTTCTCTCTCTTTTACTACATTCGTTTCAAGATAAATCTTTGAAAACACTTTAATACAACTGTAACTTATGCATCGACGAAACCTGTAAAAGAACAATATAATGACTTCACTGTACAACTGTATCCGATGTCTTGATATGAATATATTATTGAAAATAAAAAAGAGAGAAGTTAAAAACAGCTAGCTATGAATATTTGCCTTATTACTGGATTTTATACTAGGCTTAACAGAAAGAATAAAATTGATTTCAAACTCCCTTATATAAAAATGTATTTCAGCTTCCCTGTGTAATAATTTGATTTGAACCTTTAGAAATTATTTAATAAGGATTTAAGATCCATATAAAGACCTGTAATATACGTTTATATTCTTGAATAACAGTAATTCTCTCCTCCCTTACTAGGCCAGTTCTGTGTTGTTAATTATGTAAAAGGTAATATCTCACTAATAGTCCTTACTGTGCTTATAGCACTAACTTCTAATTTGAATAACCCTTATTTAAAAAAAAACAACCCTTAAATGTATCAGCCTGTTCTTCAGTTATTCATTCAGGAACAATGTCTTCATATGCGGAAAAACTGGTAGTGCAGATTCTCTAGAGGAATTTAATTATATCCGGCTAAAGATTTTAAATACATTTCTAGGTCCAGGAATTTAACTCTTCCAGTTGGAATTTGTGAACTATAACCTAAATGGATAGTCCTTGCTCTCGCATATGCCCATTACTGTCTCTTATAGATTTTGCTCACCTACAGTAATTACAGCTCAGAGTGAAAAATGACATAAGGCAGGGGATAGGCCTGGGGTTGCAGTAAGCATTCAGCAAGCAGAACTTGTTTTAAATATGAAAAAGCATTTTTATTTATTTCCTGAGCTAATCAGGGAGCATTAAAATACTCCATGTTTGATCCTAGCAAGGTAAATAATTACAATGCCAGTATACAACACCCTCCCTTTACCTTGTTGTGACTGTTATCTTAGGGTTATTATCTGTGCACAAGTAATCTCAACCTCTGAAGCACCAAAGATGAAGTATTTTCAATGTCTTTGTTTGCCCCTTTAATTCTGCTGAAAGCTCACACACAGGCTGGTTCTGTGTGTAACATATATATTTTGCCTTGTGTATATAGTAAGGAAACAAAGTTAATTAAAACAAGACAGCGATAGTATCAAAAGTAATTTCAGTGATATTTCCACCATGAAAGTGGGCACATAAAGTCTCTACACCCAATATGCAAACGCAACATTACAATTTAGATTTATGTCTATAGTAAAAATAAGGGTAGATTGAAAATCCACTACAGTTTTTGAAAACTGATCTATCTAGTTCTAAAATGGGTAATAGCACCATGTTTTGTATATAAAGTTTCCTAAGTAACCAGTGCAGTATGTCATGGGGTTATTAAATGAGGCATTTAGCATTAATATAATGGAAGGTAGCAGCTCTGCATGCATAATAGTTTCCAAGTATGCAGGGCAATCCCTATCCCTTCCTATGGTGCAGACTTAACAAACAGTAATATCAAGATTCATGTAAAATTCCTAGATGCCTGTAATTCAGTAATGTAAAAAGGCAGTGTAATGTCTCTGTACACTGATATGGTTTGGGCCCCTTTCCACTCACACTTTACAAATGCAAACACTAAAACATACAGAAAGTAAAAATAAGCAACAAAATACATCCCACAGCCTGATAAACTTGAACCACTTGCCATAAAATTCAGAGGTAGCAGACTCTTTATATATACTGATATTATATTTGGCATTCTGGCAATAGTGTAGCATAAGGAACAGTAGAACCTAAGTATCTCTCCACAAAACAGACAATCCTGACCTATATGCAATAAATAATAGACTGCAGTTCTCACATAATTGGCAAAAATATTTTAGATCTTTCTTACCTAACTTCTTTAAGTCCCTTCTGCAAGCTGTAGTCTCAACATGGGCAGTGGACAAGACTTTTACCACCTTACAGTTCTCAGAAGTATGATGCTCCATTCATTTTTGGATACAGTAGTTCCCAAACTGTGGCACTGGTCCCCTTAGAAAGCTTGGAACAGTGGTATGGGGGACTATAGACGAATTAAGGTGAGAATGACCTTTTGGGACTGATGTACAAATATTTACCTATATCTATACTTATTTTATGAGTGAAGTGGAAGTGGAAATCAAGTATCATTTAACCTTTTTATGAGAATAGCTGTGGCATGTAAAACACAGTCCTGTTAACACTGCTCATCCTAAGTGTATGGTGAATGCTTAAATACATGAGAGAAAGAATCTTCCTTACCTTGGATGGATAAACATGTTCACTGGTCACAGTGTGTGTCAAAATAATTAAAAATGCAAGGTTAAATATTATTACATTAAGGCTTTACATTGTTTTAACTAAATCTCTGCTGTAAGTCTATGTCAAATACTAAAACTTAATGACACACTTGAATTACAAAAAAAGCCTTGATCAGCAGAAACTGACAATAAAGTGACGCAAGTGCCAGGACAAAATCAAACCCAAGAAAATAAATAAGCTGCTTGTTTAAGATGAACAACATGACTTGTAATGAAGCCCCCACAATGAATGAATGAATAAACGCAAAGGCGTAACTAGATGTTACCAACATATACAGAGGTTGTCCTGTTTCACCAATATATGTTGAAAATGCTTTTAGTTAGGGCTTCATGGGGCCTCCTATACCCCCGGGGCCCCCTGCAGCTGCAGGGTCTGTTTCCTCTGTAGTTACGCCCCCTGATAGATGTAACAAACGGTTGAGGGCAATATCAATTAAAAAAAAAAAAAGTGGTTGGTAAAGAGTGGCGCATGCCAGAACTGCCATTTCTTGTCCCATTACCAGCCCTTTGCAACCAGTGATCCGTCTGCTGTCTCCATGATGGAACCTTCCTCTGAGACTGGCCTCCTCTCCTCCAGGACACAATTCTCCTCTCCACGAGTCCTCCAAGGATCTGTGGAGTCTTTTGCTGGACCCCCTGCAGACTGGGACATGCCAGCTTGACAACTTGTCAGAGTTTCCAGAGTATCCCCTGGCACCAGATATGACGGTTCTGATGACTATGACTTCAGCTGCTGTACCCTCAATTGAGGATTATGCTGGGAGCTATGGACTTAAATTGGAGTTCCAACAGAATGAACCTGCAGGTAACTCTTCTACCAGTTGACCAAGACTTGCTATTTTCTGATCCATGTGGACAGCCCCCACCTCACAGATCAATTCACCTGGCTACGGGCATCTACAAGAAATCTTAGCATGTGGCCGAGGTGGTGAAGAGATGCCCCCACAATGAGCACAGTGTGGAGCCAGGAGAGGATGCTGCCCCTCTCAGTCACCTGATTTATGTGAAGGGAAATCCACAGGCTTATTATGTGGAGGATGTTAAAATGAGGTTGTAAACGGAAAGTACATCTGCTCTGTACAACTATATGTGCAACACATCCTGAATGGGTGGGATGAACCACACCGTCCCATTATTGCCCTTGAAACACCAGAGGGGCTGCTTCTTGGCCGACACTGTTTGAGGCTGCCCCTGCCTTGGGAGGGATCATTGTACAGAGAAAGAATATTATGTGACAAAAAGGGGCCTGAAGAGAGAACTTGCTCACCCTTGTTGATGATAATGATGAAGAAGAAATCTTCATTTTGCAGGTGATTAAAAAACTGGTAACAGTGTTCCACAGGAGTAGGGTTAGCAAGACAGAAGAAAATAAATAAAACCCAGAGGCAAGGGGGCAGATTTAGTAAAGGGTGAAGTTGCCGTGCTAGCAAAAATTCGCCAGAAATCCAATCCTCAGGGACATTACCAATTTACTAACAGGCGTAGAGGTGCGAAATTCATTGAAGTGCGAATTTTACAGATTGTTACCTCTTTCACCAGAGTTTCCTTCGACAGCTTAGACCTGACAAACTGATAAAATAAAGCTACATACTCCTCGATCTTATGTTAGTGACATCATATCCTGTATGCCTAAAAGTTTTAAAAACTGTGGCGTTTTTTCATATTTAAAAGTGGGATTGCCTTCAAGTTCTAGCTATTAAAAGATTTTTGTGTTAACATTTTTTTCTAACCATTTGAGGGGCATGCCACATTTGTTTTATGGTGGGCTCATGTCTAGGGCATTAGAGGATCTCTTTTGTCTTTGTAACGCTAACTTGGGCTATACAGGCCAAAAGGGGTTAATGTCCAGCTAGTGCTTAGAGCATGGGTTACATGTGACTCAAACACTTCAGGCTATGGCCTTCACTAAGTGGAAGATTTCAGGTGTGGTGTAGTGTAACTACAACTCCCACAGGCTACTGTGCTATAAAACAGGAAAAGAATGGACAACTTGGTAGATGGTAGATGCAGAATATATATATATGCACACACACACCCCACAGCTCATACAGAGCTGCCAGGCTCACAAAGAGCTCATAGGTAGAGGCAGAATATAGATAGGCACATAACTCACACAGAGCTTTAGAGGTAGAAGCAGGTGCATTTTCCTGAAGATGTAGTCAAGGCAGTACAGCATACCTCCAGGCAGAAATACCTCACACGTGGTCTGGATCCCACCCAGTGGAGTGGTCAGGGAGGAGAACCGAAAGCCTGACACCTTATCCACTGTGGTCCCTTCACTGTAGGCAAATCTTACAGCCTGGGAAGCTACTCCCTGCTACATCTCCTTCATGGAGCACAAAGCTGCTCTTTCTCTCTTTCCTCTCTGCCTTACTCTCCTAGAGAGTCTATAACATTATATTCCTGCCACTCACTAGCCTCATTCATGGGGTCCCTGCTCCCCGACATATCTCTCTAGAGGTACTGGCCCCTCTAGAGCACATGGCTTTTATGGGCATTGCTGTACCCAGGCTCCCCTGGGCACATCCAGCTGGATCAGCATCCAGAAGCCAAAGAGGAAGATTCAGCCCTTCACTCTCCCTATACCAGAGTGTGACAGGACGTGGTCACATCGCCTCCTGGCCAATGGCACAACTATGCAAATTGCATCTAGCTACATGCGCCTCTGCCCAGCAACTAGGGAGATCAGGAAGTATAGGGAATTAAAGTCATAGGGACATGTTAACCCTATGGATCCATACATCTTTATTATGCTCCCGTGGACATTTGTAATAATAAGTGGCCACTACAAGCATTTGCACCAACATCTCTAATAAAGACATCTATACGACCTATATGTACCTGCCCTATTCAAATTGACCTAATCGTAAGAGTATTAACAAAGTTTCGCTCGGTAGAAATGAACGCTAGCGAAGTTCGCTATGAAATGCTCGCACTGACGAATTAATTTTAGCCGATCGCTCAGCTACAGAGATGCATTTTAGTGAATTAGCTTAGTGGTAGCGAATTTGTGCCTGAGAAAAGTGGCTTGGATTGTGGCAAAGCCTTTGGAGGTGAAAATTCACCCTTTAGTGAATTTGCCCCAAGGTGTTCACAATAATCCACTCATAGGTAAAACAGGCCAAACAGGCCAAACACACAAGATAACTGTTTTCCCAAGGATAGTAGAGACCACGTGCTAGCCCCCATAGTGGCAAGTGGTACATTCTTGCTGAATATTAGTAGTGACTTTAATTAGGTCTCTACAAAGCACTCTTTAGTACATAGGCACAAACCTCACACTGGTATTTGCAATTTCTTGCATACTTTATTTATGACTTTATTCTTGTACTGTTTTTTATATGTGTTTGACCTCCTTATGCTAGTCTGTAATAATTTTAGAGAATCATAAGTAACACATTGGTCTGAAGCTTTACCATATGTTATAGTGCCATATTGCAAGTTTAGAGTACTGTTTTTTTTTTATTGTACAGCTCATTTTTCAACATCATATTTGCACCTCGGCAGTAACCCATGGCAACCAACCAAATGTTTGCTTTAATTGTTCTCGCTGGCTAAAAGTAGCTGTTGGTTGCTATGGGTTACTGCCCAGGTGCAAATTTACCCAGTGCTGATAAATGAGTTGTCTCTGCAAATGCTACACAGGTTCAATTGCCTGTACAATATATGACTGGAATTTAAGCAACATAACTAAATGGGGCAGGACAAGGAGGATGAACAATCTTTATATTTGCCAATTTAGAGCTATTACTATTAACACAGTTGGATCTAAAAGGGAAATGGCAGCATCCATTTAGATTTTATAAAAAGAAATATATAAAGGCAGAAAACACTATGTTAAAGTAATGTGAAAAATCATCTCTCACTTAAATGTCAAGATGAACTGTTTCTTCACACTTCACAGCAAAGAACGAAATTAGAACTAGATTTTTTCCCTATTATGTGATCAGCAGTTAAGACCTGTGAATTGACTGATATCTGGAGACTTGAAATAGAAAATAAAGTACTCTAAAAGTAATCAGAAGTAACTCATTGGTGAGAAGAGATTTATAGCTTTTAGAGGGTTTTTTGGAGTTTTAAAACTTTTCTTCTGACTTTTAACCTTGTTGTAACATTGCCTGAAACAAAAAAATAACACGCCCACTTTATATATAACGGTATAAGGCATATATTGTATACCTGATATATGGGCAACAAATATGTTCTTGTGTCACTACAAGGTGCTGGGTCTATCATAGCATGTATGAATTAAAATTAGATTATGAGATATAAAAGCTAATTTATTAACACAAGTGGAAGAAGCCACCATGTTTTTAACTCAAAATGCAGCATTATTTCACACAAATCCAGCTTCATTGTGGCACAGCTTTGCATTTACCGGAATATATAAATACAAATGAACATTACTTAGTGGATCGGGTGCAAGTTGCAGCTAAAAGTTTCATAGCAGTGTTAGTGTAAACAACAAAGTAGACTAATAAAAACAAATTTGGGAACCCTGGGAGACTTTTCAAAAAGGTAAAGCAATCTCTCTATCTTGATAGGTTAGGCTTTAGGCTTTTTAATTTTTCATGTGATGTCTTTGGATACTGTGATAGACAATGTGCCCAATTTGTTACCCTTATATCTGAGTCTATCTCTCAGTATATGCTTGATGTAATTGTGTGGAATAACAAAAACCCAACAATGTAAATTTGCCTTTTATTTAATTATGTTTTTTTTGTTTTTTTTTCCATTGTTTTGCCTTTTTATTTAATATATGTAATCATGCTTTTTTTCATGCTTTCTTCATTTTTGTTTTCATTGTTCTTTGTTACATACTTGAAAATGTATAAATAAAAAGATTTAAAAAAAATAGTGTTCAGGGCACATTTACTAAGGGTCGAATATCAAGGGTTAATTCGAAGTATTTTAATCCATCGATCGAAGGATTTTCCTTCAATCAAAAAAAGCTTAGAAAGTTATGGGGAAGGTCCCCATAGGCTAACATTGATGCTCGGTAGGTTTAAAGTGCCGAAGTAGGTAGTCAAAGTTTTTTTTTAAAGAGACAGTACGACTATTGAATGGTTGAATAGTCAAGCTCGAAGTAGCCTATTCGATGGTCGAAGTACCCAAAAAAACCTTCAAAATTCAAAGTTTTTAACTTTGAATCCTTCACTCGAGCTTAGTAAAAGTGTTCAGTTCTTTGTGCACAAGTCTAATGCGCCTATTGATGCAACATGCTGAGGGTGGTGGTAGCTCCAGGGTTCCCCAACAATGGCACATGATTCTTTGTAAGGAATGGGACAAACAAAAACCACACAGCATAAGTATGTGGAAGTGAAAGGAGCAGCATTAGATGCAAGTACCTGATAATAATAAACTGCACTGATTCATGCAGTAACTGTGATTATTTGCATGCATGTACAGTAACTGCAGTTGGGCTTCGTAAATGGACCAGGGCCGCCATAAGGTGGTCACAGGGGGTACTCTTGTACCGGGCCGGGCCTAAAGGGGGCCCAGCTGTGCTGTACTTTTCTAAATAGCCAGGCCCCCCTTGACATCGCTGAAGACATGCCTCATCTGCGAAGTCCCACAGTTCCGAAGAGTTGAAGTCCCGAAGCAGCGAAAAGACCCAAAGCCATCAAAGGAGCTGAAGTTGAAGTCCCAAAGCGGCAAAAAGAGGCAAAGCCACGAAAGGAGCCAAATGTGAAGTCCTGAAGCTGTGAAAAGACCCGAATCTATGAAAGGAGCCGGAGTTGAAGTCCTGAAGCCACGAAAGGAGCAGAAGTCTGGAAGCAGTAATGTACCCAACAGCCTCCAGGGCTAGATGCGTAATTGCGCCACTGTCCTGAAGCCATGAGTCCAGTTCTACTGAACACCAATGAGTTTTTTTTTTGTATTTATATAATGGCTGCTATCCCAGTTTAAAGCTAGATTCATTCTTGCCTCTGCTCCCTAATGTAGCACAAGGTAATGATTAGTCAGGCTATAGCTCTAATAGATTCTAATAAGTAGGATCCCTTACCTTTCTTAACAGATGGTTACAGGCCGTGGTTCTTCTAGGCAGAGCACTTATGTGACAAAGGCACATAAGATTATTACAAAGCTCACCAACCTCATCAACAAAATTGTTTGTCATATATTTCCATACATGAAAGGCAAAACCGAGATTGTCTTTTTATCTCTTGACATTTTTTAAATTATTTTTGTATTATTTCAGTAAAAAATTGTTGGCTTTGTTTAATACCAGTTTTATGTTAAAAATCCACATTACATGTATGAATGAAATTCTCTGTGTGCCTCAAAAAAAAATATTCCCGTATAAGGGGGCTTATACTTATGGTAAGGCGGGGTGCAAAGTGTAATAAAATTGCTGCAATTGGACATTGGTCTTCCACTCGCCCAGAATTGCAATGGGTCTCTGCACTCATTTTGAAACACAAAGGCCCGTGGCTGCGCAGACAGTGTTTTGGTCCTTTGGAATCCACTCACCTATTATTCTCTCCCCTTAATTTTTTTCCCTCCATACCAACAGGAAGTCCTACAAGGGCTTCACACTTGTTATTGGTTCTGGCAATAGTAGGAGAAATCCCTTACATTAACTTTTACTATGTCATAGATAGATCTACTGTAATGAACTTTACAAATGGCCCTCATTACTTATGTATGGTTTTGTTATGGTTATGTATGTTTTTTTTTTCATATAGTCAAATACAAGAGTCCTCTGCACTCAACCCATTATCAATATATTTAAGACAGAGACATTTTGTGCATACTGCTACTGAAAAATGCCTTACCCTTTAAGCTGGCCAACTACGTCAAAGTCATCCCATATCTGGCCAGTCCTATGCTCAATTTTATCTGATTCATTAAGAATTCTATTGCTTCATTATACATTTTACAAAGGGACTAGGTTTTACCTGCAACTTACTTGCTGCTTTCAAAGTAAACCTCCATACTTGGCTGCCCTTTTATTAGACACCAGTGGGATCACCTGACTATAGCTGGGAAGGGTGGGAGCTACAACATGGAGCTGGTCACTGCTCCTGTATAAACTATAACAAACAAGGGAAAGTTGTGCTCACCACTATTTTTTAAAACCATTAGGCGGGGGTGCAATGAGGCTGTGACCACAAAATACATATAGTCAAATACAAGAGTCCTCTGCACTCAACCCATTATCAATATATTTAAGACCGCGACATTTTTTGCATACTGCTACTAAAAAATGCCTTACCCTTTAAACAAAACAGGGATTGTTTGTCCATATATTGCAATATATTTAAGCTAGCCAACTACGTCAAAGTCATCCCATATCTGGCCAGTCCTATGCTCAATTTTATCTGATTCATTAAGAATTCTATTGCTTCATTATACATTTTACAAAGGGACTAGGTTTTACCTGCATTTTTTAGTAGCAGTATGCACAAAATGTCGCTGTCTTAAATATATTGATAATGGGTTGAGTGCAGAGGACTCTTGTATTTGACTACTGTATATGTATTTTGTGGTCACAGCCTCATTGCATCCCGCCTAATGGTTTTAAAAAATAGTGGTGAGCACAACTTTCCTTTGTTTGTTATAGTTTATACAGGAGCAGTGACCAGCTCCATGTTGTAGCTCCCACCCTTCCCAGCTATAGTCAGGTGATCCCACTGGTGTCTAATAAAAGGGCAGCCAAGTATGGAGGTTTACTTTGAAAGCAGCAAGTAAGTTGCAGGTAAAACCTAGTCCCTTTGTAAAATGTCAGATAAAATTGAGCATAGGACTGGCCAGATATGGGATGACTTTGACGTAGTTGGCCAGCTTAAATATATTGCAATATATGGACAAACAATCCCTGTTTTGTTTAAAGGGTAAGGCATTTTTTAGTAGCAGTATGCACAAAATGTCGCTTTCTTAAATATATTGATAATGGGTTGAGTGCAGAGGACTCTTGTATTTGACTATATTTATTTGTGGTCACAGCCTCATTGCACCCCCGCCTAATGGTTTTAAAAAATAGTGGTGAGCACAACTTTCCCTTGTTTGTCAGGGTTTTTTTTCATTATTAGTCTGAAAATGTTGTCTATTCACTGATTCCTGCAAACAAAGAGTAGATAGAAGTCAGGAAATGTTATTGTAATTATCATTTTGTATTGCTAATTAAAGTTTTCAGGTTAACTACTTTTCATCTTACATATTTATTTCAAAAATGAAAGACTAAACAAAGAACAAAAAAAATAAATAACTGAGAAACCACAAAAAAAATTAAGCCTAATTGCAAACTGTCTAAAAATGCTGCTATTTACACTAAATTCAAACCAATTACTGGTTGAACAGTTCCTTAAAGAAGAAAAGAAGTTGGCACTGCAGCTCCAGGCCCCTTTCTCAGAATAGGCCAATCATTAAGACCTGGAAATCCCAGGCACAGGGAATTAAGATCCGAGCCAACAAAATGATTTTGCATATTTGATTTTGTGCATTTAAATGGCCCCTTAGAAATACCTTGCACTCTATGCAAAAAATGGTCTGCGAATCATAACATCCAATATCAACACTTTTGGTTGTAAGTAAAAGTTGGTGGTAAGAGTTATTTCTCTTAAATTGACACTAACACTAAAAAACTACTTTTTAAAATATGAATGTACATTAAAAGTTATCTATAGGTCATGCTGATTTTTTGCTGAGAGGTTTGTTAGTTGTTAATTGAAGTTCCTAAACCTAACTCAGCCTGTCAGTTAAAGACTCCTGCTGCAATCCCATCATAGACAAACACAAGGAGTCAGATAGGTAATGTAAAAGAATTGGGCAAATACTTTATGGCAAAATTATAAGTAGCATGCAAAGTCAATTTTATGTTAGATGTAAAAAAGGCATAATTTCTGGTGTCAGTATCTCTTTAAAGAAATTCAAGAGAATATTTTGACTTACATTTAGCCCCATTCCCATACCAAAATTATAAAAAACGAATGCAAAATATGAAGTGATGAAACGACTACTAAACATGCCAAAATACTTGCCCCACTACTATTATATTACTTGGACCTCAGACTAATGCAAGTCCTGCCTTTATTAAACAATGATCATTAATAGAAGGTTTTGGGTGGGTAATGTGAATAAAATGCAAATTTTGCTATAGCTCTAGCAGCTAATCATTAGGTAGAATTTATTGGTCAACCGTTTCAAAGCAAATATCTGATCTGCTGCTATGATTTACTACACCTGGGAAAACATTGCTACTGGTTTTTAGCCTTCCAACCCAAAAAGAATGATTGCTAAAATCCCAAGTGCTGTCATGATATGCTTTCCAGAATTCTTTCACTATTACCATTCATTTAAGAAAATGTGCTAGTATACATGTTTCAACAGTTTTATCTGCACCCTGTCCAGCTGCCTGCATGAAAAGTAAGGCACAATAACATTACATGTGCACAGATGACAATTAAAAATGTGAATATTATGTCAAGAGCATTTGGCTGTATTTTTATTTTATTGCTACCAAACACCCAGTGGGCAGTCTTTGCTTCAGATTTTATGCTATACAAGAAATGCAGAACAAAATATAAGGACTTGTTACCGTAAGCAGACTGACTTAATAAGTAAAGCAGACATATAATTATTTTAATAACAAGGAATGGCTCTTAAAGAATGTTATTTTAAGCAGATTAGTCTTCAACCTGAGACCCGCAGTATTTGTTTTGTGTATCATGCTAAAACGGCACAGAGCACAGTGACTTACAGTATTACTTGGGCAATTTGTATTTGAGTATGGGAAACAGCCCAAACCTGAAAATCCATTGACTCTGGCTATACAAGCTTGTAGATAACATGAAAATGTTGAACTGTACATTAAGAAGATGGCAGCAAATTACACTTCTACCAGCTGAACCCTTCTCTTAAGGTAGCCAAACTGTACAGGTTTTGTTATTCAGTAGGAGCGTTTGTTGAAAACAAATAATCAGTAACGGATATCACTGTACTATGTTTGATATTGCCTTAAATGATTATATAGCTTTGTTTATATGCATAACAGTAAAATCCAAATGTGTATGGCTGGCCACATTTACCAAGAGTATATATTGGGCTGTAACAACCCTATAGCTAGGTACATGACCAACTGCTTGATCATTTACATGCTATCTGCTGACAGCATCATAAATCAGGGATGGCCATGTCAATTGATATCCCCATCATCTACTGTCTGGATTTCCCACAACATCAACTGACATGACCAAGCTTAGCTACTCAGAGTTGCTAGGGTCACACAAAGCACTTCATTTTAGCAAAAAACAGATTGAGGTTGCACTACTGTGACATATGACATCAATAGCAAGACTGGAGATAGCTGTCATATCTCATTGCTAGTGAGAAGAAAGAGAAGACATATTTAACCCAAAATAGACCATAAAAATAGCCATCCATCAATTAGTCTTCTGAAATACATAAGAGAGACAGTTTGTTTTATATTATATGAAACATGGCCTGCTAACATTACCCTGGCAGCTGAGTACTAGTGAATATAGTAGCAGTGCATTTGCATGAACTACACTTCTATGTCTAAAGGAACAATATAATACAATATTGATAGCAGATCAGAATTTAAAAAAAAAGAAGGAAAAAATGACTGCATTGCTCCTATTCAGGTGCAGGCATCTGAAATGCAAATTCCCTGACACGTTGCATAATGCTAACACAGTAAATGTAATGGATAAAATGAAGTATTAGTTTAGGGACATAAATGTCTCTTCAGTTCTATTAAATTTATCACTTGCAGAAATCATTTCTTTTTCTGGTTAAGCCATAGATGACATAACATTTATGAAGCTACAGACCAGAACAAGTGCCTTTTTATGTTCCAGCTCATATATTACACTGAGTGGTTAAAAAAAAAATGCCGTCATTTTTAGCGTTACATTAATGCAGGGTGTTATTGTCATCACTGCCTTTTCTTGTTTTCAGGTTTCTCCCACTCTGCCTTCACATTTGGTATTGAAAGTCACATAAGCCAGTCCAGCATCAATGGGACACTAGTGCCACCTGCTGCCCTCATTTCTATTCTGCAGAAAGGTTTACAATATGTGGAAGCTGAGATCAGCATCAATGAAGTAAGTGATGTTTAATTGTAACAAATGTCAGTGTAGAAACCATGGTTAGATAAAAACATAGCCTATTGCAAAATAATTAGTCAGTGTTGACCACTCCCTATTTCTAAACTACACCTGATTTAAACCATGCTGTTACCATAAGACCATGTCCACATTAATGGTGGTAGCAGACCAAAAAAACAGAGAGTTGGTGCTTACTGCAAGGATATCACTCATAGGGATGTAGCGAACCGCCGATAATGTGTTCGCGAACGCCGTTCGCGAACACCGGCAAAAAATGCGAACAGTTCGCGAACAGTTCGCGAACTTCGAACATCCGAAAATCGTTCGATTCGAACGATCGAAGGATTTTAATCGTTCGATCGAACGATTTTCGTTCGAATCGAACGAAAATCGTTCGATTTTAGCGACCGAATGGTCGAATGGTCGAACGATTTTGACGCAAACGCCTATTGGCGAACGTCGCGCGACGTTCGCGAACTTGCGGCGGACGCGAACAGCCGATGTTCGCGCGAACAAGTTCGCCGCAGAACAGTCCGCGACATCCCTAATCACTCATCACTTATAAGTATGGTTGCCACCTTTTCTGGAAAAAAATACTTGCCTTCCTATATATTTATCTTTTTCTCTATTAATAACATTGGGATCAACCATGATTTTAATTGTTTCAATTTGTTTGTGTGTATCCACACCTCCTAACAAGAAACCAATACTGTTGATGAGTCCAATCTATTAAGGATGTGCTGACAACTCTATATATACAATTGAAAAAAATATCCCAAAAGAAAGGAACTGCCAAGAAGAGTTCCTTCCATCGCACCATCCCAAAATTTGTGAAACAAGATTAGTATGTGTGGAAAAAGAGAAAGCACTACTTTCTCATTTTGACTTTCAATGAATAAAGTAAAAAGTGAGAGACTGTTGTTATTAATATCTATGTATTTCTCTTTTTTTCTTGTGCAAAATATACTGGTTTAGGTGGTTAATGCATCAATTATATTAATACAGTCTTAATGAATTAATATAATTGATGCATTAACCACCAAAACCAGTATCTTTTGCACAAGAAAAAAAGAGAAATAGATATAAATGACAACAGTCTCTCACTTTTTACACATTATTTATTGAAAGTTACAATGAATTTTTCATAAAAATGAATTGATCACTCAAAGTAGTGTTTTCTCTTTTTCCACACATACTAATCATAAATTTTGGAATGGTGCGACGATAAGATAACTCTTCTTGGCAGTTTCTTTCTGTTGGGATATTTTTTCCATCATTTTTATTGGCCAGGCCGGTAAAATACCGGCCAAGTGGCAACCCTACTCATATGTGAAAAATGTAAGTCATATTAAAATATACCTTTAAATCCACGTCTCCTACTCCCCTGTGTATAACACAGCAACCCCACAGCACATGATTAAACAACACCTTAAAATTTTTTTAACAATTTTCAAATGCTAACAAACCCCCAAAACAAATACCAGGCTTATGTTCCACAGGCAGAACAGGGCACACACACAGGGACCATAGGACAGGCAGAGTATGGCACATACATTGATCATAGGGCAGGCAGAGTATGGCACACACAGGGAGTATATGGCAGGCTGAGTATGGCACACACAGAGAGCATACGGCAGGCAGAGTATGGCATGCACGGAGCATAGGGAAGGCAGAAAAGAGCAGGAGACAGGGAAACCTAACAGGACCACTTTAAGATGTACTATATACATTGACACAGTGCTGTTGCCCTTCAACAGATTGTATGAAGTGTGAACAGGTAAACAATGTGGGCAGTTTCAGTCTGGGTCTCTCATGTGAATAGTACATGGCTTTAGGGGTGTGAACAATGCAGGAGGGCGATAACATGTGTGAACAATACAGGGGATTACTGTCTAAATTTAAAGTGTAAACAATGCAAGGGCCAGTTAATCTCTGTAGTAATACCTTTTAAAGCAGACACAGCAGGCAGATTTTCATGTGGGGGGGGGGGGCGCCAGTTAGACAGCCAAGGTGGGGGTTAGACTTGCAACAGTTAACTTATTTTCTGTTATAGTCCACATTTCCCATGTGATGGAAGAGTCAATATAATATGTTAAAGTGTTAATATAATAATATGTTGATTAATATTATCATGTTAAACAAAAAAAAAATTCTGTGTCTAGGATGGTACAGTATTTGATGGTCGTCCAATAGAATCATTGTCTCTAATTGATGCTGTGATGCCAGATGTTGTACAAACACGACAACAGGCCTTCAGGGAAAAGTTAGCTCAACTACAAGCTGCTTCGACAGTCACTGCACCTAGTGTGGCGTCAACTGCACCTGCACCTACATCACAACAGAGTGCACCACAGAACGGAGCAGCCACTGTGAATGGGGAAGAAAATGGGGCACATGCAATAAGTAAGCAGATTTTCTGTGACTTAATTTCACAGTTTTATCACAGTGCTTAGTGTGCACTTGACTAAACAGTGCCAGCTTCATAGCAAATTAGGATCTGAAACATAATTTGTATATTCCTATCTGATTGGATGCATTAGACACACAAAAGCCACAGTGAAATTGCCAAAATACCCATACTTGAACAGCTGTCAGACTGATAATATTTCTTGGAACAAAGCGAGAACATTTAAATTTCAATGCACCCTAAATTGCGGCAGTTATAAGCATTTATGCAAACTGGGTCACTAAGAAAATTATACGTTAGCATTTACAAACACTTTTCCAATCCAGTAGCTCATTGCAAGCATCAGTTAGTATTTACTAGTAAATTGCAAATAACAAGAATAAGGGGGTCCAAATTATTCTAGTCGGACTTTTAAAGGGGGAAATACGATTTTTTCATAGGAACAAAACTAGAAATTTTCAGGATTTATGAAAATCCGATGGTGTTAGTTTGTGATAATTTATTGATAAATGGGGGGGGGAGTCCATGTAGATTTGGCTGGAGTAGTTTTCAGAAAATAGTGAGAACTTTTATTATTTTCAGAAATAACCCCCAACATATCTGGATTACTGAACAGGGACAGACTTGTCCATGTTACTGCATAACCCTTTAAAAAATACAAAATGTTTTCCTTTAAGTCATTCACCTGACTGGCACCTCTACTATCACAATGGTCAGAAGAGTTGGAATGTGTGGTGCTCTTTCATTACTTACAAGTATGCCCAATGTATAGAATCCTAAAAACAAAAAAAGACTGTTGATGGATTAAAAACATTTCTATGTTACTAAAATATCCAAAAACATCATCAGCTCATAGTTATTAGAGGCTCAAATTGCCTCTAGGAATTGCATAAATCAATATTCACAAATAATTTATTTTACCATAATGTAGAATCTTTTCTCTTAGAATGTCATGACATGGGCAGGGACAAATACCTGCCTCTTTTCCCCAAACTGGCCTAGGAATAACCAACTCACTCACCATATATTTTATTTGTTGGAGTCTTTTTGTCCACAGCTTTATTGCACAAAAGATTATTCAACAATAGATAACACATATATCAATAACAGTTATATTAACAACATTATAAACATACAAATATGAACAGTGATATACCATTAACTTTTTAATCCTCTGCCAGGCCCCTGGCAATGGACCCAATTAGGTGCATGCAATCGTATAAGCCACCAGCCGCTTGTGCCTTCTAGCATGATGTGTACGCAGGACTGCATGCTACCACCAATACAACATACCCTCCCAGAGACTACCGCTCTTAGAGAGGAACACCACCAACAAAGTTCCATTAACCAACTTGGGACTTGGTAAAAAAAACTCCACTTAATTAACTCTCCCCATTGCCAGGGACCCGCTGCCCAGCTGTGACAACGTGCTGTTCCCTCTCAACACCTCTTGGTTAGTCAGCCCAATACTCACCATTCCACATCAACTTATCCTGTGCCCCACTAACCCAGTGTCAGGGAGCCGGGATGCTCCCACCAGGGAGGTTGTCAGGATCAAGGAGGAAAAGTACGATATGAACAGCACCACAATTGTAATTGAAGTTATAATGCCTTTATTGCTCAAGTGACGGGCATTACCGCAACGTTTCAGGACTCATTTGGCCCTTTTTCAAGCTTGAAAAAGGGCCAAATGAGGCCTGAAACGTTGCGGTAATGCCCGTCACTTGAGCAATAAAGGCATTTTAACTTCAATTACAATTGTGGTGCTGTTCATATCGTACTTTGACTGCATTTGCTGGTGGAAAGTGGCCACTGGAGAACTTGCACCCATCTAAAGAAAGTAAGAAGATTTAACAAGGTTGTGCTGACTATTTCTGTTTGCATAGGATCAAGGAGGAAGCCCACCAGGGAGTCAAGGTCGCGTTGTCCAAAAGGGGTAAACCAGAAGAATAATCAGAGTCCAGGCAAGGGTTCAAGGGCAGGCAGAATAATCAGCAAAGTCCAAAGTCCAGGCAAGAGGTCGGCAACAAACAGGAACAAGATTAGTCTCAAAATAGCAGACAGGAAACCCAGGAAACACACAGAAACGAATCCTATACTTGGGCGCCATTCTGGCGTCTTGGTAGGGCTTTTATATTTGAATTTGGCGCCATAGTGACGTCATCGGCGTCCTTGCGCCGACGTCGACGCGCTGACGTCATCGCGCCAGCGCCGCTACCCACGTGGCGGCCATGGGCGCCGCCATTTTGGGAGCAATGCCGGCAGGGGAGGACGCGCCGCCCAGAGCTCCTGGAACTGCTCCGGGCAGCAATCGTGACAGTACCCCCCCTCACGGGGGGCCTCCGGACCACCAGGACTTGGCTTCTGGGGAAATTTGGAGTGGAAATCCCTCACAAGACGAGGAGCATGGACATCAGAGCGTCCTTCCCAGGAGCATTCTTCAGGGCCAAAGCCTTTCCACTTGATGAGGTACTGAAGAGAGCCCCTGGAGATTCTTGAGTCAAGGATCTTTTCTACCTCATATTCTTGTTGGCCATCCACAGAGATAGTAGGAGGGGGATGCTGGACATCAGAAAAGCGGTTGGAGGTAGCGGGTTTCACCAAGGAGACATGAAACCCGTTGGGAATTCGCATCTCAGGGGGAAGCTGAAGTCTGACAGCCACAGGATTGATCACCTCCGAGATGGAGAATGGACCTACGAACTTCGGACCCAACTTAGGAGATGGCACCTTCAACCGAATGTTCCTGGAAGACAACCAGACTTTATCACCGACCTTGTAGGGAGGAGAGGGTCTACGTCTACGATCTGCAAATGTCTTATGAACCAGAGCGCTCTTTTCCAAGTTTGACTTGGTTGCAGCCCAAATAGCAGACATGTGGGCTGCATGGTCATCAGCGGCCGGAACATCAGACAACACAAAGTCTTGTGGGAAGGCTTGAGGATGTTGACCATACACCGACATAAATGGGGACCTTCCAGTGGAAGTGTGGCAGGCATTGTTATGAGCGAATTCCGTCCACGGGAGGAGATCAGACCAATCATCTTGACAAAGGGAAACGTGGTTCCTCAAGAACTGTTCCAAGGCTTGGTTCACTCGTTCAGCCGCTCCATTTGTCTGGGGATGATAAGCTGAGGAGAACTGAAGATTAATACCCAGATCTTTGCACAGGGAACGCCAGAACTTTGCCGTGAATTGGGACCCTCTGTCAGAAACGATCTCGGCCGGGAAGCCATGCAGGCGAAAAATGAACTGAATAAACAACTGTGACAACTCCACTGCAGATGGAAGCTTCCGTAGAGGGATGAAGTGGGCCATCTTGCTAAAGCGGTCAATGACAACCCAGATCACCGTGTTCCCACTGGAGGGAGGAAGTTCAACAATGAAGTCCATTGCCAAGTGCGTCCAAGGACGAGAGGGAACCGGCAACGGCTGTAGTAACCCACTGGGGCGAGAATGGCTGGACTTGGAAGTGGCACAAACGATACAGGCAGTAACAAAGTCTTTGACATCTTTACGGATTGTCGGCCACCAGACTAGGCGCCGTAAAAGTTCAAGAGTTTTAACAGGACCAGGATGTCCAGCTTGTTTGGAACTATGAGTCTGTTGCAGGATAGGCAGACGAAGTTCAGGAGGTACAAAAGCCATTCCGATGGGGGTATCAGGAGGGGCAGAAGATTGACCAGCCAGGATTTGATCAGCAAATTGAGGGTACAAAGAAGCGATGATCTTGACAGGAGGAATAATTGGCTCTTGTCTTTCAGGAGAACGATCCACCAGAGTGAAACTTCGCGACAGAGCATCGGCTTTCCGATTCTTGGAGCCAGGGCGATAAGTCAAGATAAAGTTAAATCGAGAGAAGAAGAGAGCCCACCTTGCTTATCTGGGATTCAGCCTCTTGAGAGATTGAATGAATTCAAGATTCTTATGATCTGTGTAGATTGTGACTGGGATCAAGGAACCTTCAAGGAGGTGACGCCACTCTTCTAAGGCAAGCTTGACAGCCAGGAGTTCTCGATTTCCTACATCATAATTATGTTCAGCAGGAGAGAACTTCTTAGAGAAATATGCACATGGGTGTAGCTTTCCATCAGAGGGATGTCTTTGGGACAAGATAGCTCCAGCTCCAACTTCAGAAGCATCCACCTCAATGAAGAAAGGTAACTCCGGATCAGGATGGCGGAGGACCGAAGCGGAAGTGAAGGTATCCTTCAGGGATTGAAAGGCTTCAATAGCAGACGGAGGCCACAAGCTGGGTTTACCCCCTTTTCGGATGAGGGCCAGGATAGGAGAATGCAAGAAGAGAACCCCTTAATGAATTGCCGGTAGTAATTGGCAAAACCAATGAATCTCTGGATTGCCTTAGTGCTCAGCGGTAGAGGCCATTCTTGGATAGCAGACACTTTCACAGGATCCATCTCGAAACCCTCTGGGGAGATGATATAGCCCAGAAAAGGAATTGTAACAACCTTACCTGGTGGTCTAGTGGGGGGACGGCAGGGACGCCTGCCGCCCCCTCGGCGAGGACGCTCGCCGCACTGAGCCGCACCGGTCTGTTAGGGCGAGCGCGCGCGCCTCTTCCTGGGTTTTATGCGGATGCGCGCTGACGTGATGACATCAGCGCGCAGTGGCGCGAAATTCAAATACTATTTAAAGGGATCTCTAGTTTTATTCAGTGCCCATGATAGGATTTCGTTTCCTGGTGCTTTGAGCTATATTCTGAAGAGAATAATCTTTATGCAAAACTGGAGAAATGTATCTTTGAGGTTAGTTCCGTTCAGTTTCTAGGGTTTAATATTTCCAACAAGGGTCTTGAAATGGATCCAGGCAAGGTGAGAGCTGTACTGGATTGGACCCATCCCCAATCATTACGTGCTACCCAAAGGTTTCTGGGGTTTGCAAATTACTATCGTCAGTTTATTAAATTTTTTTCCTTAATTGTGGCCCCCATTACTGATTTGACTAAGAAGGGTGCTGACCCCAGCATCTGGCCTCCTGAAGCGGTACAAGCTTTTGTCTTCCTCAAGAAGGAATTCAGTTCTGCCCCTATTCTTCGACACTCCGACACTGCGCTTCCTTTTATAGTAGAGGTAGATGCTTTTGAAGTTGGGGCAGGGGCAGTCCTTTCTCAAAGGCATCCAACAACCAACAAGGTGCATCCCTGTGCTTTCTTCTCTAAGAAATTTTCTCCTGCTGAGATCAACTATGATATTGGGAATAGAGAATTGTTGGCTATTAAATGGGCCTTTGAGGAATGGCGGCATCTGCTGGAGGGAGCAAAACACATGATCACGGTTTATACTGATCATAAGAATCTTCTGTACATTGAGTCGGCCAAGCGACTAAGTCCTAGGCAGGCTAGATGGGCACTGTTTTTCACCAGGTTTAATTTTTCTTTAACGTTTAGGCCTGGTTCCAAGAATACCAAAGCGGATGCACTCTCTAGAAGCTTCGAGTCCGATCCCTCTGAGTCTATCGAGTGCATCCCCATCATCCCCAGGGAGATAATTGTAGCTGCACTTGAATCTGACCTTTCCTCTTTATTGTCCCCTGTACAATCATCTGCTCCGGTGGATACTCCCTCTGGGATGCTGTTCGTTCCACAGGAGTTAAGGGAACAAGTATTGAATGAGGTTCACGATTCTAAAATGGCAGGGCATCCGGGCATTTTTAAGACAGTGTCCCTGTTATCCCGTCATGTTTGGTGGCCATCATTCAATTCCTGCCCAGTCTGCCAAAGATCAAAGTCTTCTCGAAATTCTTCTCAGGGTCTGTTAATTCCCTTACCCATTCCAGTAAAACCTTGGTCCCATTTGTCAATGGACTTCATTGTTGATTTACCCCCTTCTCAGGGCAAAACGGTAATCTGGGTGGTGGTGGATAGGTTTAGCAAGATGAGCCATTTTGTTCCCCTTCCACACCTCCCTTCTGCTAAGACTTTGGCTGACCTATTTGTTACCCACATTTTTAAGTTTCATGGTTTTCCTGAAAATATTGTTTCCGACAGGGGGGTTCAATTCGTTTCTAAGTTTTGGCGTGCATTCTGTTCGTTGGTTGGGATTGAGTTATCCTTTTCCTCTGCTTATCACCCCCAAACCAACGGTCAAACTGAGAGGGTAAACCAATCCCTAGAACAGTACCTCAGGTGTTATGTATCTGACAACCAATCCGCGTAGGCGGAACTATTACCCTGGGCAGAATTTGCATACAATAATGCTACCCATTCTTCCTCTGGGGAATCTCCTTTCTTTATTGTATATGGTCTGCACCCCAAAGCTTTTTTCTTTTCTGGGTCTGGTTCCCCTGTACCTTCTGCCAATTCTTCTATCGAACAATTCTCTAAGGTTTGGTCACAAGTGCATGAATCCCTGTCAGCAGCTACTTCCGCTCAAAAAAAAGGCTGCTGACAGATCACGTAGAGAGGCACCCCAGTATAAAGTGGGGGATCAGGTTTGGTTGTCTACAAAAAATATCAAGTTAAAGGTGCCCTCTCTCAAACTGGGACCCAGGTTTATTGGTCCCTATCCCATTTCTGAAATCATTAACCCATCTTCTGTCCGCCTGCAATTACCTGTTAATTTTAAGATTTTCAATTCATTTCATGTATCCCTCCTGAAACCTGCTCCTGTTATTCGTTCTTTGTCTGTACCTCCCCCAGTGTTGGTCGAAGGTCAGCCTGAGTTTGAGATCCAAGAGTTCCTCGATTCCCGCCTCGTACGAGGTAAGCTACAATACCTTATTAAGTGGAAGGGCTATGGCCCTGAGGAGAACTCTTGGGTCTCAGTAGGGGACATCAAGGCTGACAAACTTAGGAAGAAATTCCATCTAAAATTTCCTGGGAGACCTGGGGGTCCTGTGGCCCCCCCTCGAGGGGGGTAATGTAACAACCTTACCTGGTGGTCTAGTGGGGGGACGGCAGGGACGCCTGCCGCACTGAGCCGCGCCGGTCTGTTAGGGCGCATCACGTATGCGCATGCGCGCTGACGTGATGACGTCAGCGCGCAGTGGCGCGAAATTCAAATACTATTTAAAGGGATCTCTAGTTTTATTCAGTGCCCGTGATAGGATTTCGTTTCCTGGTGCTTTGAGCTATATTCTGAACCTGTTTGATCCCTGTTTTGACCCCTGCCTGGCTGTTTTGACTATTCTGACTTCTGGATTCTGACCCTTGCCTGATTACCGACTACCTCTTCTGATTAACCCTCTGATTGACTTCCTGGTTTGACCCTTGCCTGCCTGATTACGTTTATTCTCTGCCTGCCTCGACCCGGCCTGTTCTGACTACTCTTTTGCCTAAACGCCTTGTACTACGATCTTCTGTCCAAAAGACTTTGCTTTACTGTCATGCCCCTCTGCCTATCCAGAACCCTCATCTTGCACCTCTCGTTTAAGTCCAGGTGGCATCCAAGTAAGCCGAGGGCTCCTCCCGAGGCCCAAAGGCGGTCACACTACTGGTGAAGCACGAGCCGAGACCAGGGTGCCTGGTGTTTGTTCTGGTGTTGGGTGCCGACCGTGACAGGAATCTTGGACACTTCAAACACACATTTCTCCAGTTTGGCAAAGAGAGAGTTCTTCCTCAAACGAGAGAGTACTTCCTTCACCTGGGAGCGATGGCTTGCAAGGTCCTTGGAGAAAATCAGGATGTCATCTAGGTACACGACCACAAACTTTCCCAAGAGATCCCAGAAAATGTCATTCACGAATTCTTGAAAGACAGCGGGGGCATTGCAGAGACCAAAGGGCATTACGAGGTACTCATAGTGCCCATCACGAGTGTTGAATGCTGTCTTCCATTCGTCACCTTCCCGGATGCGGCTCAGAGGCAAGGGATACCGGTTCTTAACGGTGATTTTATTAAGACCCCGGTAGTCAATACAAGGACGTAGGCCTCCATCCTTCTTCTCCACGAAGAAGAATCCAGCCCCTGCAGGAGAAGTGGAAGGGCGAATAAACCCCCGCTGGAGATTTTCTTGGATATATTCCTTCATGGCAGCGGTCTCAGCTGGGGAGAGAGGATAAGTGCGACCTCTAGGAGGCATAGTTCCAGGCAGGAGATCAACTGGACAATTGTAGAGACGATGAGGAGGGAGAAATTCTGCAGACTTTTTACAGAAGACATCAGAGAATTCCTTGTAAGAGGAGGGAAGCGTCTTCAAATCAGATGTAGAAATATTCACCCTCTGGATGGGTTCAGCAGGAAGACAGTGCTGTTGGCAGTATGGACTCCAACGGGAAACCTGCCCCGAGGACCAATCAATGATAGGATTATGCAGGCGTAACCAGGGAAGCCCCAAGACGACTGGAACAGAAGGACAGGAAATAATCAGGAACAATAACTTTTCTTTGTGTCCCAACCTGCACAGGCAATTCCCCAATCGTCATAGAGATAAACTCGGATTCAAGGGGTCGGTCATCAATGGCGGTTACTCGAAGTGGAGGAGTCAATGGAAACAGGGGAACATTCATATGCTTGGCAAAGAGAGCATCCATGAAATTTCCGGCAGCTCCAGAGTCAATAAAAGCTGAGCCAACAATGGTCTTAGTGGACAGACGGATCTGTAAAGGCAGAAGAAACCTGTGAGAGTTCTCTTGTGACTTGGGAGTAACACCCCCTACATGAGTCTTTCCAAGGTTACCTTGAAGAGGGGAACTCTGAGGCTTCACGGGACAGGAGTTGGCAAAGTGAGATTGACCCCCACAGTAGAGACAAAGTCCAGCCGTACGTCTCCGGAGTTTCTCCTGTTCAGAGAGACGAGCTCTTCTGACTTGCATAGGTTCCTCCGGAGGAATAACAGAAGGCTGCTAGGTGGTAGGAGGTAACAGAGGTCTTTGAAAGCGAGGAGCCAACATGGGTTGAAATTTCTTGACTCGGTCCCTATCAGCTTGATGTTCTCTCTGACGAGTGTCCACCTTGACAGACAAAGCAATGAGGTCTTCAACCAGCGTGGGTAATTCACGGGAGACCAGGTCATCTTTGAGGCGGATAGAGAGACCATTGTAGAAGGCAGCGTGATAGGCATCATTGTTCCAGCAAGTCTCTGCAGCGAGAGTATGGAATTCAATGGCATATTCTGCTACACTGAGATTTCCTTGGCGGATCTGGAACAGACGAGAAGCAGCGGTCGCCACCCGACCGGGAGCATCGAACACAGTCCGGAATTCATGAAGGAAGACTTTGGAATCGTCAATTAAGGGAGACTCCTTCTCCCAGTGCGGAGATGCCCATTCGAGCGCTTTCCCCACCAGACGAGTGATCACGTAACCAACCTTTGCTCGTTCAGAGTTAAATTCCACAGGTTGCAAGGCGAACCGAATCTGGCACTGATTCACAAAACCACGACAGGCTTGAGGGTCGCCACTGTAGAGAGGCGGTGCAGGAATTCGCGGACCAGAAGTGGAGGACTGTGTAGCCATGTCGGCAGCAACTAGCGTGGGCGTTGTCGGCGTTGGAGTAGTCGGCGTTAGCATGGATAACTTTTCCAAAATCGCCTCCAGCGTGCGTCCGACATAATTTTGCCGAGCTTCGTACGTCTCCATGCGGGTATGCAGACCTCGAAAGGCCCTGCCGAAATCTGGCTGAGCTTCCTCAGTGGGATCCATGGCCCAAGTATAATGTCAGGGAGCCGGGATGCTCCCACCAGGGAGGTTGTCAGGATCAAGGAGGAAGCCCACCAGGGAGTCAAGGTCGCGTTGTCCAAAAGGGGTAAACCAGAAGAATAATCAGAGTCCAGGCAAGGGTTCAAGGGCAGGCAGAATAATCATCAAGTCCAAAGTCCAGGCAAGAGGTCGGCAACAAACAGGAACAAGATTAGTCTCAAAATAGCAGACAGGAAACCCAGGAAACACACAGAAACGAATCCTATACTTGGGCGCCATTCTGGCGTCTTGGTAGGGCTTTTATATTTGAATTTGGCGCCATAGTGACGTCATCGGCGTCCTTGCGCCGACGTTGACGCGCTGACATCATCGCGCCAGCGCCGCTACCCACATGGCGGCCACGGGCGCCGCCATTTTGGGAGCGACGTCGGCAGGGGAGGACGCGCCGCCCGGAGCTCCTTGAACTGCTCCGGACGGCAATCGTGACACCCAGGCCACAATTGTGACAACTAGCACAAAGGGTTAATACAAGGGAGGGAGGGTGAGACTCCTTTTATTCTTCCAAAATGGATGCCCTCCTTAGCAGTTAGTGCTATACATCCCTTTACAACTCCACCCCCCAACTACGTCACTAAACCCATTGCCAATCCCCTGCCAGGCAGCTTTGTCCCGCCCCTTTCATGCACCCTTTGCCAACATGCACTGTCCTGGGTTTCACTTTCTTGTTGTCTTGGTTAATACAGCTTTTTAACTGGCCACACACCACAACCATTTTTCCTTTTTGAGTTGGGCCTCATCATTAGAACAGTGACACAGCCTGCCATTACTGGCTTCTTATATTAATCAGGGCCAGGATAGGTTCCATGGAATTTTTCCAACAAATCAGAAGCGTGAATGTTAGACACTGGTTCCCACTAATTCTCTTCCGGACCAAAGCCTTTGCACTTAACTAGGTACTAAAGACGTTTACCTCTCAACCTGGAATCCAAGATCTCTTCAACCTCGAATTCTTCCTGACCATCCACCACGACAGGAAGCGGAGGAGGAGCCGTACGTCCAGGAAATCGAAACGTTGAGGCCGGTTTCAAAAGTGCTGTATGAAACACTGGATGAATGTGCCAGGATGCTGGAAGTTTAAGCTGGAACGCCACAGCATTGATTTGACGAATGATGGGAAAAGGGCCTAAGAAACGTTGACCCAACTTCCTACTGGGACAGGAAAGCTTGAGGTTAACAGTTGACAGCCACACCAGGTCACCCACCTTGAATTTTGGATCCCCTCTTCATCCTCGATCAGCATATGCTTTGAAACCTTGTTGAGCCCGCTTCATGTTCTCTTGAAGTTTCTGAAAATTATTAGATAAAGTTAATCGATCCTTAACTGCAGGAACCAAAATATCAGAAACAATGGCAGAGGGAAAGGTGACTGGATGAAGACCATAGTTTGCGAAGAAAGGGGATTGTCGGATGGAGGAATGATGAGCATTGTTGTAAGCGAACTCCGCAAGAGGAAGCAGATTAACCCAGTCATCTTGGAGGTACGAGGAATAACTTCTTAAATACTGCTCCAGGGTCTGGTTGGTTCGCTCGGTCTGGCCATTGGATTGGGGATGAAAAGCGGAAGACAGGGACACCGAAATCTTGAGTGCTCCACACAAAGATTTCCAAAACTGCGATGTGAACTGTGGACCTCGATTGGACACCACCTCATCTGGAAGACCATGGAGCCTTACTACTTCCTTAATAAAGGTATCAGCAGTCTCAGAGGCAGAAGGAAGTCTTGGTAAAGCCTTAAAATGAGCCATCTTAGTTAGACGGTCAACAAAAACAGCAATGGTGGAACAATCACATGATAATGGTAACTCTGAAATAAAGTCCAAAGAAACTGACCCCCACGGACGATGAGAGTCCTTGGATCTGGTGCAAACCTCACATGAAGAGACAAACTTGAAACAGTCTTTAGCCATCCCAGCACACCAAAACAATCTCTTGGCCAGAATGATAGTCTTTTTGACACCTGGATGACCCGCCAGCTTGGAGTCATGAATGTTCTTAAGGACCTTTAGACGCATTTGTTCAGGAACAAAAATCTTGCCTTGATGAAGAAGAAACCCATCCTTGGGAACAAGTGATGATTTGGAAACGTTTAAAGATGCATCTTTAATTCCATCTACCAAAGTAGACTGCAACAAGAGGAAATTATCAGAGCTTAAAATCGTCTCAGGAACCAGAGGAACCTCATCTTCATGAGAAAACATTCGGGATTAGGCATCTGCCTTAACATTCTTTGACCCAGGTCGATAAGTAAGATGAAAATTAAATCGCATGAAGAACAAAGCCCACCTTGCTTGTCTAGGTCTCAACCTTTTAGCAGAGCGTAGATACTCCAGATTTCTATGATCTGTAAAGATAAGAATCGGATGTTTAGATCCTTCAAGAAGATACCTCCACTCTTCCAGCGCCAGCTTAATAGCAAGTAATTCACGGTCAGCTACATCATAGTTACACTCGCTTTTGGCCAATTTACGGGAAAAAAAAGCAACAGGATGAAGATTGTCTTGAACCCCAGTTCTCTGTGACAGGACAGCACCCACTGCGAGTTCCGAGGCGTCAACTTCCAAGGTGAAAGGAAGAGAAACATCTGGATGGTGAAGAATTGGACCAGAAGTGAAAAGTTTCTTCAGTTTCTCAAAAGCCCCCTGAGCCTGAGATGACCAACAAAACTTTTGATTACTACGAGTCAGCTCAGTGATTGGAAGAATGACTTGAGAAAAGTTCTTAATAAATTTCCTGTAAAAATTTGCAAAACCGATGAAACGTTGCCAATCAAGAATTGCAGAAATCTTCCTGGAGTCCATCTGAATTCCCTGAGGAGAAATGAAGAAACCCAAAAAATCTACAGAAGTTTGTTCAAACACACATTTTTCGATCTTGGCATAAAGCTGATGAGTGCGTAGGCGAGTCAGGACCTTCTTCAAATGTAACCTGTGCTCTTCCAAAGAATTAGAAAAAATGAGAATGTCATCTAAATAAATAATGACGAAAATATCAAGAAAGTCCCTGAAGACATAAGTGCTGAAAAGTTGCAGGGGCGTTACAAAGACCAAAGGGCATGACCAAATATTCAAAATGTCCGTAACGAGTGCGAAAGGCCGTCTTCCATTCATCCCCTTCCCTTATTCTGACTAGGTTATATGCACCCCGAAGATCCAATTTTGAAAAAATTTTAGCCTCAGCCAGGCGTTGGAAAAGTTCTGGAATGAGAGGAAGTGGGTACCGATTCTTGACTGTAATTTTGTTCAGATCCCGGTAGTCAATACACGGCCTTAAAGAATGATCCTTCTTTTCAACGAAGAAAATTCCAGCTCCTGCCGGAGAGGAAGACTGCCTAATGAATCCTTTAGCCAAATTTTCATCCAAATAAGAACGAAGCTCCGAAAGTTCAGACTCAGATAATGGATACACTCGTCCAAAAGGAATTTGAGCCCCTGGAAGAAGGTTAATAGGACAATCATAAATACGATGAGGAGGTAACCTGTCGGCCCCTTTTTTATTGAAGACGTCCAAAAATTCCCAATATGCCTGAGGAAGAAGATTTTGGGTCTCGGAGACAGGAGATAAGGAGCACACACCATTAGAAGGGAGGATGCATTGGGAACGACAAAAGTTAGAAGGAAAAGTTACTTCACCGGTAGCCCAGTTGATAGACGGATTGTGTTTCTGCAACCACGGTAATCCCAGGATGATAGGGAACAAAGGAGAAGAAACCACATCGAAATTCATGAATTCAGCATGCCCTTTATTTAACAAAACGAAAAGTGAGATAGTCTCTTGCACCACAGGGCCAGAAGTAATCAGAGAACCATCTGCCACACGAAGAGCTATAGGGTTCTTCTTAGACTGGAGCGGGATCTGGAATTTTAACGCCACTCTATTGTCCAAGAAACAACCGCTTGCCCCAGAGTCAAGGATTGCTTGGAGTTCGACCCTCTTGTCTCCCCACTGTAAAGACAAAGAGATAGTCAGGAGAGGCACAGGAACATGACACCCAGAAAAGTCTTTTTCAAAAATCCTCTTACCCGTTGGACGGGTCGGGCAACCACGAAGCAGATGACCAGCTTGTCCGCAATAGAGGCAGAGGTTAAGTCTGCGACGTCTAATGCGCTCCTCAGGTGTTAATGCAGACCTGATAGCACCAATCTGCATGGGCTCTGGAGCCACGTTGAAGGTGGACGAAGAAGCAACCGGAGAACTTATGGAGGGCATTCGGACAGGAGGAGGAGCGGACGGTAACAACCAAGTCTGAGGAAGAAGACCTGCTTTCTCAGCCTTTTCTTCTTCCCGGCGTTCCCTGAGCCTTCAATCTAGTTGTATGGAGATGAGGATGAGATCTTCCAAGCTATCAGGGATGCCCGTACGAGCTAACTCATTCTTTAGCTCAGAAGAAAGTCCAAAACGGAACTGATTTTTTAAAGCAGCTGGGTTCCACTCCGTATCATCCGCCCATTGCCGGAATTCCAGCGTATAATCTTCCGCAGGACGGTCCCCTTGCTTCAGAGCGCGCAGGGCAGCCTCAGCAGTGGTGGCTCTGCGAGGATCGTCGAAGATAACCGCCATTGCATCAAAAAAGGAATCCACCGAGGTTAGTACAGGACTCTGGCGATCCATGAGGCGGAACGCCCAGGTCTGTGGTTCGCCCGTGAGAAAAGAAATGATGACCCCAACCCGGATTTGCTCAGTGGGATACGTGTGGGGTTTAAGAGAAAATAATAGCTTACAATTGCTCCTGAAGTTCCGGAACACCTTCCGATCCCCAGCGAACTTTTCCGGAAAGGCAACTTTAGGTTCGGAGATTTCCGAGGTGATCACCTGAACCTCCGTAGGAGCTGGAGGAGGAGCGGCCGTGGAAGGAAGGACAGCTGGCGGATGAGCTCTGATATGCTCCTGCAACTGTGAATAGCCACTTTGCAACTCCCGAACTGCTTGCGTAAGGGAGGACAGCTGCTGGGTCAAAACGGCAAATGGTGACGCTCCCTCAGCTGGATCCATCTGGCCTGGTTATACTGTCAAGCTTACCAGTATAATCCAGTCGTAGAAGGAGCTTGAGCCGTAGATAGTGAACCCACAAGCGCCTCAAACAACCGCTACCCACCTGGAGTGGAACAGGGAGCAGGAACGATTAGCAAAGGTACAAGAGGATTAGGCAGAGTCGTGGTCAGGAGGTCCGAGGTCAAAAGGCAGGCAGCAAGGTTCGTAAACGGAGAGACAGGCCGAAGGGTCGAGACAGGCAGCAGAAATCGTAATCCGGGAACAGGTGAAGGTCAACAACAGGAAATCACAAGAGAAGAGATGCTAGGGTTTCAGTTAGATAACCTAATAACCAGGCAATGCATCTCCATCAGAACCAGGTTTAAATAATGACAATTTGGCGCCAACTGGCGTCATTCCGCCGGCGTCGCCGTGCTGACGTCACGTCCGTCTCAGGCGCTCGCGTCTGCGTCTTTGCATCGGCGACCGTCGCCGGCGCCTCCGCGACCGTCGCCAGCGCCCAACGTCACACGCCGACGCGCACTAACGCGCCTGCGCCGGCAAGAACGCAGACCCAAATCCTCACAGGCGCCCTTCATTGTGCTATCGCACCAGGTTACAGTTACATTACACCGTACCTCCACCGCATTGCGAGGGCTTACCCCTGAGAAAGAGAGCTCATCTGTGGTCTCAGCCCACAAAGGAAAGTAGCTAAAACTGCCCAAGCACAAGTCAGTTTACTATAGCGCTACATTTTGGCGCCCAATGTGGGGCCGTTAAAGGGTTGAACTGTAACACCGCTCCCGCCTAGGAAAAAGGCACCTAGGCGGGAAAGTCTGTAGTTCTTATTCCCTGAGCAGTGTGCCTACTGATTATATTGTGAGAGTGTATCCCTCACACAATTTGGTCACATAAAAGCATAATGGCTCCCCTGTCTGAAGCTGCATTGTGGGACTGGCCCTTAGAAATGGGAGCGGATCCTGAATACACGTTTGTAGTGGAGAATGTCCCAGAGGGGTGCCCTATAGATATTGTGAATCACTCCTTAATGGGCAACCCCATATTTAATGCTTTTGAGTATGTTGCGCAAGAACCTTCCAATGAGAAAGGATTTGTCCGGTTCTTGTATTGGGTCCCTGCTGTACCTAACAGTGATACATGGCCTTCCAAGGTATACCCGTCTCTGCAGAGGGGTGTCCGTGCCGGTATCAGAGCCTGCCTAAGTCTGCCCAGCTCATATGTAGTCCTCCTATATCATTGCTTAATCTGACTTCTGTGTGTGAATATCCAATGGTAGATGAATCTTATTATGGCTCCAAACTATGGGGAGAGAAAAGGGGCTGTAGTATCAAGGATTCAGGCCACGCTGAAATTAAAATGTCTACCCCTGGGCTTAACCTTTTAACTGCCAAGAAAGTAGCTCCTACGTTCTTTTGAAAAAAGGCTTTAAGTGCCAAGAACGTAGGAGCTACGTTCTTTACTAAAACAGCGCTCTCTCTGCACACACTGCAAAATCAGCGTGCAGAGAGGAGCAGCTAGCAGCAGAACCCCCTAGGCAACGAGCTTACCTGAAAAAGATTGGCGATCCTCCACTCCAGGGTCGCAGAGAGATGCAGCAACAGCTTCCTTGTCGCAGCACCAGCAGCTCACATGCTCCAGCTCCGCCCACGCACTTCCTGGTGCAGTGACTCAGTGTTTCTCAACCCTACAGCACTGAAAAGGACTCCTCTTCATCTAGAGTTGGTAAGTGCCCCTTTTTTTTTTTTTTACTTATTTACAGGTATTTACAGGCATTTACATATACACAGTACACATACTAGTAAAAGTAGTTTGTTTGTTTTTTGATTTTCTGATTTTTTTGATTTTTCAAACTTATTTACACATATTTATACACTTTTTAGAGCTGTACATCCATGCATACACAAATACACACTTTTATAGGAGTTTTTTTCACTTTTTTTTTTTTTAGTTAATTTTCTAAGTTTTATTTCCCTAAAAACTTTAGATTTCACAGCATGACTACTGGATCAAGCATTCTGACCTCTAACCATGCTGTCGGATCAGTTATTTTGTTATTTCGTTGATTTTTCTAATTGTATTTGCTTTTTTGTGATTTTTATTGCAGTTTTATGTAATTTTTTAGCATCATTTACACTTTGATAATTTGGGGTAGAAACACATTTTTAGCAATTCTGTGATTGTCAGAATGTGTACTTTCCAAAAATATATGGTTTTGGGGGGTCTTTGTACTGTTAGGGGGTCTTACAGCACATTATATGCAGTCAGAGTGCTATGTTCACAGGAGGCGAATTGACAGCCGAGAAAATTCTTATGCACTGTTTTTATTTGGGGTCCGTACGTGCCCACCTGCTTTGGTATATTTATGCATATTGGGCATCAAACTGTTCAGTAGACCCTTGGCGTCAATATTTAGGGTGTTTTCTAATTGAATGTAAGAAATTGGGTGAGATAAATGCGACCAACTGCAATATTTTTAGGCGATTTTCAGAAATATCATAAAAACCACTGCCTTTAGCGTTGCTTTGCAGTATGTACATTTGGAGCAGAAAGATAGTTTTAGCAAATTTTTGTTCGGCACAAGGTGTACTTTCCAAAAATATATGGTTTTGGGGGGTCTTTGTACTGTTAGGGGGTCTTACTGCACATTATATGTAGTCAGAGTGCTATGTTCACAGGAGGCGAATTGACAGCCGAGAAAACTCGTATGCACTGTTTTTATTTGGGGTCCGCACGTGCCCACCTGCTTTGGTTTATCTATGCATATTGGGCATCAAACTGTTCAGTAGACCCTTAGTGTTAATATTTATGGTGTTTTCTAATTGTATGTAAGAAATTGGGTGAGATAAATGCGACCAACTGCAATATTTTTAGGCGATTTTCATAAATGTCATAAAAACTGCTGCCTTTAGCATAGTATTGCAGTATGTAAGTTTGGAGTAGAAAGACAGTAATAGCAAATTTTTATTCAGCAGAATGTGTACTTTCCAAAAATATATGGTTTTGGGGGGTCTTTGTACTGTTAGGGGGTCTTACGGCACATTATATGCAGTCAGAGTGCTATCTTCACAGAAGGCGAATTGACAGCCGAGAAAATTCTTAAGCACTATTTTCATTTGGGGTCCGCACATGCCCACCTGCTTTGGTATATCTATGCATATTGGGCATCAAACTGTTGAGTAGACCCTTAGTGTCAATATTTATGGTGTTTTCTAATTGTATATAAGAAATTGGGTGAGATAAATGCGAGCAACTGCAATATTTTTAGGCGATTTTCAGAAATATCATAAAAACCGCTGCCTTTGGCGTTGCTTTGCAGTATGTACGTTTGGAGTAGAAAGACAGTTGTAGCAAATTTTTATTCAGCAGAATGTATACTTTCCAAAAATATATGGTTTTGGGGGATCTTTGTACTGTTAGGGGGTCTTACGGCACATTATATGCAGTCAGGGCGCTATGTTCACAGAAGGCGAATTGACAGCTGAGAAAATTCTTATGCACTGTTTTCATTTGGGGTCCGCACATGCCTACCTGCTTTGGTATATTTATGCATATTGGGCATCAAACTGTTCAGTAGACCCTTGGCGTCAATATTTATGGTGTTTTCCAATTGTATGTAAGAAATTGGGTGAGATAAATGCGACCAACTGCAATATTTTTAGGAGATTTTCAGAAATATCATAAAAACCACTGCCTTTAGCGTTGCTTTGCAGTATGTACGTTTGGAGTAGAAAGACAGTTTTAGCAAATTTTTATTCGGCAGAAGGTGTACTTTCCAAAAATATATGGTTTTCTGGGGTGAACCTAGTTTTTTGTACCTTTGCTTGTCGCAAAATGCTGTATATGTGCTGATTATGCAGTATCTGGAATTACAGAACTCGTATGGGGTGTCTTCTTTCTGGGGCCCCTATACGCCACATACTTAGGGGTACCTATGCATATTGGGTATCAAACTGTTCAGCAGACCCCAGACTTTCATGTTTAGTTTTGGAGTTTTATCTCGGTATATAATGATATGTAGGAGATACAATGATTTAGAGTTGGAGTATTGAGGAGATTTTTGTATATGTCATAAAAATTGCGAAATGTAGGAAAGCTTTGCGACTTGGTACTGTGGAGTAGAAAATCGTGCATACCCATTTTAGATACGTCAGAATGTGTACTTTCCAAAAATATATGGTTTTCTGGGGTGAACATAAATTTTTGTACTTTTGCCCCTTGAAAAATGCTGTAAACGTGCTGATTTTGCAGTATTTGGAATTACAGAACTGTCTTCGTTCAATGGCCCCTATACGCCATATACTTATGTGTACCATATTGGGCATCAAACTGTTCAGCGGACCCCAAGCTTTCATATTTAGGGTGTTTTATCTTGGTATATAATGATATGTTGGAGATACGATGCTTCAGATTGCAAAATTCAGGTGATTTTCTGTAATGTCATAAAAATTGCCAAATGTAGGAAAGCTTTGCGGCTTGGTATTTTGGAGTAGAAAGATGTGCATACCCATATTAGATTCGTCGTAATGTGTACTTTCCAAAAACATATGGGGATTTTCTGGGGTGGACATACGTTTTTGTACTTTTGCCCCTTGAAAAATGCTGTAAATATTCTGATTTTGCAGTATTTGGAATATTATTCAAATTACAGGTGAGTGATTGCTCACCAAAATTAATTACACCTCAAAGGAGATGTTGATGATGAATATAATAGATCTGTCACTTAAATTAAAGTGCACTTAAATATGAAGTGTGAGAGTTGTCTTAACAGAAACCAAATCTGGGGATACTGAGCAAAGCAACCCATCTATTGCCCACTGGTCAGCAAATTCACTCAACTGGCCAGTAAACACTGCCTGGGTGTACCTGGGAACGCACCAGCACCCGGAACAAAGCCTCTACCGGTAGAGGATTCCCACCCTCCAAACATTGCATTCTAGACTTATGAATGGCTAGTTTGGCTAAAGCTAGGAGCAAGTTGAAGAGAAGGTCTTTCTCTCGATTGTCCCGGGATACTGGGCGTCCAAAAATAAAAACGTGAGGGGAAAAATGTAACCAGAACTGCAGGTGAAGTTTCCTCAAAAGAGCCAAAAGAGGTTGCAGTCTAGCACACGAAAAATAAGCATGAAACACAGACTCCCTTTTGCCACAGAATGGGCAAGCAGCTGTGGAGTCTGTAAAATGGACCAGGTACTCTCCTGTGATCAAAGCACCATGAAGCACTCTCCAACTCAAGTCTCCAGTGGGTCTGGGCACCAGGCTGGAATAAAGGGCTCGCCACTGGGGTTTCTCACCCTCATTAAACACCCGCCTCCAGATGGTATCATAGCGGGAGACAAGAGCAAGAAAGTGTACAGTGTGGAGCATGAGGGAGTACAATAGCTTACTTGTCATGTCAAAAAAGCACGTCGAGGTAAAATTCTCCAACTGGCTCAAGTTGGGGGAAGGAGGTGTGTCAGGGGATTGACGGGTCTTGGGTGCTATTTTTATGGCAGGAGGTGGAGAGTTCCAAGGTGGATGTGGTTCTCCACCACGTAAAACCCCATCAATAAATGTGTGAGATTCAGGAGAGAGGTTATACTTGATCTCCTGGAGCAGACGATGTGGAACTCTGGTGGTAAGGTACCCCATGTGTGGCATAACTGCCCGAGCTTCCACCCAATCTGACCTCTCGAAATCCAGGAAATCCCCAACTCTGGTTAGCTGAGCCCTGCAAAGGCAGTGGCAGATGCTGGTGGACTCCAACATCCTAGTCTTTAAAGATGGATTGTAAAGTAGGGGCTCAGTTAGAATGTCCTCCCCCTGAATGCCTCCTTGCCTTTGCACAGTTACCATGCTCCAGGTCTTTAGAGTCTCTTGGTAGTAAGCCGGCAATGGTGAGAGGCTTCTTAAGAATCCTTCAGGTTCGATGACAAACAATTGCCGGTCATACCCCATGTTGCGTACCTGATGATAAAAGCTGGATGCTAGGGTACACCACTGTGGAGAAGGATCTGCATACAAGTATCTCTGTATCTGTTGGAGACGGAAAGTATGTACTTGAGAGCGTATGCATACAACTCCCTGTCCTTCCTCTCTCAAGGGTAGGCTTGAAACACCTGCAGAGACCCAGTGCTTTCCCATCCAGAGAAAGTCCAGCAACCTTCTCTGGATTTTAGCAATGAATTCTTGGGTTGGGCTAAGACATGTCAGCCTATACCAGAGTTGAGAGGCCAACAGCTGGTTAATCACCAAAGCCCTCCCCCTCATAGAAAGCATTTTAGCAAGACCCTTCCACTTTCCCAGGTGGGTAAGAACATGCTCCTCAAGTTCAATGAAATTCTGTGGAATAGGACGCTCTTCATCTGACAGATAGACACCTAAATATTTGATGACTTTAGTCTCCCATGAGATGTCGCGAAAAGCAGAAGGCAAAGAATCTACATGTAAAGGACCTTCCAGAAGGCCTGAGCTCTTGGTCCAGTTGATCCGAGCTGATGAGGCAGCACCGTAAACCTCTTGGCATTCTTGTGCTCGCTCAAGATCAACTAGGTCCTGGGCCACAAGGATGACATCATCAGCATATGCTGAAAGAACTACCCTCATGTCAGGTTCCCTGAGCACGAGTCCTGTAAGACTCTTCCTTAGTAGACACAGGAAAGGCTCAATGGCCAGTGCATACAGCTGTCCTGACAAAGGGCATCCTTGTCGAACTCCTCGTTTGAAGGCCAGAGGTGCAGTCAGAGACTACTTGATTTAAACTAGACACTCTGCAGAGGTGTACAGTGTTTTCAGATAGTTCACAAACTGTGGGCCAAAGCTATAGGCTTGCAGAGTGCCTAAAAGATATTGGTGATCTACTCTGTCAAATGCCTTCTCTTGATCCAGGGAGAGAAAAGCGAGAGATAGACCAGCCTTCCGGGCAAAATGTAGTAAATCCCGAACCAGAAAGACATTGTTAAAAATTGTCCGGCCGGGGACTGTATAGGACTGGTCAGGATGAACCACCTCTGCCAGCACAGACTTTAGCCTGAGTGATATAGCTTTGGCTACAATTTTATAGTCTGTGCTGAGCAATGAGACCGGTCGCCAATTCTTAATAAGGCGGAGATCCCCCTTCTTAGGTAGCAGTGATAACACTGCTCAACGACACGAAAGTGGCATCTCACCGGTCTTGAGGGCCTCATTTAGAACCCTATGGAAATCATGTCCCAGAGTATCCCAGAAGAACTGGAAGAACTCTTCAGTCAATCCGTCCAGCCCTGGAGATTTATTATGGGGAATTAAGTGGAGTGCTTGAGAGCGATTGGTTTTTCCAACCTCTCTCTTCTACCCTCGCTGACCACTGGAAGCCCATTCCATAACTCTCTGCAGGCATCCGGAGAGATGGGATCCGGAGAAAAAAGGTTCTGATAGAAGGACCGGGCTCTGTCCCGGATAGCCTCCGGATCTTCAAGGGGGGTGCCATCCTCTGCAAGAAGGCGTGTGATTTGTTTTCGGTTCCCCTTCTTCTTCTCCAGAGCATAGAAGAAACGCGAGCCACGATCCATATCACAGAGTAACTGCATGCGGCTTCGCACATAAGCACCACGAGCCTGTCGCTGTTCCATGTTACACAGAGTCTCGTTCTTTTCTACATATTCACACTGTATGGTTTGGTCTTCAGAGCCTGACAGCCTTTGCTCAAGATCAAGCACCTCCCTATTCAGAGCCTCAATCTCTGCGTTTTTCTGTCTGCTCAAACATTTTGTATACTCTTGACACAAGAGCTTTAGGTGAACCTTGCCTACATCCCACCATTGACTCGGTGTGGCAAATTCATCCTGATAAACCTTCCAGTCTGTCCACATTTCCCGGACTGCCTTTGCAAACCCTTCATCCTTTAATAAGCTGTTATTAAAGTGCCAATAGGCTGCTTTGGGCAGAGATGGTGCAACTGCCACTATCAAAGAAGCACAATTGTGGTCCCAGAAAGGTGCCAAGCTAATATTACTGGACCGAACTCGTGACATAATATGGCTAGATATATAAAGCCTATCAATCCGGGACTGAGACACACGGCCATCCCTCACCCTAACATAGGTGAAAGCATCGGTTTCTGGGTGTTGTTCTCTCCAGATGTCTACCAAGGAGTAACGGGCAATGAGTTCCCGCAAAGCTGACTCAGATGAATCCCTTTTCTGGGGAACATTTCGGTCCCGAGCCTCAAGGGTGTAATTGAAATCAACCCCTATAATCATGGCTTCACCTGAGTCAATTGTCTCCATATAGGCTGATAAACTGTCAAAAAAATACTTTCTCTCTGGTCCTGTAGTTGGGGCATACAAGTTTATCAGATTGTATGTTCCACTAGACTCCCGGACCCGGAGATGTAACAGACGGCCTGGGATGACAGAATTAACACTCAGTACCTCTGGCTGGAAGGATTCTGAGAACAAGGTCACCACCCCACATGACGTCCACATGAGGTGATTAAAAAAGACTCTGCCCTTCCATTCCAGATGCCAGGTCGCTTCAAGCTCCTGAGTGATATGGGTCTCTTGAAGGAAACTCACAGAGTACCCTCCTTGGCGTAGAAAGGAGAGTACCTGAAACATTCTAAAAGGCTCCCGACAGCCATTTGTATTAAGAGTGCTTATACTTAGAGCCATTATTGTGTGTTAGTAAATGCTTTAGCCCTCACAGAGGTCTGGTGAGACAAACACTTTTTGTGGAACTTAACACTACGGAGATATTCTGCAGTTCCATAGTTTTTGGCCTCTTTTATGACCTTGATGTATTGTCTCACAGAACTGATCACCAAAGTCAAATCATGCCACTTCTCTAGAGCCATATGTAGCTTCTTCTCCAATTTAACACCAAGGGTGCTCTCAAGAAACATCTTGAGTTCCTCAGCTGGTATCATTGGGGTAGAAGGATTTGTCACAACTGTGTCAACCTCCCCTTCGATGTCCCCCTCATCCATGAACTCTTCTTGGCTAAGGGATTGATAATTCCCCCTCTCCACTGGAGCTTTGATAATATCTACACAAGAAGTTGCAGGAGAAGGATCAGAAGCACCTGCTATCTGGAGACCCTGCAACGGCTCAGATAAAACTTTAATTTTACTTGGAACACCTTTGGAGGTGTTTGGCTCAGGGGTAGCAGATGGAATTGGCTCCTTATCAACAGGAGCTTTAGAGGCTCGATGGGCAACCTCTGCCCTTTCCACTGCCTCCTGAATAGCAATAACATTGGGATCAGTGGAAGAGAATGGAAGAGAGATCTTAACATGCACAGTAGACCTTACCGAGTCTGTCTGGCTATCCGCCATATTTACAACTCCGGCCTCATTATCCTCCCTCACAGCATTGTCTGCAGGGTCCTGTATGGGGGTTGTCCCAATATTCTCCATTTCTTGGAGTGAAATACCCTGAGGCAGTAAACACTGAGGCTGGTTGTAGTTCCCAAAGCTCAACACCTCAGGAACACTTACGGCCCACTCTGCAGGGGTTTCATTAGCTGTCCCTATATACTCCAGGGGAAGATCCCCTGTTGGAGACAGATGCAGCACCCCTGACTCTGTGGGGAGACCCATAATCCCCTGTTCAAATTTCTCCAGACCATTTATCTCCTCTTCCCCAACTGAGTCTATAGGTGCATGGTCTGGCAACAGTTGATTGCATCCAACAGCTGGACCAGACAATATCACCACATGAGGAGCAGATGTTTTGCTGCCCTTTTTGCCCTTGGATGGGGGTGCTCCATCATTGACCACTGAAACCCATTCCTCAGGTATCATCCTGTTGGATTTAATTTCCTCTTCTTTTTCTTGTCATTTGAAGAGGAAATGCTACTCTCTGCTTCCAACATGACAGGTGTTACAACCACCGACACCCCCACACCCTTAGGATTGCTCATAACAGGGTTAAGTTGGTTTTTGGCAAAAACAACTGCAACACTGGGGGATGAATTGACATTCCTTCCCCCCCCTTCTCTTTTGCTGAAATTGAAATATAGGCTGCATCCTTAGAAAACTTGAGTGAAGAAGGAGGAGGTTTGGAGGTTTGTGTGACAACCACCTTAAGGTTCTTTACTGAAGGGGATTTCTCCTTTGAGGAGCCTGCAGCAATAGCTGTAGCAGGGTATGATGTTGCATTAGAGGTACTTGGGGCAGGAACAGGGACTGTGGTCTTAATATGCCCTTTGGGGCAACTCTGGCGAGTGTGCCCCAGGTTCTTGCAAAGGAAGCACCTCACTTCTTCTGTGCAGTAAAAATTTTTATACAGCACCCCCTCAAATGGAACACCAAAGGACCCCTCAATAGTATCTTGACCCCGAGGCAAAAGTAATTGCACCTGCCTTTTAAAAGAGAGGATATGTCTCAATCTACTCTCCTTGCAACCCAAGGGAAGTTTAGAAATAGTTGACTTCATTTCAGGGCTTGCAGGTGGGGTAGCAATAAATGGTCTTGCAGGAAGGGGGGCACATTAGATAAGACTATCTTTATGCCTAATCCTTCTAGGGGTTCTACAGGGATATAACTACCCCTACTGTTATGCCTCTCTGCACTAGAGTATGCACTGCAGTTAGTGTACGGGCAAATATTATGGCTTTCCCATACATTTTACTTGCTGCCACTATTACAGTGGGGCCCACCACTTCAGCTGCAGCTTTTATGTAAGCCTCTATGCCATGAGCTCCTGTCATTAGACATCTAACCCCATGCTTCCTTGTAAGCTGCTCCACCCCAGCAGTGACTTGGCTTGGGTTGTTGCCAGTAGCTACTGCCTGTGCAAAACTTTTAGCAGGGGTCACATTGGCTGCAGCAGCAGAAACAGAAACAGTGGAGCTTTTTGACAAAGGCTGTGACTGGTGCTTTTTAGCATAGCTACAGCCAGGTTTTTCAGCTTCTTTTCCTTTAGGAGCCTGAGGTATTTTTTTATAATTTTGTTTTTTATTCCCTCCCATTATTTTACAAAACAATCCACAAAAAAGTAAGCTTAATTCTAGCTTTAGCAGGGAGAGGGTTAATGTGAGCAGGTGCCTGGGAGTTGCACTGCTACTAGAAAATGTTTTATTTTCTTAAATCCTTCTCCCTTTAGCTTTCTCTCCTTACAAAACAAGGATAAAAATAAAAGCACACACACAATCTGTGCAAATTGTGATAAATTTCAGCTGAAACTAAATACAAAAAACAAGTGAAACTGACACCCAGGTGTGGGGGAGGGGAAGGGGATCTGTCAGTGAGTTTGTAGCCCACAGGAAGTGAAGGGAACTGGGCTAGCAATCACTCACCTTCTGGGTCAAAATAAAATTCGATTTTAAATAAAGTAAAGTAACTCAAAACTCCCCAAAATTCACACACCAAGTAGCTAACACCTTCACACATCAAATGAGAACAAATAATCCTGCCTTAGACAGGGATTTCTCTGCTTAATTTGAAATCAAACAGAGAGCTTTCTTTTTTGTGGCTTCTGCAGTATTTGGAATTCCAGAACTGATAACTCGTATGGGGTGTCTTTGTTCTGGGGCCCCTATACTCCACATACTTAGGTGTACCTATGCATATTGGGCATCAAATTGTTCAGCGGACCCCGGGCTTTCATATTTAGATATTTTATCTTGGTATGTAATGATATGTGGGAGATACGATGCTTCAGAGTTGCAATATTGAGGTGATTTTCAGTAATGTCATAAAAATTGCCAAATGTAGGAAAGCTTTGCGGCTTGGTACTTTGGAGTAGACAGACATGCATACCCATATTAGATTCGTCAGGATGTGTACTTTCCAAAAACATATGGTTTTCTGGGGTGAACATATATTGTTGTACTTTTGCCCCTTGAATAATGCTGTAAATGTGCTGATTTTGCAGTATTTGGAATTCCAGAACTCATAACTCATAAGGGTGTCTTCGTTCGGGGCCCCCTATACGCCACATACTTAGGTATACCTATCCATATTGGGAATCAAACTGTTCAGTGGACCCTGGGCTTTCATATTTAGGGTATTTTATCTTGGTATATAATGATATGTGGGAGATACGATGCTTCAGAGTTGCAATATCGAGTTGATTTTCGGTAATGTCATAAAAACTGCGAAATGTAGGAAAGCTTTGCGGTTTGGTACTTTTGAGTAGAAAGACATGCATACCCATTTTAGATTCGTCAGAATATGTACTTTCTAAAAGTATATGGTTTTCTGGGGTGAACATACATTTTTGTACTTTTGCCCCTTGAAAAATGATGTAAATGTGCGGATTTTGCAGTATTTGGAATTCCAGAACTGATAACTCGTATGGGATGTCTTCGTTCTGGGGCCCTTATACGCCACATACTTAGGTGTCCCTATGCATATTGGGCATCAAACTGTTCAGCGGACCCTGGGCTTTCATATTTGGGGTGTTGTATCTTGGTATATAATGATATGTGGGAGATACAATGCTGTAGACTGGACACGTTGAGGTAATTTTTCAAAAATGTAACACATTTTTATAAAAACTGCTAACTTTAGGAAAGAATTGCAACTTGGTAGTTTGGAGTACAAATATATATATACCCATTTTGAACTCGTTAGAATCTGTTCTTTCCAAATAAGGGGTAGTTTTTTAGGGTAAACCTACTGTTAGTGGAATGTTTGGCCTTGAAATGTAGATGTGTGCTCCACTACCCCTTCATTGAAGCCTGAGGGCTTGTGTGATGTTTTGGCGGCTGTGATGCCCACACCATTGGTTGTATCTACAACAGTGTCAGATACACCAGGGGGAGAAGTGTGTACCCCTTCTGCTATAGGGGCCCCCATTTTTTGTGTCCCTGCACCAGAGCCGCTACCAGAGGACTGTCTGGAAAGGGCATGGCACGCGCCTGAAGTTGATGTGGCCTGCAGGCCTGACGCTGTTCTTGTATCCTCGGAGGAGGAATACTATCAGCATGTTTCGATTTCTGGAACAGAGAACCCTCTTGTTGAATCTCAAGTTTCCAATACTCCTATGGTTGTTACAGGAGCCGCCGCTCCTCAGGTGAGGTTTAATTCTTCTGAGCCAAAGTCTTCATCCCGCAAAGTGTTGCTCAGTGATTCAAAGCCTTGTGGGGATTTGACTGTCACCATCTATACAGCCCTTGCTGTTCCTACTCCAACTCCAGTCATAGGCCATGATGTGGATTGGAGGAAGTTTTCATTCAACCGATTGGGGCCGATTGCACCCATAGCTCCCTCCATTCGAGACCCTCCAATATTGGAGGATGATGAGGATCTGCTGGAGAAGTTGATGTCCTCCAGTGTGAACAGTGCTGATGCATCCATACTGGAAGTTCCTGCACAGATTCGGTGCCAGAGTAAATGATCTGTGGTGAGTGAGCCAACCCAATTCATATGCCCCAAAGTGATTGTGCCTCAAACTCCTAGTGAGCCAGGAGAGAGCACTTAAGTGGCTGAATTGTACCAATATGAGTGGGGAAAGATATCCCTGGAGAGGGAAAAGAATTTGCTTGCTGCTATTCCCAAGCCTAAGGAAGATAATCCCTTAGGACCAGCTCCAGGATGGGAAGAATATGAGGAGACTCCAGAAGCTGAGCATGGTCCCGGTCCTCCCACAGAAGTGCCTCGTAGCTTCATTGCTCCTCCTATCATAGGTCCCGAGGAGGAAAAAGATTTCTGGGTGCTGCCAGGACGGGTAGATCCCAACATCTTCACTTCTGTCTCCAGAGTGCAGAGAGTAATCAACTTCCATGTTCATCGAACTTGGGGTTATTTTATGCCCTATGCTCCTCTGTGGGTGTACGAAAAGGTGGCTGCATCTTATGAGAACTGGTTGATCGAGGAGATCCTACGGAAGGAGAAGATGCACCACAGTTGCCTTACAAACCCCGACAAGGTGAGGCGTGAGCAGGATTGGCAGTACCTGCTCTCCATCGAGAAAGAGTGGTGGTATGGCCGCACCATTCTTCAAAATGCCGTGAAAAGTTGTGGCAAGTATAATCCCACAAAGTACTTTAATTTGGAAGTATACTTGGGAGATGGCCAATGGGTGGACAAACCCCATCCCAAGTACTACATCCCCTACGAAGACACCAAGGCCAGGTTTCTTCATATGATTTGAGTCTACTGGTGGGTGGGGGTTTCTTGTTGGAAGGAAATTGTTTTTGCCACTGATGATACTCCATGGGAGTTGTTTACAGCTGTTTTTGAGCTACCTGTTTTCCTGTCCCTCCAAAGTGACTGAACTTTCTTCAGGGAAGGATTTTTCTTCTTTTGCTCCTCTTGGAGTTAGGTCCAAGGACTGTTTAGTTAACACCTGCCCGTTGGTAGGTTCATCCAATTTTTCCCCTTTACCCTCCTAAGTGCATTTGAAAAGGACTGTGGGTTCGACTATTTGATGGACTAGAATACTGATGTGTTTGAAATGCAGTATCTCTAACTTATACCTTCTTTCGCAGGTGTTTACTGATAAAGTTTACCTGTCCCTGAATGAAACTGTTGCTATTGATATGTTTCTTTCCAGCTATGCCATTGTACCTGGGTTACTCAGGAGAGTTACCCCAAAGAGGTTATAAGGTAATGGTATAGAAATGCAATACATATAGCTAAGTGCAATGTATTTTTGGTCTCTGAAAAGGTTTCTTGCATGATGTGCCTTAACTGCTATATTTTCAGTATTTGCTCTTTGAAAGGTTCCTTGCCGGGATGGAAGGAATTCACCAGGGGGAGAATGTAGAGATGTGAATATCTTAGACACCCTTACACTTTACATACAGGCACATCCCTAGTAATATGGACACCTCAGTGGGTCCTTATGGGGACCTTGTGCTTATGTAACCGCTGTATTTCACACAGTGTACACCAGATGGCACTGTGCCAGAGTATAAAAGGTTTAGGAACCATGTGCTCTGGGTCCATTGCTTTAGCCCAACCAAGCAGGCTGGAAGGGAATGGGTAGTGCTGACCCTAGGCGCCTTGGCCCTAGTAATTAGACAGCTATACTAGTTTTATAGATCGCTCTAGGAGTGATAGAGAGGTTATTTAGTTGAGCAGCTCAAGGCTCCGCCGAGGAGATTAGAGGGATTAAGATCCCAGGGTATTACTGACCCAGAGTAAGGAACCAAGTGTTGAGATAGGGATGTCAAGAGTTCCCCTAATCTGCCACTGGAAGATATCCTGAAAACTGGGCAATACCCATCACATGCTGTCAACTTACTCTCTGCTGCATATTCCCTAGCCTGTGGGGATTCAGCCCAGGGCCGCCATCAGGGGGGGACAGGGGGGACAAGCGTACCGGGCCCGGGCATGAAGGGGGGCCCGGCAGCGCTGCATTTTTTTGAAGATCCGGGCCCCCCTTACGAGCGCCCGAGCCGTACGTCTTGCCTCTTCAGTGCCGAATGCGGAAGTGCCGAAAAGCCGAAGCCGATGCGACGAAAAGACCCGAAGTCACGGAAAAAGCCGAAGTCCCGAAGTCACGAAGCGCCGAAAAGACCCGAAGTCACGAAAACAGCCGAAGCCGAAGTCCTGAAGCAGCGCAAAGACCCGAAGTCACGAAAACAGCAGAAGCCGAAGTCCTGAAGCGGTGAAAAGACCCGAAGTCACGAAAGGAGGCGAAGTTGAAGTACTGAAGCCATGAGTTCAATTCTACTGAACACCAGTTTGTGTTTTTTTTTTTTAATCCCCTGGCCACCAATGTATTATTTTAATATTCTATAGGCCCCTGCCACCAATCTTTTTTTTAAAACTTTTGTTTTTGGGGCCCCAATTTTTTTTTTAACTCGTAAGGGGCCCCTTGCCACCATTGTTTTTTTTGGGTTTTTTTTTTAAAAAAAAAAATTAATTTTCTTTTTGGTGGCCCCAAATTTTTTTAACTTGTAAGGGGGCCCCTGCCACCAGTTTTTTTTTTTTTCAAAAAAAAATTATTTTTTTTTAAATTTTTTTTGGGGCCCCAATTTGTTTTTAACTTGTAAGGGGGCCCCTGCCACCATTTTTTTTTTTTCAAAAAAATTTTTTTTTCTCCAAATTTTTTTTTTGGGGCCCCAATTTGTTTTTAACTTATAAGGGGGCCCCTGCCGCCAATGTTTTTTTTTTTTTTCAAAAAAAAATTAATTTTTTTTCAAATTTTTTTTTGGGGCCCCAATTTGTTTTTAACTTATAAGGGGGCCCCTGCCGCCAATGTTTTTTTTTTTTTTCAAAAAAAAATTAATTTTTTTTCAAATTTTATTTTGGGGCCCCAATTTGTTTTTAACTTAGAAGGGGGCCCCTGCCACCAATGTTTGTTTATTTTTTAGTTTTTTTTACATTTTTTTTTGTTGGGGCCCCAAGTTTTTTTTAACAGGGGGCCCCTGCCACCAATGTTTTTTTAAAAAAAAAAAATTTAAATTTTTTTTTTTTGGGGCCCCAATTTTTTTTATAAGGGGGCCCTGACCATCAATAGCTTTTTACAACTTGTGTGGGGGGGGTTACTTTTTTAGCGCTGATGTCTGTGTGGTCTTTTAACTGCGATGTGGGCGGGATATGGGGCGGAGCTTGGTCGTCAGTGTGGGCGGGGCCCAGGGGGCCCCAAAAATTTTGTTGTACGGGGCCCCGTGATTTCTAATGGCGGCCCTGATTCAGCCTATACGTGCTGTGAGTTTATGCTTCCTTTATGCTGCTGTGTATGTTCTATGCTCCATTGTGGATCAATGTGCTAAATGATCTATGTGCTATTGTTCAATAAACACAGTTCTTTGTTCAACCATTAAAGAACTACTGGCGCCCATCATTGTGCTATCGCACCAGGTTACAGTTACATTACACCCTACCTCCACCGCATTGCGAGGGCTTACCCCTGAGAAAGAGAGCTCATCTGTGGTCTCAGCCCACAAAGGAAAGTAGCTAAAACTGCCCTAGCACAAGTCAGTTTACTATAGCGCTACATATGCATATATATATATAGTCCCAAAGGAGGAGAATTCACACAAAAATATATCACTGTGTAAAAAACAGTGGGATAATACACCACACATTGTCAAATATCGAGTTTTTTCTTAGTAAGTTACGCTGGAAGCAATGTAAAATAACAGCAGCAAATGTGGAATTAATTGGCATAATATTACACATATCTGGGGTCTTCTGGGTTCACCCAAGCTACAATCTGAGGGACCCCCTTCCAGTGTCTGTATCCTACTGCCCGCACAGCGCTGCATAGCTTACAGCACTTTCCTGCTTCTTAACTGCTGCAGACAAGAGGCTCTTTAAGGGGAAGAGCATCAGCAGCATTCATGGGGAGAGGGTATGGGTCGACATGGCCCATAAAGGCAAGGGACCACCTGTTTTTTTCCCAGTATCCCACCAGCCCAGTCCAAATCTGAGCATTCAACAGATCGTATGCAAACATGAATACATTTTTTTATTCAATTTACAAACCCATTTCATTCACTGACTGTGACCGGGAATAGTCCCTTGTGTTTTTTTTTTTTAAATAAATAAATATATAATTATTTATTAGGGATGCACCAAAATGCAGGATTCAGTTCGGGATTTGCCCTTTTTCAGCAGGTTTCGGATTCGCCCGAATCCTTCTATCCGGCAAATCTGGATTCAGCTCAGAGCCAGAACTAGGGGTAGGCAGAAGGGGCAACTGCCTAGGGCACAACAATATGGGGGCTGGACAGGTACTTGTTGAAGTGTCTTCTACCTAGTCCATGTTGGCTCCCCTCTGTCACTCTCCCCTTATTCACCTCCCCTCTGTTGTTCTCCCCTTATTCACCTCCCTTCTGCCACTTTCCCCTGTCCTCCACAATGCATGTGCGTGCTCGGGAAAGGAAGTGGTGGCCAGCCAAGTTGCCTAGGGCTCCTTCAAAACATTGGAATTGTGTCTGAACAGTTCAAAGCAATATATACCGTTTCTCAATTTGCAAGATCTGTTTGGCTCTGATGTCTTCTTAATGAGACTTCTTTAGAAACATTTCACTTTGCTAAAGAGTGAAATTGCATTTGTCAATACTTAGCTTCTTTCAAATATACTTCTGTTTGAATCATTATATATAGACATCATATGTCGTTTCTGTTATTTTACACAAGACTTTTGTTGGAATATATACAACACATTACTGCGGTGATGGTTACTATGATATAAAATTGGCTTCTCTCTGAAGGCTTGACAAACCGTGTCCAATATGTAGTGATCCGTTTCCATGTCATTTAATAGAATTTGGATTTTTGTTTTTCAATTTTCTTGTAGCACTTCAACAGAAGAAAAATTTGTTTGTTGCCACCAGCTGATTTGCATCATCGGATCTCACTTGTGTATAATACATTTCTGATTTATGTCACAGATAACCATGCAGAAGCTATGGAAATTGAAGGGGATGTAGAAATTCCTCCAAACAAAGCAACGGTCCTTCGAGGGCATGAGTCAGAGGTATTCATTTGTGCTTGGAATCCTGTAAGTGATCTCTTAGCATCTGGGTAAGGAAAATATTATTGCTTTGCAATATGAATAGTATTATTATATATTCCATATCCTGTTGAGACATAATTCCTTTAGACAAGAAGAATTGTTATATAGTTGAATATACATTATGAAGTATGCAACTACTTGGGCAAAGGGGAGATAGTTTAGGATTGGCATGATAGGCTAAAATGGTATATTTCCTCCTCTATCAAATAACCTTCTGTCTCATTCACTCAATTTTCTGATGCTTTTTTCTCTTGCTTTTACTTTCTTAACAGTATACTGTTTTCTTTTTCCTTTTTTTATTTCTTCCCACCAGCCCTCATATATATGAACTTAGTGAATTTTATTTCATGTGGGGGGGGGGTTATGTCTTAACATAAATATTACTTTTATTACATGACCCCAAACAACTCACTTACTATGGGTATGGTGCAAGTGTTAGAGTATTCAGGGGAGCAGAATTACACCCATTACATTTGTGTACATTAAAAATGTTGGCTGTACCTATAGCACAACACAACCAGCACTGTGTCTTTTGTGTCAGATCAAAAATCCAACACTAGCCTCTGGGTTTTTAGTATATACAGATAGAAAAAAACATTGCATTACTGCCATACCGTCACAGTGTCCAAGGTATTGAGGTTTGATTGCCGTCATAAATATAAACTTTCATTTCAAAGGTCTGGAGACTCAACAGCAAGGATATGGAACCTGATTGAAAACAGCAATAGCAATTCAACTCAACTAGTTTTAAGGCACTGTATACGAGAGGGTGGCCAAGACGTTCCCAGCAATAAAGACGTAACTTCTTTGGACTGGAATGTAAGTTATTTACTGTCAAAAAGCATTATATTAAAGTAAAAACAATGTTTTATCAGAAGACTTAAATTTTTAATTAGCACATATCAACTTGGTTAAAGGGATACTGTCATGGAAAAAAAAAAATTCAAAATGAATCAGTTAATAGTGCTACTCCAGCAGAATTCTGCACTGAAATCCATTTCTCAAAAGAGCAAACAGATTTTTTTATATTTAATTTTGAAATCTGACATGGGGCTAGACATTTTGTCAATTTCCCAGCTGCCCCTGGTCATGTGACTTGTGCCTGCACTTTAGGAGAGAAATGCTTTTTGGCAGGCTGCTGTTTTTCCTTCTCAATGTAACTGAATGTGTCTCAGTGAGACATGGGTTTTTACTATTGAGTGTTGTTCTTAGATCTACCAGGCAGCTGTTATCTTGTGTTAGGGAGCTGCTATCTGGTTACCTTCCCATTGTTCTTTTGTTTGGCTGCTGGGGGGGAAAAATTGAGGGGGTGATATCACTCCAACTTGCAGTACAGCAGTAAAGAGTGATTGAAGTTTATCAGAGCACAAGTCACATGACTTGGGGCAGCTGGGAAATTGACAATATGTCTAGCCCCATGTCAGATTTCAAAATTGAATATAAAAAAATATGTTTGCTCTTTTGAGAAATGGATTTCAGTGCAGTATTCTGCTGGGGCAGCACTATTAACTGATTCATTTTGCCATGACAGTATCCCTTTAAGCTATTTTGTGCTTTATGCCACCCTACCCTTTTCTGAAAAAGCCTGGAAGCACCTTTTCTCAAATTGATTTCTTTAAGACTAAAATTCGAATAAAATGTTTATCGTAGTTTGACTACAAATTTTAATGGCTTTATGGACATCCTGGTTCTGGTTTACTTGGTGTTTACTCTGCAAGAGAAAGGTAAAATAAAATAATGTCCAATAAATAAATATATTCAGTAGAAAAAAAACAAGCACACATTAAAGGGAGAGGGACATAGTTTTTTTTACACTAAATAGATTTGCCTTAGGAAACCTTTCACTGGGTTCTGGTTTTCTACAGATCTGAAGACCAGCATCACCCCTAGTGGTCTGTAATATATGATCATTCACAGTTTCTGCTTCTGTAAAAGGCTAGCAATATGTTAGAACCCCATGTTAGACTGTACCATCCTATCTGCTGAGAATGAAACACCCACACAATTTATAAATAGTTTTTTGTTATTTTGTATAAACGTTTTTTACAATTAATACTAGGATAAAACATTCCATTATATTTCTTCTAAATATTAAGGAAAACAATTAGCACATTGCTATAAGCATTGGTGTGGAAGGTTGACTATCTCAGATTAGAAATACAGTAGTGCATTGATGTGGTAAAAAAGAGGCAGCCATCCTTTCAGTAAGTAAATGACTGATGAGCAGAAGGCTAAGGACCTACCTGCATGTATCCTTTTTAGGGCCTTCTGGTGGGAGACATTTGGGTATTCCCACCAGTTACAAGTCCCACCTCATGTAAGGGGGGTTCCTTTTTATGTCACCAAGGCCATTACAGGTGGCACCATGATATAAAAGGTAGGGATGAAGCAAGATTGGGTATTTTCAATCCCCCTCAATGAGGAGGGTGGGGAGTATAACAGAGATTGCATAGTAGGACACAGAAGGGTTAAAGACAGGGAAGGTGAACAAGTAAGGAGGAAATAAGCAGTGTGAGTGCTAGAGTCTGTTGTAGGTGCTTCAATAGCACTCAATATTGAAATGGTCAACTCAAATAATACAAAATAAATTCTTCAGATATGTATGTCTAATAAGTTAAATATAACTGGAACAGCTTTACATTTAGAAGTACTCATGTATAGTATGTGATTTTCAGGTTCTTTCTCTATCACAAGTTTTCTAGAAGCCAATTATATTTGTTCCTCTTTTTGTCTAGACTGATGGCACTCTGTTAGCTACAGGATCCTATGACGGCTTTGCAAGAATTTGGACACAAGATGGTAAGTGAATGCTTAAGTGCACGACAAGAGTACTCCTCAATTTGACCCTTCGCCTTGAGCCATCCTATTGAAGCCCATCAGGGCCGGATTTGTGGCGAGGCCTAGGGAGGCAAATTATTAGGGGCGGCATGCTCCCCAGTGCTCCGGCGCTTGCGTGCATGCAGCGGTGATTCCGGTGAAGAAGCCGCCTGAGGCGGCTCCTCAAAATGCCGCCCCCTCGCCGGCTTACCCATCTGCAGGGGAGGCATCCGAGGCAGGAACACTAGTGCGGAGAGCGCAACTGCGCTCTTCCGCACTATTAAAGCCATACTTTTGGTTTCAAAACTGGAAATTCGGCTCTTAAAAATTACAGGAGCGGCTTTTTGCCTCCCCTGGAAATGTATCTGGTGCTGCCGCCTGAGGCGAGCACCTCAGACTGCCCCTGCACGCATGCATTCTTGCTCCCAAGGGGGTAGTGCATGTAGGATTTAGGAATGCACAGCCTAGGGATGCCTGCCTGGGAAATCCGTTGCTGAACCCCCTTATTATATACCTTAATGAAACCAGGAGACAGAGATGGGTGTAAAATGGCTACAATGTTTATTCACATTTTATCAAACAAATAGGACCTTGCCAGCCTAACCTGAGGCAATATTCTAAAGCCAGAATTTAACAAGAGACCGCTACTAACACCGCTACTATGCTCTGCCACTAACATTAGAGAAGTTGAGCTGCCCTGCTGCCGGACCTGCATCTGCAGTGTCTCGATGAAAGGAAATCCAAGTGGGCTGCCCATCTAGGACAAGCAGTCAATGACCCCCATCTAAAAAACAAATTCTCTGTAAGACTACAAATGTATTGTCATCACTACTTTTTATTACACCACTTTCTATTCAGACCCTCTCCTATTCCTATCCCAGTCTCTTTCAAATCAGTGCATTCAAATCAGTGCATGGCTGCTAGGGTAGATTGGACACTAGCAACCTGACTACTGAAATTGCAAACTGGAGAGATGCTGTATTTGGTTTCTAAGTCTGGCAGCTCAGTAATCCAGGAGCAGATTTTGAACTGTTACAAATGGATACATTTAGTGGCTACATGAGTTGATACATTTATCAGCAGTGTCTTTGGAATATTAACAACTATTGTATCAATTCAAAACAGCTTCCTTTAAACTCATGGATTCTGCTCAGCAGGGACAAAGATATCAACTTAATGTATCAAGTTAGAACAGTTACAGAGTCGGCGACACCCCTCCCATAGCTGCTTTAGAAGATGAAAAATGAAACTATATACTTCAATATTAGAAAACAAAACGATCGCAAATAAAAAATAGAAAGTAAATGCAAAAAGTATTTATTTCTGGTAAACTATCTGGAAACAATTAAACTGGAAAAAGTGTTTGAAGGTGAGCAACTCACAGTCATAAAACATATAGACACAGTTTCTGTGTATCAAACATACCATACCACAGGATGGAATAAAATTGGCCAATAGACTTATGACATACACATATTTTTAACATTCTATGTACAAAACATAAATATATTCCTTTTTGAAATACTTTAAAATAATTAATTACTGTGTGTAACTGCATGCAAAGACAGCAACCCTCATCAGGATGTATATTGCTTGGTCAAGTTAAAGCCATGCAAACTTACTAGTAGATTGCCTGCCATGCCAGACCACACAAAAAAAGCCAAAGCCACTAAAACATTACATTTTCCAGAAGACTTGACCTAGGAAATAGCAGCGTTATCTTGCTACCAATTACCATTTACTCTGTCCATGTGGTAGACTAGGATGCTTACACAGACATTCAAAGGCATTTTGATTGCATCCTGGATACCAACCATTTTCTTTTATTAATAATAAAACAAATTACCAGCTATTAATTAACTTCAGTTTACATGTTTCTACCTGTTCAGCCAATAAGGAAGCAAACTTTTTCTTCCCCTGACATCACGTCCCTCTCTTTCTCCACCCCTGGGTCTGGCCATCTCCTGCTTTAACTCATTCCTTTTCACCTAATCACAGTTACATGTGATTCTGCCCATCTCTGACCTAGACCAGTATAATCTGGCTGCTGGTCATTTGGATCCCTTGTCATGCAGCCCCTTTGCTTATAGCTCTAGGGCTTTCCTTTCTATTTCATTTTATTAAGTTGCTCAAGCTATTCTACTTGAATAACTTGAGCAACTTAATAAATGCATTTTTTGCATTATTTTAGCTGTGCTTACTTTTTAATTTGAAAGGCACAGGGGCCCTTTGGTTTCTGCAAACTCAAATTTTCAAGATTTATCAACAGAACAAATCTCGAAAATTCTAATTAAAAAGTGTGAAGACTGAAACCTGGTTAGTCAATGGGAGAAATATTGTCAACAATCAAACTAATTTATTTGTTGATGTTTTTTTACAGTTATATTTGTAAAAATGAATTAAGCTGCATAAAGCCATATTGGTGGTAACACATACTTATTGGGTATTTTTTTTTTTTTTTTAATAATACTAGCTATTTAGTTATGTTTGCCACCTGTGCAGCTTTGAAGGGGCTCTCTTGTTCAGCATTTTGAAAACCAGGCAGAAATCAACCCTGTTGTACGGAAGTGATGCAATAATCCCACTTCCAATGTACTAACTCTACCCCAATATCACTGACCCATTCTTAACTGGAGGCAAAGGTGGCAACACTATATTTAGTAGATGTGGTTATCCAAATTATGGACCCAGGACCCAAGCATTCTGGATAATTATTCCCATATCTTTTTTTAAGTAACACTTTGTTTTGACAATACTATCTCTTTAAGTGATTTTTTGGAGCAGTTAATATACAATCCTTAGACAGTTTGGTGATATTGATGATTTAACAGTTCATTTGCAAGTATGCTGTGCTCTAGTACTTTTCGCTGGTGAACTCTGCACATGGCCAGCTACTAGCATCTAACAACAACCCTTTGCTCTGTGCTTGCTTTACAGGCTTAAAGGCACATAAATAACAATCATGTTTGCCATTATTAGCAGGGACACTCTGGGGCTGCTGCTGCCTGCCCTCTACTGCTCCAAACTTTAGCAAACGGACGGGCTATATCACTCTCTGCACTAATGGAGCTGAAAAAAAAGAGAAAAAGGGGTGGTTCACCTTCAAACAACTAGTTGTTTTCAGATAGATCACCAGAAATAACAACTTTTTCCAATGACTTTCTATTTTCTATGTGTGACTTTCTAATATTGAAGTGTAAAGTGTCATTTTTCACCTTCTGAAGCAGCTCTGGGAGGGGGAGGGGGGGTTGCCAACCAACCCTGTAAACTGTTCTAAATGGATACATTTAGTTGATACATTTCTTATCTTTATCCCTGCTGACCAGAATCCCTGAGTTTCATTACAGGCAGCTGTTAGAATTGATACAATAGCTGCTAATACTCCAGGGATGCTGCTGAGAAATGTATCAACTAAATGTTGCAAAATTGTAACAGTTCAGAGTCTGCACCTGAATTACTGAGCTACCTGACTCCAACACCAGAGACAGGGACATTCAATTTCTAACTTAGATTTTAGAAAAACAGTAAAAAAATAAATAATGGAGAGTAATTGAAAAAAGTCTTTATTTCTGGGGTATAATCTGAAAACAACTGAATTGAAAACAGTGTTTGGAAGATAAACAACCCCTTTAAAATTACAGGAGGAAGATTTTTGCCACCCCTGGTAACTGGCCTCTAGACGCAAGGTTCTAACTTTTGCTCATGGTAGGAACAGCCCTGATTATTAATTATTCAGGGTCTTGTTCCTAGGGTCCCTAGACCTCTTGTAATACAAGGGGTGATGCTTCTAAATGGGTAAGAAACGTCATGGTTAGATGTTGGCCATTAAAAAATTATAATTTAATGCTGCTTGTTTTTATTAAGAATATCACAGTAAAAACAACAGTCTGCTGGCTATTATTTGGTATTGAAAAAAAATAAAATGCTGAACTGTAATAATCTATTATTTCTTACAGTATAAAATATTTTCTTTAAAGCAAAAACAAAATAATGCTTAATGTGTCCATACAGGGACAGCTATTGACTGCAGACTTTACCAAGTCAGCAGTGTTTTGTCCCAAAGTAATGTTGTATTAATAAATATCTAATCCCTCTCCTCTGAATGTTGTTCTCTACCAACACGATGTCTACATGTATCCCACTATGTGACCCATGTTTGGCAAGGTGGTTGGATTGGTCCAGTTTGTCATTCTTCTTTAATGGAATGATTAATTAATTACACCAAATATAATCAAGGACAATTTAAAACACTTCTTGTAAATATTCCATGCAATTTATGGGTGCATATCTTCTGACAACAGCCATAGCATTCTGATATCACTGATATCTTAAAAAAAAAAAGAAACTTTGAGTCATTAATACAAATACATACATGCAGCAGAACAATGCATTTCCTTCAATGAAATATATATATATTTCATTGCAAGCAGTAAGCTATTTGTATATATATATATATATATATATATATATATATATATATATATATATATATATATATATATATATAAGCAGTATATATAAGCAGTAATAGGTTTTATCTTTTTTTTGTTTTTTTAAATATGGTTATTTGCAACAGCAATTCAGGAGCAATACTTACAACCAAGGTATTTTTAACTTCTTTTTATTCAGGCAATCTCGCAAGCACTTTAGGACAACACAAAGGTCCCATCTTTGCACTGAAATGGAACAAGAAGGGAAACTATATATTGAGTGCTGGCGTAGATAAGGTAAGTAATTCAGTAAAATGAGGGTACAATAAATTTTTATATTGTAAACAATGAATTTCAATGGCCAGCATTTATATTAGGGAAAGTATGTACCATGACTTCTTTCTTATACTTGATACACATAGTAGTTCTTGGGAAGAAATCCAAATCATTCAACTAGCATTGAAGTATGCTATTTTATAGGTTATTATAACTCCCAGAGAGTTCTAGAAGTTTATGGGGTTGAAGTTTTTATTTTTTTGCATCATTATGTCCAGAGAAGCAGCTCTGGAGGGAGGTCACGGTTGTAAACTCAATGATACATTAGTTGATACATTTCTTATCTTTGGCCCTGCTGAGCCAAATCCTTGAGTTTCATTAAAGGGGACCTGTTGGGCAACAATTTTATCCCCAACTGAAGGTGTGGGCTAAGCCAGCACTCTGTTTGGGGGTAACAGTGTTTTTCTTTTTTTTTGTAATTTCCCCCCTGCCAGCACTAGGCCAGACACGGGATGGAGCTCCTGGTATGAGCGGCCATGTTGGGGCACATGTGCGCGACGTCAGAAGAATATTTGCGAATGCGCTCTAACAACATGGCCGCTTGCACTGAGCTCTCCCTCCCGGTGTGAGTATACTAGCACTGGCGGGGGGCAATTTAAATTAAAACGAATGTTACCCCCCAACTGGAGCATGGGCTGTATTAGCTTGCACCTTTAGTTACATAGTTACATAGTTACATAGTTAAATTGGGTTGAAAAAAGACAAAGTCCATCAAGTTCAACCCCTCCAAATGAAAACCCAGCATCCATACATACACCCCTCTCTACTTTTAATTAAATTCTATATACCCATACCTATACTAACTATAGAGCTTAGTATCACAATAGACTTTGATATTATGTCTGTCCAAAAAATAATCCAAGCCATTCTTAAAGGCATTAACTGAATCAGCCATCACCCGGCAGTGCATTCCACAACCTCACTGTCCTGACTGTGAAGAACCCCCTACGTTGCTTCAAATGAAAGTTCTTTTCTTCTAGTCTAAAGGGGTGGCCTCTGGTACGGTGATCCACTTTATGGGTAAAAAGGTCCCCTGCCATTTGTCTATAATGTCCTCTAATGTACTTGTAAAGTGTAATCATGTCCCCACGCAAGCGCCTTTTTTCCAGAGAAAACAACCCCAACCTTGACAGTCTACCCTCATAATTTAAGTCTTCCGTCCCTCTAACCAATTTAGTTGCACGTCTCTGCACTCTCTCCAGCTCATTTATATCCCTCTTAAGGACTGGAGTCCAAAACTGCACTGCATACTCCAGATGAGGCCTTACCAGGGACCTATAAAGAGGCATAATTATGTTTTCATCCCTTGAGTTAATGCCCTTTTTTATGCAAGACAGAACTTTATTTGCTTTAGTAGCCACAGAATGACACTGCCCAGAATTAGACAACGTGTTATCTACAAAGACCCCTAGATCCTTCTCATTTAAGGAAACTCCCAACACACTGCCATTTAGTGTATAACTTGCATTTATATTATTTTTGCCAAAGTGCATAACCTTGCATTTATCAACATTGAACCTCATTTTCCAGTTTTCTGCCCAGTTTTCCAGTTTAGACAAATCACTCTGCAAAGTGGCAGCATCCTGCATGGAACCTATAGTTCTGGACAATTTAGTATCATCTGCAAAAATAGAAACAGTACTTTCAATGCCCACCTCCAGGTCATTAATAAACAAGTTGAAAAGCAAGGGACCTAGTACAGAGCCCTGCGGTACTCCACTAACAACACTGGTCCAATTAGAAAATGTTCCATTTACCACCACTCTTTGTAGTCTATCTTTTAGCCAGTTCTCTATCCAGGTACAAATACTATGTTCCAGGCCAACATTCCTTAATTTAACCAGTAACCTTTTGTGTGGCACTGTATCAAATGCTTTAGCAAAATCTAAGTAAATCACATCCACTGCCATCCCAGAATCAAGGTCTCTACTTACATTCTCATAAAAAGAAATTAAGTTAGTCTGGCAAGATCTATTACGCATAAAACCATGCTGGCACAAACTCATAGTATTATGATTTGCTATGAAGTCCAGTATCTTATCCTTTATTAACCCTTCGAAAAGCTTTCCTACCACTGACATCAGACTAACTGGCCTATAGTTTTGAGGCTGAGAACGGGATCCTTTTTTGAATAGAGGCACCACATTAGCAATTCGCCAGTCTCTCGGCACTATGCCAGATCTCAATGAATCCTGAAAAATTAAGTAAAGAGGTTTGGCAATCACAGAGCTAAGCTCGCTAATTAACCTGGGATGAATACCATCTGGCCCTGGACCTTTGTTAATCTTAACATGTTCTAGTCTCTTTTGAATTTCTTCATGTGTGAACCATGCATCATTAGTTGTATTACTAGAATTGGGACTGTTAAGAAGGAAACCTTCACTTACGGATTCCTCATTTGTGTAGGCAGATGAAAAATATGAATTCAGAATCTGCGCTTTTATTTTGTTTTCATCAACCATCTGACCCCCCTCTGGTAGTAAGGGTCCCACCCCTTCCTGCTTCATTTTTTTACTATTAACATATTTAAAAAATAATTTTGGATTTTTTTTACTGCTTGCTGCAATATCCTTTTCTATAGCAATTTTAGCTTGCCTTATAGCTTCTTTGCATGATTTATTGGCCTCCTTGTACCTTATAAATGTTTCGGCTGCACCAGCTAACTTGAAAGCCTTAAAAGCACGTCTTTTCTTACCCACCTCAACACCAACGCTTCTATTGAACCAAAAAGGTTTTGCTTTGCAACGACGTTCCTTGCTTACAAGTGGAATATACTGACAAGTATATTTATTAAGCAGCATTTTAAAGACTTCCCATTTTTGTTCTGTGTTTAACCCTGAGAAAAGCATTAGCTTGCACCTTTAGTTGGGGATAACATTTTTGCCCAACAGGTGCCCTTTAAAGGCAGCTGTTAGAATGGCTACAATAATTTAGTTAGCTAATATTCCACAGATGCTGCTGAAAATTGTATCAACTAATGTAGCAAATTGTAACAGTTTTTAATCTGCACCTGGATTATTGAGCTGCCAGACTGAAAAACCAGAGACAAGAACATGAAATTTTTCAATTTTGGAAAAACGGTCAAGAAATAAAACACGAAAAGCAATTTTAAAAAGTCTTTTTTTGGTGAGCAATCTGAAAATAAATAAATGGAAAACGGTGTTTGGAAGGTGAACAACCCCTTTAATCAATCTCTAGAGTTTTAGAAAATTGCAGTAAAAATTGATAACTCAGCCCCTTTGTATGGAAACAGAATCCAAGAAAAAAAATTCTACTTATAGCATACTGGTAAAGTGATACATCATGAATTAATTTGTCTAATGCATTTATTTCCATTATTAATATTTTTTGTTTTTTGGTGTTATACAGACAACTATAATTTGGGATGCCCACACTGGAGAAGCAAAACAACAGTTCCCCTTTCACTCAGGTATAATATACTGACATACTCTAAAGCTATTTTAATATAGAAAATGTAAGTGTAACCCAATAAATACCAGCTCTATGCTTTAATCAGTAGAGATGTCGCGAACTGTTCGCCGGCGAACTTGTTCGCGCGAACATCGGGTGTTCGCGCTCGCCGGAAGTTCGCGAACGTCGCGCGACGTTCGCCATTTTGGGTTCGCCATTGTTGGCGCTTTTTTTTGCCCTCTCACCCCAGACCAGCAGGTACATGGCAGCCAATCAGGAAGCTCTCCCCTGGACCACTCCCCTTCCCTATAAAAACCGAAGCCCTGCAGCGTTTTTTCACTCTGCCTGTGTGTGCTGAAGAGATAGTGTAGGGAGAGAGCTGCTGCCTGTTAGTGATTTCAGGGACAGTTGAAAGTTTGCTGGCTAGTAATCGTTTTGATACTGCTCTGTTATTGGAGGGACAGAAGTCTGCAGGGGTTTGAGGGACATTTAAGCTTAGGTAGCTTTGCTGGCTAGTAATCTACCTTCTACTGCAGTGCTCTGTATGTAGCTGCAGTGGGCAGCTGTCCTGCTTCTGATCTCATCTGCTGACTGCTGCAATAGCAATAGTCCTTGTAAGGACTGCTTTTATTTATTTTTTTGTTGTTTTACTACTACTACTACTACTACTACTACTACTACTACTATAAGAGCCCAGTGCTATTAGTCTAGCAGTGTTGGGGAGTGGGACTGGTGTGCTAATCTGCTGCTCCTAGTAGTTCAGCAGCACCAACTTTAATTTTTTTTTTTTAATATTCATTCTTTTTTTATTTAACTTTTTTTTATTTTACTATCGCTGTAGTAGTGTATAAGTTGACCTTTTAGGCATTATTTGCCCTGTAGGCATTTTTTGCCCAGTGTGTTATTCAACCAACTGCTATCTAGCTGTGTGCCCGTGTTCACATTCTGTCTAAATATCCATAATATTACCGTCTCCAGAAAAAACACCGGAGTGACTTTTTTCAAGCAGCCATAATAAATTTTACGTAATCCGTATCCATCGCTGTAGTAGTGTATAAGTTGACCTTTTAGGCATTATTTGCCCTGTAGGCATTTTTTGCCCAGTGTGTTATTCAACCAACTGCTATCTAGCTGTGTGCCCGTGTTCACATTCTGTCTAAATATCCATAATATTACCGTCTCCAGAAAAAACACCGGAGTGACTTTTTTCAAGCAGCCATAATAAATTTTACGTAATCCGTATCCATCGCTGTAGTAGTGTATAAGTTGACCTTTTAGGCATTATTTGCCCTGTAGGCATTTTTTGCCCAGTGTGTTATTCAACCAACTGTTATCTAGCTGTGTGACCGTGTTCACATTCTGTCTAAATATCCATAATATTACCGTCTCCAGAAAAAACACCGGAGTGACTTTTTTCAAGCAGCCATAATAAATTTTACGTAATCCGTATCCATCGCTGTAGTAGTGTATAAGTTGACCTTTTAGGCATTATTTGCCCTGTAGGCATTTTTTGCCCAGTGTGTTATTCAACCAACTGTTATCTAGCTGTGTGACCGTGTTCACATTCTGTCTAAATATCCATAATATTACCGTCTCCAGAAAAAACACCGGAGTGACTTTTTTTCAAGCAGCATTCTTATATTTTACGTAATCCGTATCCACCGCTGTGTATACGTTGACCTTGTAGGCATTATTTGCCCTGTAGGCATTTTTTGCCCAGTGTGTTATTCAACCAACTGCTATCTAGCTGTGTGCCCGTGTTCACATTCTGTCTAAATATCCATAATATTACCGTCTCCAGAAAAAACACCGGAGTGACTTTTTTTCAAGCAGCATTCTTATATTTTACGTAATCCGTATCCACCGCTGTGTATACGTTGACCTTGTAGGCATTATTTGCCCTGTAGGCATTTTTTGCCCAGTGTGTTATTCAACCAACTGCTATCTAGCTGTGTGCCCGTGTTCACATTCTGTCTAAATATCCATAATATTACCGTCTCCAGAAAAAACACCGGAGTGACTTTTTTTCAAGCAGCATTCTTATATTTTACGTAATCCGTATCCACCGCTGTGTATACGTTGACCTTGTAGGCATTATTTGCCCTGTAGGCATTTTTTGCCCAGTGTGTTATTCAACCAACTGCTATCTAGCTGTGTGCCCGTGTTCACATTCTGTCTAAATATCCATAATATTACCGTCTCCAGAAAAAACACCGGAGTGACTTTTTTTCAAGCAGCATTCTTATATTTTACGTAATCCGTATCCACCGCTGTGTATACGTTGACCTTGTAGGCATTATTTGCCCTGTAGGCATTTTTTGCCCAGTGTGTTATTCAACCAACTGCTATCTAGCTGTGTGCCCGTGTTCACATTCTGTCTAAATATCCATAATATTACCGTCTCCAGAAAAAACACCGGAGTGACTTTTTTTCAAGCAGCATTCTTATATTTTACGTAATCCGTATCCACCGCTGTGTATACGTTGACCTTTTAGGCATTATTTGCCCTGTAGGCATTTTTTGCCCAGTGTGTTATTCAACCAACTGCTATCTAGCTGTGTGCCCGTGTTCACATTCTGTCTAAATATCCATAATATTACCGTCTCCAGAAAAAACACCGGAGTGACTTTTTTTCAAGCAGCATTCTTATATTTTACGTAATCCGTATCCACCGCTGTGTATACGTTGACCTTGTAGGCATTATTTGCCCTGTAGGCATTTTTTGCCCAGTGTGTTATTCAACCAACTGCTATCTAGCTGTGTGCCCGTGTTCACATTCTGTCTAAATATCCATAATATTACCGTCTCCAGAAAAAACACCGGAGTGACTTTTTTCAAGCAGCATTCTTATATTTTACGTAATCCGTATCCACCGCTGTGTATACGTTGACCTTGTAGGCATTATTTGCCCTGTAGGCATTTTTTGCCCAGTGTGTTATTCAACCAACTGCTATCTAGCTGTGTGCCCGTGTTCACATTCTGTCTAAATATCCATAATATTACCGTCTCCAGAAAAAACACCGGAGTGACTTTTTTTCAAGCAGCATTCTTATATTTTACGTAATCCGTATCCACCGCTGTGTATACGTTGACCTTGTAGGCATTATTTGCCCTGTAGGCATTTTTTGCCCAGTGTGTTATTCAACCAACTGCTATCTAGCTGTGTGCCCGTGTTCACATTCTGTCTAAATATCCATAATATTACCGTCTCCAGAAAAAACACCGGAGTGACTTTTTTTCAAGCAGCATTCTTATATTTTACGTAATCCGTATCCACCGCTGTGTATACGTTGACCTTGTAGGCATTATTTGCACAGTGTTTTCTTCAAACCGCCATCTAGCTGTGTGAGCTTGTTCACATTTTGTCTAAATATTGATAATATTATCGTCTCTAGAAAAACCACTTGAGTTACTTTTTTTCAAGCAGCATTCATATATTTTACGTAATCCGTATCCACCGCTGTGTATACGTTGACCTTGTAGGCATTATTTGCACACTGTTTTCTTCAAACTGCCATCTAGCTGTGTGTATTATCGTTTCCAGAAAAACCAACTGAGTTTTTGTTGTTGTTGTTTTTTTAAAAATAATGCCAGGCAAAGGCAGGCCGCCACGCAGAGGCCGTGCTAGGGGCCGTGCTGCTATGCAATCCTGTGGCCCTAGCAAATTGCCCAGTTTTAAAAAGCCAATGACCCTGAACTCCCAAAATGCTGAAGAGGTAGTTGACTGGCTTACACAGCACACCCCATCCTCTACCGTTTCTAACTTTACCACAACATCCTCCTCATCCTCCACTGCTATGGCCACCCCACGTAACACTTCCTCCACCACCGGTGCCCCTTCTTCACTGGGGTCAGAGGAGTTATTTTCCCATGAGTTTCTTGAACTGAGTAATGCGCAACCATTATTGCCAGAAGAAGATGAAGGAGATGAGGACCTTACACCAGATTTAATTCTGGCAGAGAACACGATAGAGATGGACATAATGAGTGATGAGGAGGAGGTCCCCGCTGCTGCTTCCTTCTGTGATGTGTCAGAAGAAATTGATGCATCTGAGGAGAATGATGATGAGGAGATTGATGTTTTGTGGGTGCCTAGTAGAAGAGAGCAAGAGGAGGGTAGTTCAGATGGAGAGACGGAGAGTCAGAGAGGCAGTAGGAGAATAAGACCTAGAAGAAGCAGGGAGGACAGCCCGCAGGGATCAGTAGGGCAACAACATGTATCGGCACCTGTGTTCAGCCGGCCAACGCACCCGCCATTGCCGCCAATACCGCCAACTCCGCCAACTTCTACTGTTACCGCCAGATCGCACACTTCCAAAAAGTCAGCAGTGTGGGATTTTTTTAATGTGTGTGCCTCTGACAAAAGCATTGTAATTTGCAATGAGTGCAGTCAGAAACTGAGCCTTGGTAAGCCCAACAGCCACATAGGTACAACTTCTATGCGAAGGCACATGAGCGGCAAGCACAAAGCACTTTGGGAGCAACACCTCAAAGGCAACAGGCAAACTAAAAGCCACACTCCTTCTGGTCCAGCATCTTACTGCTCTACCTCTGCTCTCCTTGACCCGTCTGAACCACCCTCCACTCCGCCTTCCACCTTGACCACCTGTTCCCATTCCCAGTCATCTGCCACCAGCCAAGTTTCTGTGAAGGCCATGTTTGAGCGTAAGAAGCCAATGTCTGACTGTCACCCCCTTGCGCGGCGTCTGACAGCTGGCTTGTCTGCACTCTTAGCCCGCCAGCTTTTACCATACCAGCTGGTGGACTCTGAGGCCTTCCGCAAATTTGTAGCAATTGGGACACCGCAGTGGAAGGTACCCAGCCGCAATTTTTTTTCTAAAAAGGGAATACCACACCTGTACCAACATGTGCAGAGCCAAGTTACCGCATCTCTGTCACTTAGTGTTGGGCCAAAGGTCCATATGACTACTGACGCATGGTCCTCCAAGCATGGTCAGGGCAGGTATGTCACCTACACTGCCCACTGGGTGAACTTGGTAATGGCTGGGAAGCAGGGAATGGGTAGCTCAACAACAACAGTGGAGTTGGTGTCACCGCCACGGATTGCACGCGGTTCTGCCACCACCTCTACTCCTCCATCGCTCTCTACCTCGTCTTCTTCTTCTTCTTCTTACTCTGCTGCTGGGTCCTCCTTCTCCTCCTCCACACCTGTGCACCCCCAGCTCCCCCTAGGCTATTCGACGTGCCAGGTACGCCGTTGTCACGCTGTCTTGGGGATGACGTGCCTGGAAAGCAAAAACCATACCGGATCTGTACTCCTGTCATCTCTGCAGTCACAGGCCGATCGGTGGCTGACCCCACACCAACTGCAGATCGGAAAAGTGGTGTGTGACAATGGAAGCAATCTGTTGGCAGCGTTGAGACTAGGCAATTTAACACATGTGCCCTGCATGGCACATGTGTTAAATTTAATAGTCCAACGTTTTGTCTCCAAGTACCCAGGATTCCAGGACGTTCTCACCCAGTCCAGAAAGGTGTCGGCCCATTTCAGGCGTTCCTACACAGCCATGGCACGCCTTGCTGACATTCAGCAGCGCTACAACATGCCAGTCAGGCGTTTGATTTCTGACAGCCAGACTCGCTGGAATTCAACGCTCCTTATGTTGGAACGTCTGCTGCAACAACAAAGGGCCGTCAACGAGTACCTTTTTGAACTGGGTGGTAGGACTGGATCTGCACAGCTGGGGATTTTTTTCCCCCGTTACTGGGTGCTTATGCGCGATGCCTGCAGGCTCATGCGACCTTTTGAAGAGGTGACAAATATGGTCAGTCGCACCGAAGGCACCATCAGCGACCTAATACCCTTCGCTTTATTCCTGGAGCGTGCCGTGCGACGAGTGACAGATGAGGCTGTAGACCAGCGTGACGAGGAGCTGGAAGCGCACGATTTCTGGTCGGAATCACCAGAACGAACCCAGGCACCTGCTGCAACGCAGGGAGAGGTGCCAGAAGTGGAGTCAGAGGAGGAAGGTGGCTTTGTGGAGGAGGAGGAGGAGGACCAACAGGAGCAGGCTTCCCAGGGGGCTAGTGGTGACCTTTTGGGGACCCCTGGTCTTGTACGTGGCTGGGGGGAGGAGACCGTGGATGATGCAGTCCTTGATAATGAGGAAGCGGAGATGGATAGCTCTGCATCCAACCTTGTGAGAATGGGGTCTTTCATGCTGTCATGCCTGTTGAAGGACCCCCGTATCAAGAGGCTTAAGGAGAAGGACCTGTACTGGGTCGCAACGCTACTAGACCCTCGGTACAAGCATAAAGTGTCAGAAATGTTACCAACATACCACAAGTCCGAAAAGATGCGGCATTTACAAACCAGCCTGCAAAACATGTTGTACAATGCTTTTAAGGGTGATGTCACTTCAGGAACTCATCAACATTCCAGGGGCAGAGGTGCCAGTAATCCTGCCACGAGCACACCTGCAAGGACAAAGCCCTTTGGCCAGTCTGTAACGTCAGACATGCAAATGTTTTTCTGTCCAAGGCAGCGCCACAACCCTTCTGGATCCACCCTCAAAGAACGCCTCGACCGGCAGGTAGCGGACTACCTGGCATTAACTGCAGATATCGACACTCTGAGGAGCGATGAACCCCTGGACTACTGGGTGCGCAGGCTTGATCTGTGGCCAGAGCTGTCACAATTTGCCATGAACCTCTTGTCTTGCCCAGCCTCAAGTGTGCTCTCAGAAAGGACCTTCAGTGCAGCAGGAGGGATTGTAACTGAGAAGAGAACTCGCCTAGGTCACAAAAGTGTCGATTACCTGACCTTTATTAAAATGAATGAGGGGTGGATCTCGGAGGGTTACTGCACGCCGGAAGACTTGTTCTGACTTCTATGCAGCTGTCCTTCTCTTCAAGCCTCATGACTCCACACACAGCTGTCCTTTAGCGTCCTCCTCCCTCCGCCACCGTTACAAACTAGGGTGCAAACCCTACTGGTTTAATTTTTTCTGGCCTCTGTGCTTCAGTGGCTGCAACCAAAAAAACTGGGCAAACAATGTCTACAAGGTCAACGTATGGCGAAAAATGACTATTTTCAGCATTTATATGGCATATTTTTTCTGGCAACTGTGCTTCAGTGGCTGCGTCCAAAAAAATGCATATTTTCTGCATTTATATGGCATAATTTTTCTGGCCTCTGTGCTTCAGTGGCTGCAACCAAAAAAATGCATATTTTCTGCATTTATATGGCATAATTTTTCTGGCCTCTGTGCTTCAGTGGCTGCAACCAAAAAAATTTATATTTTCTGCATTTATATGGCATAATTTTTCTGTCAACTGTGCTTCAGTGGCTGCGACCAAAAAAATGCATATTTTCTGCATTTATATGACATAATTTTTCTGTCAACTGTGCTTCAGTGGCTGCAACCAAAAAAATTTATATTTTCTGCATTTATATGGCATATTTTTTCTGGCAACTGTGCTTCAGTGGCTGCAACCAAAAAAATTTATATTTTCTGCATTTATATGGCATAATTTTTCTGTCAACTGTGCTTCAGTGGCTGCGACCAAAAAAATGCATATTTTCTGCATTTATATGACATAATTTTTCTGGCCTCTGTGCTTCAGTGGCTGCAACCAAAAAAATTTATATTTTCTGCATTTATATGGCATAATTTTTCTGTCAACTGTGCTTCAGTGGCTGCGACCAAAAAAATGCATATTTTCTGCATTTATATGGCATATTTTTTATGGCCTCTGTGCTTCAGTGTCTGCGACAAAAAAAATGTATATTGTTAGCATTTATATGGCATATTTTTCCTGGCCTCTGTGCTGCAGTGGCTGCGACAAAAAAAAAATAATATTGTTTGCATTTATATGGCATATTTTTTCTGGCCTCTGTGCTGCAGTGGCTGCGACAAAAAAAAATTAATATTGTTTGCATTTATATGGCATATTTTTTCTGGCCTCTGTGCTGCAGTGGCTGCCACAAAAAAAAATTAATATTTTCAGCATTTATATGGCATATTGTTTCTGGACTTCTGGTTCAGTGGCTGCGACAAAAAAAACATAATTTTTCAGGAAAGTACACATGCCTAATTTTTCAGGGTTCTGCAACAGTGGCAAAATCGCATCTTTTATGGTCACCGCAGGTGATCAATAAAGTAGACCAAAACTGGGCCCACACTGCAGAATCTGTGTTTTTTGGTTCACTTCACTGTACATTGAATTACCTCTGCCTGACCGTGCACGTGCGCACAAGCACGGTGACTGCTAAACACACCACTACAGAAATATTGCCACCAACAGGACGAACATCCTGGAGGTGACAAGCAACTAGTAATTAAAAACTATTATTTGCTCACTTGACGGTATCATTCATTAAAGCTCTTTGCGTCTTTTTGCGTTGCAGTAAGCACCGCGTTTCGTCTTTGCGTGTGAACAGGCTGTAACTTTTACACGACTTGATTGGCATGTAGACGCCGGACGTTTTAAAGCATTTTATTACACAGGTTTAGAAATGTAGTGTGATTTCTGCCCTTTACAGCACAAAACGCAGCGCTGTGTCAACAATGGATTTTTTAGAAACATTTTTGCCCATGATCCCCCTCTGGCATGCCACTGTCCAGGTCGTTGCACCCTTTAAACAACTTTAAAATCATTTTTCTGGCCAGAAATGTCTTTTCTAGATGTTAAAGTTCGCCTTCCCATTGAAGTCTATGGGGTTCGCGAACCGTTCGCGAACCGCTCGCATTTTTGCGCAAGTTCGCGAATATGTTCGCGAACTTTTTTTCCGACGTTCGCTACATCCCTATTAATCAGTGAAAGACATGTCTAAGCACTACATTTGCTTGGGATCCTCTAAACCAGTGATTCCCAACCTGTGGCTTGTAAGCACCATGTTGCTCACCAACCGCTTGACTGTTGCTCCCAGTGGACTCAAAGCAGGTACTTGTTTTTTAATTCTTGGTTTGGAGGCAGGGTCCAAACCAGATGTACTGCCAAACAGAGCCTTCTTTAGATTGTGTTTCCACATAGACTGCCAGTGCACATAGGACAGTCCTCATTTGGTACCCCAGGAACATTTTTCATGCCTTTCATGATTAAAAAATAAGTTTGGGGTCCCCTTCTCTAAACCACAGGTTCCTTAACTATGGGGCTTATTCCCCTAAGGGGGCCTGGAGCAATAACTGGGGTATTCAGCCTAAAGGCCAGTTATATGAAAAAAAAGCAAATATGAGAAAAGAGAGTTGAGAGGTGGCAGGGCCGGAATTAGGGATAGGCAGAAGAGGCAAAAGTGGAGGGGCACCAGGTAGGTGCCTCTTCTGCCGCTTTCCCCTAGCTCAGCCTCCGACCCATGTGTCTTTCTTCTCTGGTAGCTCCTCCTGTCTCTTTAGTGTGTGCCTGCGGCAACGCTCTTCCGCGCATATGCACATGCAGATGTCCTCTGGCTCGCCGGCAGCATCTATGGTATCCTTTCTGTGCACACGCGCACCTCCACATATGCGTGTGCATGCACCTGCTTGAGAAAGGGGAGACATAGCTGGCTGGGTTGCCTGGGGTGCCCTGCCGGCCACTGAGGTGGTATTAAGCAGTATGGTTAATAGTAGGAGGTACTCCATTAAAATTAGTTGTCATCCATGCCATAGCATTCGATGACCTCAAACTATATTTTCTTTATATACTCTGAGCTGTTATTTACTTAAAAAACATACTACAAATATTTATATAAAAGTTCAAAAAAGTATAGTAAAATATAAAGAGTGTTTTTTTGTAGTGGTAAACCAACATTTCAGTCACTTAATGTGACCTTTGTCAAAGGAAACAAAACAAATAAAAAAAATAGTATATTTTATTATAGCAGTATAGGGTATATCCACCTATGATTTAGACAACATAATTCGGACAACTGAAATGTAATTTAGTTTCTGTTTAATGATATATTGTACTTTGTCTTTAGCTCCTGCCCTAGACGTGGATTGGCAAAACAATACAACCTTTGCTTCATGCAGTACAGATATGTGCATTCATGTTTGCAGACTGGGCTGTGACCGTCCACTAAAAACTTTTCAAGGACATACAGTAAGTAACATTGTCAGATCCACAAAAGTGCATATTGGGGAACTTACAGGAGTAGGTTTCACGTGGGGCATGTCAGGGTATAACTCAGTGTGTCCACAGGCCCCATAAGAGGGCTGAAATGTTTGAGGTATGACTATTTCTTACATGATTTCAATACTCAATGATGTACAGGTATGGTATCCATTATCCAGAAACCTGTTGTCCAAAAGCTCCAAATTATCTGCCATATACTCCATTTTATCCAAGTAATCCAATTTTTTAAAAAATGATTTCCCTTTTCTCTGTAATAATAAAACATTGCTTTGTACTTACTTGATTCAAACTAAGATGGCATTTTCTAAATTACGGAAATCTAAAAAAAAAAAACAGGTCTTAAGCATTTTGGTTAACAGGTCCCATACCTGTAGTAGGATAGCAATATATTAAAGGGCAAGTAAACCCTCACTTGAGAAAGGGCACTAAAGGGCCGAAACATGTCGTGTCTAACAGTCTGAATAAATACTAATCACAAGCAGTTAATCTGCGTTTGAGTGCTCTAACCCTAGTAAGTTACAATTTTTTGGCGTTGGTGCAAGCTTTTCTGAAAAGCAGTGTATCTGGATACTTACCTGGATTTCCCAGGAATTCTCTGCATACACTATGCATAGACAGGCAGTTCAATATATTTGGAAGATTTTACTGTACTGTGCAGACTAGTGTTTAGCAAGTGATTCCTGGAAAAGCCAGGTAAGGTGGTGAAAGGATGCTGTTAAGATTGCTCCCCATATTTAGCTTTTTAATTCCTTTGGAGGGAACATCCTCCCCACTCTCCAACAGAATGCTTTTGGTCACAGGAAGTCTTCAGCACATCAGTCAAAATATTATGCCATTAAACTGTTTATACTGTTATTAAATTTAAGCTATACAATATACAAGTGTATTTATCTGAGTGAGGAAGAATCACCCTTTGCAATATTAACTTTATCCTCACATAATGCAATATTGGGTGAAATAAGAGAGTTTTCAACTCAACTGCAGGTGCAGTTTCAAAATCTTTTCAAAATTTCAAAATATAGAAGTGAAACAACTACAATGCATGTGAAAACAGTTGCTCCATATACAAAAGTGTTTCACTTTTAAAAAGTATTTGAGAAACTGAATTACTGCACATAGGAAAACATTTTTGTTTTAAAAAGCTTTCTTTGTATTTCTTGCACTGTGAGGTCTCTGGTTCCTTTTAGTCCTTCTCATCCCTAACCATGATGGTTTCTCTAAACCTTTGTAAATGTAATCCATAGTCTCCCTCTTCTGGACATCTGGTGTATTACAATATATTTTGTTTCATTCCATTTTCAAATAGAATGAAGTGAATGCAATTAAATGGGACCCATCAGGAATGCATTTAGCATCATGTTCAGATGATATGACATTAAAGGTAAGCAACTCAGTTTAACCTGTATTTCTTACCATGGTCATGTGGGCTGCCAGTATTATGTAATCCTGTGCAATTAAACTATGCTATCAACTGCTGATCATATCTATCTATCTATCTATCTATCTATCTATCTATCTATCTATCTATCTATCTATCTATCTATATATATGATCAGCACGCTCTTTAAAATTGTGAATTTATGCTCTTTTGTGAAAGCACCAACATTTCAATCCCATTTGGGGACCTTTCTTTGAAAAAGGACCCCAAGTGGGATCGAAATATCGGATAAGATGCTATCACAATAAAATAACATACATCTACAATTTAAAGAGTGTGCTGATCCTTCATCTATTTATACAATCATCTTTGATTATGCACCTCTGATCATAAGAGTTTTGAGTGCAGGCACTTTGTACATTTATACATATATTTTTTATAGAAACCTGCAGCAAAGGGCTAAGTCTGTGCAATAAACATGCCATTTTTTTCGTAGGTCAATTATGACTGGTTAAGAATTAGCTGTTAGTTAAGTTTTGTTACAAAATATATTGTTTCCCTTTAAAGCAGTGCACAGGACTGGCCAGGCTGACCCCCCTCCCCCCGCATGCATGCGCGACCACATGCATGTACATATTCGACCACATGTGCGTGCATGACAGCGTGGCGAGACAGGGGGTGCTACAGGACAAGGGTAAGGGGGTGCTACAGGACTAGGGGTAAGTGATGGAAGAGATACGTGCCTGGTGCCAACCACCGCTGAACCATAGGCACGGGCCTCTTCTGCATGTACCTAGTTCCGGCCCTGATGTTGCTCTACGACCCCTTGGATGTTGCTCTTAGTGGGCTTAAAGCAGATGTTCCTTTTTGAATACCTGGCTTGGAGGCAAGATTTAGTTGCATACAAAGCAGGTGCACTGCCAAACAGAGCCTCCTGTAGATTCTCAGTCCACATAGAGGTTTCTGATAAGCCAATCACAGCTCATAGTTGGCACTTCCAGGAGCTCTTTGCATGTTTTTGTTGTCTCTGACTTTTTTACATGTGAATGTGACTCACGGATAAAAGAGGTTGGGGCCCCTGCTTTAAGGTATTGACAAATGTCTTGAGAGTGTAAGGGATTCTTTTGATCTAATAATTATTCTGTAATGCAAATAACAGACAAGGAACATAACACTATTTAGCAAGCCAGGATAAATCAGTCATCCTTCCACTTTCAAAATAGCGTAGCTGCAAATAATGAATGATATGAGATACAAGCCTTCCCTCACTGATTTACAATTGTTACAATTGATGCATTTATCATGTGTTTATTACAGATCTGGAGTATGAAAGAAGATGTGTGTGTGCATGACCTACAGGCACACAGTAAAGAAATCTACACAATAAAATGGAGTCCAACTGGTCCAGGCACAAGTAACCCTAACTCCAACATCATGTTAGCAAGGTATTCCTGATAAAGTCCAGCACTCCTAGTCCATTCTCCTATAATAATCCAAACTTTTAAAAACTATTTCGTTTTCTCTGTAATAATAAAAAAAGTACCTTGTTCTTCCAAACTAAGATATAATTAATCCTTATTGGAGGCAAAACCAGCCTACCGTGTTTATTTAATGTTTACATGATTTTCTAGTAGACTTAATGTATGAAGATCCAAATTATTGAAAAATCCATTATCCAGAAAAACCCCAGGTCCCAAGAATTCTGGATAACAGGTCCTATACCTGTACAAACCTGGGAATTTAAGAAAATAGACCAAAATCTGGCCAGTTCACCAATTTATAAAACATATAATTCATAACTCATCAGCACAATATTATTATTTTCAAAGATATTGAAAATGTTTTAAACTGTAATCCCAATATTCCAATTGCATTTCAACAACGTAGACAAAATTACATATATATATATATATATATATATATATATATATATATATATATATATATATATATATATATATATATATATATATATATATATATATATATATATATATATATATATATATGAGATGCAGGTGAAATACTGCTGACTGCTTTCATTTTGCCCAAAAGAAGTTCTTCATTCTCCCATGGAATATAATGAGATTGCACTGGGTCAGTCCAAAATGTAAGTATTTGTATAATGGTTCTGTGCATTGCTATGGACTGAATAGTACAGGTATGGGATCTGTTATCCTGAAGCCTTTTATCCAGAAAGTTCAGAATTACAGGAATCTCTCCCATAGACTCCATTATAATCAAACAACTCAAATATTTAAAAAGTATTTCTTTTTTTCTGTAATAATACAACAGTACTTTGTACTTGATCGATCCTGACTATATAAGATATAATTGATCTTTATTGGATGCAAAACAATCCTACTGGATTTATTTAATATCTAAATGATTTTTAAATAGATTTAAGGTATGGAGATCCAAATTATGGAAAGATCCCTTATCCAGAATACTCTAGGTCCTGAGCATTCTGGATAACAGGCCCCATACCTGTATACAAACTGCTGGGTTTTTTAGGCATGTCAAAAACGCTGGCGTGTTTTCTACATTATGGGTGATAGGCTGAAAAAGATTGAATTTTTTTTTTGGGGCTCCCCTCCTTCCCCCCTACATTTCCTGACTCATGGCAACTTACCTAGACAGTCGGCACATGTGTAGGGCAAAATAAAATTTATATTTGATGATTTGAAGGTTTTCTAGCCATTTGTAGTGCTGATTCCTCCATTGAAATTTGAATTTCGCTCCGTATGCAAATTAGCCAACGCTAGCGCAACTTCGCAACCTTACGCTACCCCTGAGCGCAACTTCGGATTAGTGAATTTGCGAAGCGCTGGTAAAACTACGCCTGGTGAAGTGCGGCGAAGTTACGCCTGGCGCAACTACGAATCTTAGTGAATTTGCCCCCATAGCATCTATATTCTGTAGCATCGTCAACAAGCAAACAAACCCAAGAATGTACTCATTATTTACAGAGGATGACCTTCATATGATATTGCTGCCAGGATTAAAGGAGAAGGAAAGGCTAAAAATAAATAAAGCTCTAATCATTGGCCGTAAAATGTACATATACATACCATCAGTATTTTTTTCCTACAATTAGTCAGTTATTCTGAAGGTGGAATCAATTTTAAAAAAAAGCTTTAAGCTGTTCTGCAAAGTATACCTCTGCTGCAGTCCAGAAATTCTTCTATTCAGGGCACACGCAGGCGCAGTTAGTTTCTGAGGTGCCCTGTACATGCGCACAACGTCGAAAGCTTTCCCCAGCATATAGACGTCACGTGACCTGAAAGGAATTGCTGACCTCGCTGCCCCTGCCTGTTCTAGCTCAAGCGCCAGTAGGATTACTGCTGTCCCGTTGCCATGGAGACGCCCCGAAGTTAAGATAAGTTTGGAAGCTACTGCGCTCCTCAGGAGCAGTACACAGAGATACATCAGCTGCATTCAGGTCTGTCAGACAGTCGTCTGTACGAACACAGCATTCAATTTACAAACTGACGTAGTGGGGTCAAATTCTGGCGAGAGCACAGTAGCATTACAGTGGAGGAAGGGAAGTGACGTGCACAGAGGAATATGGCGGCGGCAAACTTTTAAATAGTGGGGATTTTTCAACTAATACTGTGTGAGAATGGTAAGGATTTGAAAGTTAATAAGGCAGCGTTTCAGGAGAGGGGGTTAAGATGAACATCTGAGAGGGGGTTTATTTTTAAGGCTTTCCTTCTCCTTTAAGGAAACATAGTAATGGACATAGAAAGTGGTAGACAGATTCCTCATACTTAACCTAGCACTCTGTTCTGAGATCATTTGTAAATCATTTAGGCTGCAAGGTAAAATCAACCTAATATTCCTTATCTGAAATAAGCAGCAACACTCACTTCTCTGCTGCAGGAAAATTCCACAAGGCTGCTAAATATATTTTCAAACTATTTTCCAACGTCACCATTTTATGAAAATGCCCTTAATATGTTGGAATGGTTGGGAAAATATTACATTTTTTTCTTCATTTTTAATTCATATTAAATTTAAATATTTGGCATATATGTAAATATTTGAACAAGTTTATATTTTATGATATTTTCAATCATTTCACAATCCGTTTTATAGTATCAGTGTTTTACTTACAGGTACAGTTAGTTGTATAGAATAATTCCAGCCTGCTGAGCATTTTTTACTTTTATTTATTCATTTATTACTAGTGCCGATTGCAAGAGTAAGCCTGTGTGGCCGCCACCGGTCAATAGATGTTACACTGGTCAGCCATGGATAAAACAAATATGCATCAAAATACATCTCTATGTGCAGTGTCAGTATATATTTTACAGAATATTCATAATCTCTCTTCTTTTTTCATTTTAGTGCCTCATTTGATTCAACAGTCAGATTGTGGGACGTGGAAAGAGGCGTTTGCATCCACACATTAACCAAGCACCAGGAACCGGTTTACAGTGTAGCGTTTAGCCCTGATGGCAAATACCTCGCAAGTGGTTCATTTGATAAATGTGTTCACATATGGAACACCCAGGTATATAAACAAATTCAGTTCATTAAAATTGTATACATTGTCTTTATCTTTGAACATCCTTTTAGGGATACACCAAATTAGGATTCGGTTTCAGTCACATCCCAGCATGCTATGCAAGATTTGGGTTTTACAGAAATTAGGGCAGAGGTGCTGATTCATCAAAAATCAATCACCTTTTCTGTAATCATTTTGTCTGACCATGTTTTCAGCCGAACTAAATCTGAACCTTTAAAGTCCTGTAACTTTTAGGGGGTAATTTAAGGGCAGAGCAGGGTGCAATATGCAAAAACTGGGTGCAATCCACCACTTTGTCCTGTTCCCTGCACTTCTCTTGTGTTCTACACATCCTGCGTTCCTCCCATTAACTCTGTATTCAGCAGTGTGTGTTCAAAAGGGGTGTGTGGGGCAATGCACATGGGCATTGAGTATTCTACAAGATCTTTTGCGGAAGATTCAGAAAAGTCCAAAAATAATAAAGCCGTTATGTACAATCAGCGCAATGCCCATTTTTTATATTTATGTATATAAAAAGTGTGTTGTACTTGCAAGGGTACAGACCTTAACATAATTTATATTTCTTAGTTTCCTTGGAAAAATAAAGGTTTTAAGTGAAACAAATGTCATCTGTACCCCTAATTTCCTGTTTATCATTCCATGAGTTCCGTCTGGTCTGTGGTAGCTCCCTCAGTTGTAGGCCACACATGTACATGTTTTTCATACAACAAACGTGCCTAATCCTTAGGGACCTAACTCAAGGGCAAGAAAAAAATGCTGGTGCCAACTGACAGATTGGTCATCCATGTTTGTGTGCCTGTGTAGGGACTGAGTGATTGAACAAAGTGTACCAAACAAATACTGTATTTTGGTTCAGTTCAAAGGATAATAATGCTGGGGCATTGTATTTATTTGGTAACACGCATTGTACATTTTTTAAAATGTTCAATTAATTGTGCATTTTATTGTGCTCCATCTTTCCCTTGGTGCACAATATTTGTATGCAACATTGAGTATGGCCACTGCAAAAACAATTATTAAACTATTTTTTGCATTCAGCATATTTACAGAAAATATTTTTTTTCAAATATCTGGTAAAATATGTTGATAAAAGTAAGTCTTTTATTGATGACTTCATTTTAAATAAACATACAATTTTTCATTATCAGAGTGGGTCCCTAGTACACAGCTATAGAGGAACAGGAGGGATCTTTGAAGTATGTTGGAATGCCAGAGGGGACAAAGTAGGGGCAAGTGCATCTGATGGATCAGTGAGTACATTTTATTGGCTGCTATTCATGTTTGGATCAATCACTTGCACCATATTAACTCAGTATCTAATTAAATACATATTGGCCATTATATGTTCTATAATATATTTAGTTAAGACCTGCAAATTCCCATTCAAAGGACAACTAAAACATTTCTAATGAAAGAAGCTCTAAGCAACTATAATAATTTAGATTGTCACAAGATATTTGTAAATGTAGTCGCAGAAGAAATCAGTATTGATCTGTTCCTTTTCCCGCTGCTGGTTCTGACAATGTAGCAGAAGTCAGCTCTCCTCCAGCCCATATGCCATTTCCCACAGTTCCTTGCATGCTTTTTCACAGGTTTTTCAACTTGGCTTTTACTACATTGTATTAAGTCAGAAACCGCAATGCAAACAATAGATTGCATTTTACTGAAGTCTGCAAATAAAAAATAAAATAGGGAAAATGTCTGCTATTGTAATATATATACGTATATATTATGACCATAGGCATAACTACAGAGGAAGCAGACCCTGCAGGAGGGCCCAGCAGTGTATAGGGTCCAGTAAAGGACTAATTAATTATCCATTTCTATAATTTGAATTTATGGGCCAAGTAACATACCACTGATCATAACCTATGTTAGTACATACATAGGATTATAATAATATTATGGGCAGTTGTGACATGATTTATGAGCAATAGCATTACCTTAACAAAATGTATGATGGTACAAAATGTCTAATACCCTCATGTCTCAGTTTGCTTTTCCTTGTACAACTCAACAGAAACAGATGGTGCTTTACAAATTAATTTGAATAACATCCTGCACACATTCAGTTGTTGATTGAAGACAATGCAAGTGTGGATTAATTAATAGTCTAAAGCATGAGGATGCCTTATTGTGTTCTCTTTGTATAATTTACAGTACAGGTATACGAGCTATAGGGTCTGCAAATCATCATCCACAGACTTCAGAAATGCAGCATTGCTATTTATAGTCCTATATAAATAAGTAGATTTGCTTATTTGTTATTAATTCTGTTTGATAATCAGACATATTCATGGCAAAACAACATACATATACATATACATATACATAGCTTCAGGTAGCGAAACCCAAGGCCCGGCACAGTTTTCAGCACAGAGAATGGAGACTGACACCACCTTTAAGTTTAAATGCAGCTTTGCTGACTTTTATTTGGCACAAACACAAATCTTCAGCCCACTGGCTTCACATTGGGGATAACATTAGCTTCACATAAGCATTAACAGTCCTAATTCACACCCTCACTGGTGTTAACTGTAACTCACGGTTTCCTTAGCCCTCACTGGCTTTTGGGTGGACCGCAAATCCCAGAATCCTCTCTGGGCACACTCAAGACACACTTGTCTCCTGGGAGGGGTTTCTCTTTTCCTCTCCAGTCTTTTAGAGCTCTCTCAAACACAGGTCAGCAGGGAATCACTCTTCTTCCCAGCTACACACAGGCACCTTCCTTAACTCAAGATTCTTACATGGCCCCACACCCTCCTCCAGCTCCAGCTCCAGCTCCAGCTCCAGCTCCAGCTCCAGCTCCAGCTCCAGCTCCAGCTCCAGCTCCAGGAGATATCCAGGGGAAGAAGCCCTGAGGTGTTGCTCCACACCTCCTTTTAACCACAGCTCACCTGTAGCTTAATTAGTTAACTGCCTCTAGCTTGGCAGCTGAAAACCCTTACTGAATCAAAGAATGGAAGCCCACCCTGCTCTCTTCCATTCACTCCAGGGACCCACTATCCAGCTTTTCCCCAAGCCAGAATAGAATTAACAGCATTATTTGCTGCAGCCACACAGACTTTTCCCTGGAGTTTATACTTCACCAGCCTAATGCTGGTAAAATACATACAATATTGGGCCCTTTTGACGCCCATATCCTACAATATATATATATATATATATATATATATATATATATATATATATATATATATATATATATATATATATACTGTAATATTAAGGTTTTTTTTCTATCCTTCTATGTGCTGCAAATTCCAGGCATTCCAGATAATAGATCCCATACCTATACTTTTTCTTTATTTCAGTCTTAGGTCTCCTCTACCTATTGGTAGCTGTATCCCTGTGACAGAAAGAAATAATTTTCCACAAATTGTACTTCTTGCAGGTTTGCGTTTTGGATCTACTGAAGTGAAGCTATACATTCTGTAAGAATGGACCAGCAGCAAATGTGCACTGTTTGTGACATGAGATTCCGAGAACTGTATGAACTTGACATAGTCTGAGCGTGCAAGAAAAACAGAACCTCATACTTAAGGAAAAGAAATGCCACCCTAGATCCATTTCAAAAGATACTTTATTGCAATGACTAGTTTCCGAATGGACCTAATTCACTCAGACAAAGCAGGCCAATGCTCCAGATATCTGTATTTGTTTGTCTAAAAAACTTCTTGCTATAGCAGAACTGACCTTACCAAAAAGGTTACAGACTCAGATGGAAAAAAATAGAGGCTCTAACAAACCAAAAGGGAAAACATCATTATCATTTTTATTTTTTTTTCCTTCTAATCTGGACACTATGATTGTTTTCCCAAATGACCTACAAAGACCAGTTTTTATCGATTAATCAATTTGACTTTTTAATGAATACACTTTCTATTTTTAGACTACTTTATTTTTGCTTTGTCCAGTAATTCAGTGGTTTTCTACTTGCTTGGGAGAATGCAACAGAGAAGATTACAGGTTTTCCAGAGAAACGAATGTTGCTTTTGGCTCAGCTTTGTCCGCAATTAATGTGATGTGCTGGCTATTAATGCACTTGAAGGAATGTTTAACCCAGCTCTTTGCAAACCTATTTTTTCCATACTTTAGGTCCTACCTTCATATTCTCTACAACTCTGAGCCCCCATCAATGCATAGCAGTGGCTTCTTCGCCTCTCCACAATTTAGCTTATAATGGAACTTTTGTGAAACTGTGTCACAAGCTTTTTATAAGATTGCATCACCAGAAGAGCTTTTTACAAAGGTATAAAATAAAAATTAAGAAGAAAGATGAACTTTTAAGAGAAAGAACCCACTGTATTTTTTAAAAGAAGAATATTTTTTATGTTAAAAAAATTAATTTTAAAATCAAACAGTAATTGCAAATGTTGGGTTTGTCTAAATCATGCAAAAAATAAAAACAGGGCAAATAAAGAACAAGTACCCTTTTTGTCGATTTTTTTTTGTAACTTAAATTTCATTTGGCTTTAGCATTTAAGTTTCCAAGCATAAGAAAATTACACGATACATATATAAAAGAGAAAAAAGGTCATGGTTATTGTTTTCACAAAGTTCTCTGTTGGTAAAGGTAGAGAATGGAAGCTAGCATGGTAGCCACAATAAACTCACAGTAACACAGAAGTGGATAGAAAACATTGATCAACAATGAGGTACCATGCAAGTATCATTATATCAACAGGCGTTATTCCCCTTATCCCTGTATAGGTGTCTGAGACATATAATAATCCCATTTCAACCAAACTTTCGCATGCTTAGGCAAGGACCCGCGATGCTTAGCTGTCATTTCTTCCATTAATTTCATATCGCGAATGCGTGAGATAGTTTCGCCTATCGTTGGGGCACGAGATGTTTTACAATTGGAGGTCATAGACAGTCTGGCTGCTTTGTAGATGAAATTCAGGAGTTTTTGTTCTGATGGGGGAGATATCTGTATGGGGTAGGCCTAATAGTGCATTGGGTGCATGTATTGGTATTTCATAAAAAAAGAGCTTTGTCACCATGACCCCAATAGCTTTCCAAAATTCAGATAGTTTTGGGCAGAACCACATAATATGGTAGAGAGAGAGCCCTCCTGTCCACATGCCCTCCAGCACATTGCTGAGGTGGTTGGGTACATTTTACTTAGCTTCACTGGGGTATAGTACCAATAAAATATAGCTTTGTAAATACTTTCTTTCTGTCTCACACAGGTAACACTTTTCCGGGCATTCTCCCATATTTCTTGCCATTGTTCTATAGTGAAAGTGGTTGAGAGCTCTCTCTCCCATTGCATCATGTACCTATGCTTAGAAAATGGTTCCTCTAGTTCCATATTCAGGATGGAATAAATAATTGAGATCAATGCTTTCTGTGGCAGGCCACCCAGGCATTTCTTTTAAAAAAATGTCAGTGAAATGGTCGGAGGGCGCCCCCTGAATACTCCTTTAATGAAATGCATAATTTGCAAAAAGTCATTACACCAGCTTTGGGGAATTTGATACTTCTCCTGAAGTTCTGCAAATGAGTATAGTCTATTCTCCAATGGTCTGATAAAATCATGTATTCTAAATAGGCCTTTTGAACCCCAACGTTTTTGGAAGGAGGGAGACATTCCTGGTATAAATTGAGGGTTAGCTAGAATGGACTGCATTGTGGACGGAAAATTGACCAAAGGCGTTGTTTTGGAGCAGTGTTCCCAAATTCTAAGAGTGAATTTAGTTGCCTGTAAAATATTGAGTGGTAGCTTCACCAGTTTGGGGGTCTGCCACAGAAGAGCGTTTGGGTGTGTTGGCGCTATATAAAGTGATTCAATGAGTGCCCACCTAGTTGTAGGGTTATAGGTGGTCCAGCCCAACACCTGGCGTAGTTGTGCCGCTTCATAATATCTGCGGATATTGGGTACTGCCAGACCCCCCTGAGATCTGTTCATGGTCATTATCTTTTTAGAAAACTCTGTGCCTCGACTTTGCCCAGATAAACTTAAAAAACATTCTTTGGACATTCTGTAAGACTGCAGTTGGCACCATTACAGGGAGAGTCTCAAAGAGGTATAACAGTTTAGGGAGAATTGACATCTTCACAGCTGTTATCCTACCCAGCCAAGATATGGTATAAGCACCCCATTTCTCTATGAGCGAAGAGATGGATTTCAGTAGTGGGATGTAGTTAAATTTATAAAGTTGAAAGTAGGATTTCGTCAGCTGTACCCCAAGATATCGAAGGGAATGTTCTCTCCATTTGTAGTTAAAATTAGCTTTCAACAATTCTCTTGTGTGGTAGGGAGTATTTAAAGCTAAGGCCTCTGATTTCTGGAGATTCATCTTATATCCTAATGATTGCAGTATTGAGTAAGTAGCCTGTGCAGATTTGGAAGGGAGACTACGGGGTTAGTGATGGTTAGAATGACATCATCTGCGAACAGGGCTACCCGAAACTCATTATCCCCCAGCCTGGGTCCTGTGATGTCTTTGTGTTCCCGTATAGCTGTAGCTAGTGGCTCAATGCTAAGGGCATATAGAAGGGGAGAGAGCGGGCAACCCTGCCTGGTGCCATTTGATATTGGGATGGATTGGCTAGAAGCCCCAGGTAATTTAAGGGTTGCTGTGGGTGTAGAGTATAGAACTTTTACTGCTGCCATGAAAGGGCCTTCAAATCCCATGTTTCGTAACAGATCGAACAAAAAACCCCAATCCAAGCGGTCAAATGCTTTCTCTGCGTCCAAACTGAGGATGACCGCTGGGGTTTGGGTTCTATTAATAAGATCTATCACATCAATAGCTCTGCGGGTGTTGTCGCCCGCCTGTCTGCCCTGAATAAATCCAACCTGGTCAGGGTGGACAAGCCGGGGCATAAAGGGGGCAAGTCTATTGGCTAAAATTTTTGTAAATAGTTTAAGGTCCGAATTTAGTAGAGCAATAGGGCGATAACTTCCACATTGGTTGGGATCTTTGCCCTCCTTAAGCAACAGAGTAATATACGAGGTTACAATTGTTGGTGGAATAGGTGATCCTGTGAGAAAAGAGTTAAATAGCTGGGTCAGATAGGGGAGAAGAGCACTATGAAATGCCTTATAATATGCGTATGTAAAGCCGTCAGGGCCAGGGGCTTTCATTGTGGGAAAAGATTTTATTGTTGCTGCGATTTCCTCTGTAGATATGGGAGCATTGAGAGTCTCTAATTCAGATTGGGTAAGTTGAGTTTTAATATTGTCCCTGAGAAATGTTTCTCTTAGTTCATCTGTGGGCTTCCCTGGCAGTGAGGATTGGGCGTTTATGTTATATAGCTTGGAATAATAAATACTAAACGTCTCAGCTATGGCCTCAGGGGAATATACTAACTGGTTATCACACGTATCTATAGATGGGATGGCCGTCTGGGCCAGTTGTTCCCGTAATTTCCTGGCCAATAGAGTATGAGCCTTATCCCCGCTTTCGTAATATTTCTGTTTAAGCCATCTAAGGGCCTTTTCTGTGTCGGCTAAGAGTATGGTTTTAAGGTCTCTACGTGTTTGGGAGATTTTTTGTCTTACCAGTCTAGATGGAGTACGGCCATATAGTTTCTCCCAGTGTGTCAGCTGGCTTTCCAGCCTCGATATGCGGAGTGTTCTCTGTTTTTTAAGCTTAGAGGAAATTGAGATAAAGTGGCCTCTGAGGACTGCCTTATGAGCCTCCCATAGACATGCCACATCATCTACCGAGCCCTGGTTAGTACTAAAGTAGTCCGTTATAGTCTCTAGGGCCTTCTTTTTAATCTCTGGATTGTTCAGGAGGACTTAATTTAATCGCCAATGGGAAGACCTCTTAGGTGGGTGCATTACATCTATTTCCAGCATCACTGCTGAATGATCCGTCCAACATGTGGGTAAAATGGTGGAAGTGGCTGGAACTAAGAGGAGGTCTCTAGATACAAGAAAGAAATCTATTCTAGTGGAGAGGTTATGTCTAGCTGAGAAAAAAGTATATTCCCTCTCGTTAGGGTGGTGTACCCTCCAGATGTCCCTAAGGTCTTGTTTACGAAGTAATTGGCAGAGTCTTTTGGAATGTTCAGCTGTATCTTTGGCATTGGGTGGAGAGGAGCGATCTTTCAACTCCGAAAGCACTGAGTTAAAGTCTCCACCAATTATTGTGGGAGTCGAGTAGTCCCCTCTAGCTTTGCTCAAACTGGAGTGTAAAAATTTCAATTGCCGTCTATTTGGCGCATAAACATTCATGACAGTTAAGGGCTTGCCCCTTAGTGTTCCCCTGAGGATCAGATACCTTCCTGCTGGGTCGATATCAGTATTAGAAACCTGGAATGGACAATCTCTATGTATCAGGGTTAGCAATTCTGCCTTCTTAGTATCCGCCGAAGCCTGGTATACCCTTGGATAAATATTAGACTTCAAGATAGGGCTAGGACTATTAGAACGCTTAATATGCGTTACCTGGATCAAGGCTATATCCGGCTTGAGCCTATGGATTTCTCGTATAGTTAGATACCTTTTTACCACACTGTTTAATCCATTAACATTAATCGTTAGGAACTTAACCATTATCGATGTTTAAGATAGGGACGCTCATATTAATGACTGACATTGCAACTCGTGCTATAAACAAAAGTGTAACATTGGCAAGCATAAAACCTCAGTAGGGAAAACCAACAAAACAGTGGTAGTTTAACAACAGAGTAAACCTGCATTTAGCAAATTGTATATGTTATAAAGAACCAGAAAAGAAAAAAAAAAGAAAAAATTAAGGAAAAAATAAAAAGTTCAAAAATAACGAACCCAAAAGTTTCGCAGAAAGTCTGCAAGTATATGAAGTGGGGTCAAGATAGGCCGTTCACTGCCTTACTGGGTAGCGTCCCGGTGGCAGTGGAAGCACTCAAATGTGAAGAACAGAGGTTTTACTCACGGATCCTCCATGTGATCGGCTCCAAGCTTCTGCTGGGAGGTCAGGGCTAATGCTGGAAAAGAGGGAGCGTAGGAATGCTCTAATGTCTTGAGGGCCTACTTCCTCAGATATGCCTCTAATGCGTAAGTTTTTGCGCCTCGACCTGTTTTCCATGTCCTCTGTGTGCGCTCTGAGGAATGCTACTTCTTCTTGCAGAGTAGCTGTCCTCCAAAGCATTATATAGCAGGATAAAATCATCTATGGTCGTCTCTAGCTTATCTGTCCGGTCCCCCAAACAGTTGACATCAGTGCGTAGGTCATGAAGGGCAGAGCGTATTGTGTTTGTAACAGACTCAGTGATTTTATCGTATAACTGGGTAAGCTGTTGTGTGAGCACTGGTACTGTCACTAACTCTGTTGAGGGTTGTACTTGCCTCATTTCCCTTGCTTCGCCAGACATGTCCCCCTTAGATCTTGGGTGCACCGGTGATGAGGCCTGTGAGGTCGGGCGAGGGTCCACATCTGAGTCATCTGCGCCATCTTGGAGCACGCGCTGTGAGGCAGAAGGAGTTTTCTGTAAAAAAGGCGACATCGTGCCTGCCTGTTCTTTGTTTTTGCGTTTTCCCATGCTGTGTACGATGTCCCACACCTGCTACTGGACCCGGTGCAGAAAAGGAATGCTCTATCACGCTAATTACCAGGTTTGTCTGTCCCGGTACACGGAGCTCCGTGAACTTGCGACTGAGCTACTCCATGCCGCGCATGCGCCCTCCCTTTTTGTCAATTTTGAGTTGTCCATTTGTAAGTGAGTACTATTTCTACACTTCAGCGTGTTTGTGTGTCCTTTTTTGACCTACTATTATCGGTCTCAAAGGTTGCTGTGTATGGTTTACCCTATCCTCCTCCCAATGCCCCATGCGACCTGGTTTTCTACAGCTATGCCTATGATTAAGGGATTATATCCCGAAACGCGTAGGGCCGTTTGATCCCTGCATGAGCTTGCAATAAATATCTGTTCCCTCTTCAAGTGGAGTGCCGTCCATTCATTTGGCACTGTTTCTACAGCTATGAACATGAAGAAATTGGGATGCTCTTTTATAAAATAAACAAGGAGCAGTCCCGCAAGGAGAGGCCAGTGCAAGGCAGGAAACATCTGATGGCAGGGAAGAAGGGAGAAGCCTGGCCTGCTCTCTCCTTGCTAGCAGCAGGGTACATATGGGCAAAAGCTGTCTGGTCTACACCATAATTGAAAGAAAATTGGTATTTAACAATGATTATACAACATGAGTTCCCAAATTTAAAACTTGTTTTAAATTATATATTCAGAAGTCTGCAAGAAGCCTTGTATTCTAAGGTAGGTTCTTTGACAGCAAAACATATTTACAGAAATTGTTAGGAGATTTTCATAAATACTGCTGATTTAAAAGATAGAGAGTTAATTGAGCTAAGCAATATTAAGGGGCCTATCCATTAATCCTCACATTTTCCAAGCCACTCTTAAAAGCATTAACAGAATCGGCCATCACAACAACATCAGGTAGGGAATTCCACAACCGCACTGCCCTCACTGTAAAGAACCACCTACTCTGCTTCAAATAAAAGTTTTTTTCCAGTAGTCTGAAGGGGTAGCCTCTGGTGCAGTGATCCTCCTTATGGATAAAAGGGCCCCCTGCTAATTGTCTATAATGTCCTCTAATATACTTGTAAAGTGTAATCATGTTTGCCATCCCTCTAATCAGTTAGTTGCACGTCTCTGCACTCTCTCCAGCTTATTTATATCTCTCTTAAGAACGGGAGCCCAAAACTGCACTGCATACTCCAGGAGAGGCCTTACCATTGACCAATAAAGAGGCATAATTATGTTTCATCCCTTGAGTGAATGCTTTTTTTAATACAAGACAGAACGTTATTTGCTTTAGTAGCTGCAGAATGACACTGCACAGAATTAGACAACTTGTTATCCACTAAAACCCCTATATCTTTCTCAGTTAAGGAAACTCCCAACATGCTGCCATGTAGTGTATAACTTTATATTCTCTTTGCCAAAGTGCATTTATCAACATGAGCTTCATTTTCCAATTTGCTGCCCAGTTCTCCAATTTAGTCAAATCACTCTGCAAAGTGGCAGCATCCTTCATGGAACCTATAGTTCTGTACAATTTTGTATCATCGGCAAAGATAGAAACATTACTTTCAGTACCCACCTCCAAGTCATAAACAAGTTAAAAAATAAAGGACCAAGTACAGAGCCCTGTAGTACTCCACTAACAACACTGGTCCAATTAGAAAATGTTTCATTTACCACCTGTTTTTACTCTTTGTAATCATGCTCCAAAGCTGTTAAAAATACAAATCCGAAAATACTCCAGCTAAAACCTGTCAAAGTCATGTAAAAGTCAATGGCAGATGTCCCTTTTACAATTGGAAGATGTTTCCCCGCACATACAATTTTTGTTCAGGTATTTAGTAAATTAAGCCAAACTGTGGTTGGGAGTTAGATTGAATTTTTATTTTTAATTTAATTTTACAAGTATGAATTTTTAAGGATTAAAAAAATGAAAGCTAATTGTTCTATTTCTTCACTGAGCGGAGATTTGCCTATTGTATTAATTTCTTTTACATTGACGTATTTACATTTTTACATTGCTGTTTTATAACATTTTTACTATAACTTTACTTTACTCTTAAGATAAGGTTTATTTATCTAATACAGGTATGAGACCTGTTATCCAGAAAGCTTGGGACCTCTGGCTTTTTGGATAACAGATCTTTCCATAATTTGGATCTTCATACCTTAAGTCTACTAGAAAATCATGTAAACAGTAAATAAGCCCAATAGGCTGGTTCTGCTTGGGATCATGTACAAGTTATTGTTTTATTAGTTCAGAGGAAAAGGAAATCATTTTTAAAAATTTGGATTTGAATAAAATGGAGAGAAGGCCTTTGGGAGAAGGCCTTTCCATAATTCGGTTCTTTCTAGATAACATAAGGGATCTACTGTCAATATAAAGTGTGAAGGTGTTTTCCACTGTTAGCTTTGATTGCACTTTTAATTTCAATTAACCTGGACTGCTGTTACTTTCAGCCTATGCTCGAGTAGAAAACTGTTATGATTTAAGCATAGTTTTTCTATCGAATTTCTTTGGTATACTATAATGCATGCACTGATAAAATGTAAAACTCTTTTTGTTTGAAAAATCAATCAATCAATAAAAAGATTTGAAAAAAAAAGCAATTCTTGAAGGGGACCCGTTACCCCAAAGAATTATTCCAAATCCTATTTTATAATGTTAGTCAAGCAAAATGAACTTTAATTACACTGCAAAAAGTATTTGAATTTTCTTTCCTTCTGTCTGGGAACTCATAATTACAGCAAGCAGACAGGACTCATTTTGTGGACACTGTTATTAAGGCAAGCCTTGCATCATCTCAAAATCTTGTTTATTCACCAGAATGGCGTGCCTGCTGTCCATCCCCATGCACTGGCTACACAATTAAATGGTTAAGAGAACAGGGGGAAAGTGGGTAGTGCAGTGACATCTAGGAAGTGCTGAATGGAAAGTGAAAGTAATTGCCTTTCTAGGCAGTATTTGATTGACAGCTGATATTTTTAAATGAGCTTACAATAGCTATGAATACTTAAATAAAAAAAAAAGAATTTGGATTTCTTGCTTAATTTGAATAGAACTTTTATTATACTGATTTTTATGTCTGGGTGACAGGTCCACTTTCTGGCTCCTGTGCCACCCTGAGGCGAGAGGGTCCATGATGCTAGCACAGAGAAGCACAATTGCTTGAAAATTGGCTCTTAAATTTACCAGGAGCTGCATTTTTGCCACCCCTGTAACCAGTGGGGTGCTGCTGCCTCATTGGCGCATCACCCCTGCTGGCATGGAGACAGTAGGATACAGCCTCACCATCTTCTTGGCTATATAAGCAGCAACATAGCTATCAACATTGTGCTGTATTTATGAACTTTTGCAAAAAGTGTATGGATTATATAAATGTCCGGATAAAATCACATTTGTAAAGAGCTGAGTGACTAAGGAATATGCAAGCAGCATGTAGTTTAATGCTGATGGAATATGGATTTCTTGCTCTCTTACATAAATTACAAATGCGTTACTTGCAAACCGGTGAGCTCTTAAGTGCAGGGACAAGAGGGGATATAACTGGGGGTTCACTAGATATAACGTGGCTGCTGATGAATGTGCACTTTTGTTGAGAGCCTGAGGGTTAGCTATTTTACTCAAGCAATTTCCCCTGTATTTGGATAAGTTGTCATTAGATTCACCCAGGCAGCTATGTTCCTTTTCCTGGGTCCATTGTAGTTCAAGGTTTCCCCAGTAGGTTGCAATGTTATGTATAAAAGTTTAAAAGGGAGAACACACATGCTCAGAGCTCTTTTTATGGATCCCACCTTGCAGGGAGGTGGGTACAGGAGTGGGTCTGGACAGTAAGTTAGGGAAAGTTTATATAGTGATAGACATTGTCCCCCATATGTAATAAATGGCACTAAGTTTGCCCAGGAGCAGTAACTCATAGCTACAAATAACATGTTTGCTTTTAAACAGATGACCAGTAAATTCTACCTGCTGATTGGTTGCTATGGGTTACTGCTCCTGGGCAAACTTAGTGCCTTTTATTGCATAACCCCCTATATGTTATAGTCACTCTAGGAACCAAAGATAGTAGCTGAGTAATTAAGTGAGCAGCTTTGTGGCTCCAACAAGAAGAATAGTTGGGGTTAGCATGCTTGCGGCAATTAAACCACCAGACAGGGACATGAGTGGGTGAGCTCAGGAGCAGGGAAAGTGTCAAGGAGCAAGATACCCTGTGGGATCCTTAGTGCTAGGGGGAAAATCACAAATCACCAATCTACCCCCTGAATGGGATCTACTGTCAATATCATAAAGTGTGAAGGTGTTTTCCACTGTGAGCACTGATTGCACTTGGAGAGTTATACTAAGTTCTTGACTACTGTGAGCCATATCATCTGCCACTCTACAAATAAAGAAGTTATTTGATGAAGCAATTCACAGTACTGACACACTCCTCAGGCCCACCCACTTGTGTGCTGCACTTTATTTCCTAGTTTGTCATGTATGGTCTTTTGATACTTTTGATCATGTTGATTAAATGCATTAATTAATTAATCTATTAATTAATATCTAATATTATTTTTTTATTTTAAACTGTATGATGAATGCTGCAATAATCATTAATCATGATATGATTCTAGTGCCGTTCAAGAGTTCTTGGTTTCAAATAATAATGTTTGGCTATATCCTGTAAACAAATGTAGTATTTTATGATGCCAAGTTGTGTGTGCAACATCTCCTTAATTCCACATACATCTAAAATCAAATGCTCTGTAAGGCTCTACATTTATTGTAACTGCTAGTTTTGAATTTTCATCTTTCTACAGTTTGAAATATTTTATTTGATTTTCACATTAAACAAATTAAATCAAAATGACAACAAATATTATACAGACTAAGAAACTGTGCTGCATTCAACACAATAGCAAGTTATTAACAAAAATGTATAACATTCAATGAAGAAATATATAAAAACTAACAAAAACTAACTAAAATTAACTTAGCCAACAGAGAAACAGAGTTATTTGACCACTAATACTGGAGTTACAGATCTCAAAGTAAGGAGACCTTTGGTATTACTTCCTTTTATTTTATCTATTAAGGCTTCTTGCCAACTAAGCTGGTTCATATGAGAAATGATGTCTGATAATGAGGGAGATTTTTTTGTAGGCAATAATTAAATAAAGCTTTCATGGAAGCAGATAGAAATAAAATTGTCAATAATTTACTCTTGTGGGAAATAGATTTTATTTTAGGAATTGAAGAACGTTTATTATTATCTAGATGCAGCAAAGCAAAACATTGTGACAATTTAATTTTTATCTTCAGTCTAAAATTCAAAAAACTAGTGACTTCCCTTCAAAATAGATTCATCTTTGGGCAAGTCCATAGATAATGGAAAAGGGACACATAAGTCTCATCACATTTAGGACAATATAATACAGGACTATTAGAGGTACCCTTAAAAAAAAAATTCCATAGCCTAGATGGACAAGCTTAAAATGTTGTATCCTCCAACTCTCTGCTAAAATTAATTTATTGTAATTATATATATAGACCACCAAATCAGAGGGGGACACTTGACATTGTAAAAACTCAGTCCATTTGGTGGAAACTTTTGATAACGGGTGTGAGTCTGACCCATAATCATTCCAAAATTTTCTAGATAGAGAGTTATTAGAAATCAAACAAGGGAGTTCCAAAAACTCTGCCAAATCTTCAGCTAGCCTGTGGTTAGCTTGTTAGAAAAATCTGCCAAGGACATTCAGGGTTCAGAGGAATGTGATAAGTTTTATTCTCGCTGTGAGGAGACAAGCAATACAGAAGCAAGCTGCTGGTTGTCTGCCTTATACCGGAAGTAGCGAAAATTTTATAGATGCTGTAAAATGTTGCAATCTTACTGCAGCTGATCTTGCCCCACATTCACGTCATTTATTCAGGGGACAGTTAGCTGCGTACATATGCAACTGTTTCAAATTGTCACAAGGACTTGTTCTTGTAAACGAAGCTACATTTATCACAAGGACATGTTATTGTTAAAAGAAGCTACATTTCACATATCATGCGTTTCAAGTATTAACTCTAAAATTTCCTTACACAGCTAAAACAAAGAAAGACCGCATTGACAAGCTAAGTAATAATTTCTATCAGATTCATGAAGCTTATACCTTTTTTTTGAGTTCTGACCAAGATATTAGGGTCTCCTTAAGTGGATCAAATAAGTATTTTACTAAAACTATTGATTGTCTCTTTATAGAAAATAAAAAGGAATCGGACTTTTGAAAATCTGAGGGTTTAAGTAAGAGCTTAGCTGGCATGAGTTTGCATATAACTATACCTATAGGAAGAGAATAAATGTTTCCACGCAAAAAGTAAATTGCAATAGAGAGGATTCTTCTTAAAATCACAAGGTACATTGTAAAACAGATAAAATATCAAAGTGGAATTCTTGAAAAACCTCAGTGTCAGGGTTTGTAAATTGATTACCTTGAGAGATCCACTCAATGAGATATCTAGTAAGGGCTGATAAATTGAAAGCTCTGAAATTAGAAAGGTTTAAACCTCCAAGTTTAACTGGAGCTCTTAACTTATGGAGGGCAATCTTTGCATTTTTACCATCACAAATACATTTAGTTAAAGCACAATTAAGTTTCTTGATATCATAATGTTTTATAAGCAAAGGGAAATTAATTAATGGATATATCAGCTTGGGAAATATCAAAGATTTAAAAAAGAGCACCCGTCCCTTAATATTAAGGGGAGAATTGCCCCATTTTTCACACATGGCGGAAACCTTCTGACAAGCTGGTGTAATATTTAATGAATATTAATTTTTTAAATCTGAAGGAATTGTTAATCCTAAATATTTTATCTGATTCTTTTGGTATTTAAGTTGAGAGTTTGAAAAAAAAAATCATATATATTCATTACTTCAGATTTGTCAACATTAACTTTATAGCCAGAAAAAGACTGGATGTCTTGAAGAAAGAAATCAAAAATAACCTTGAGTGAATACTCTGTTTTTTTTTAAAAATTAGTAATAAATCATCAGCTAAATAATAAACTTTGAGATGCATATTATTAATGGTATTTCCCTTAATTAACTTATTCCCTTAATTGACTGATCAAAGAACCAAATTAATGGTTCTAGTGCAAAATTAAATAAAAGGGTCAAAAACGGACAGCCTTGTCACGTACCCTTAAATATTTCAAAAGGTGATGACCTAGCTCCCCAAAAAATTATTTGTGTTTGAGGACTCTTCTAAAGACATTTGATATATTGGAAAAATGGGCCCATGATACCATTTTTTTAAAGGAAATAAATAGATTCTCCCAAGTAATATTATCAAATGCCTTCTCAGCATCAATATTAAATATGGTACTAGGGATTTTGTGCTTTTTGGCAAAAAATAAAATGTGAATCAGAGCCCTAATATTTTTGACTCCTGATCTGTTTTTAATAAAGCCATTTTGGGCCTCAGAGATTGTAGAGGGAAGAATTAAAGAAAGCATATCAGCAAGGACCTTGGATAGAGTCTTGATTTAGAAGGAAATTGGCCTATAGGAGGAGGGAAGGGATCAGTCTTCGTCTTTTTTCGGGATGACTCTAAGATTTGATAGTTCACTAGAAGGTAGACTTTTCCAAAGAATAAAATATTGTTAAATAAATTTGTTAGAAAAGGTGAGATTTTGTCCTACATCATTTTGTAAAAAGATGGAGTTATGTCATCAGGGCCACATGCCACATGTCCAATGTTAATAATATTGGATACTTCCTCAGTGGAAATTGGACTATTTAGATTTTCCAACTGTTCTTTCGAAATCTGAGGGATTTTACATCTTTCAAAAAATACTTTTATTTTCTCAGAGTTTATATTTGGAGTACAAGTCTTTAAAATAATTTTTGAAAATGTCTACAAATTTATTGGGGTCATTTGTTAGCTGGTTATGAGTATCTTTAATTTGGTAAGCTTTGTCTGCTTGTTTTCTGCCTTAGTATGATTAAAAAGCAAATTATTAGCTTTATTACTCAAATTATTAAATTTAGCCTGCGATTAAGATGCAAAAAAATGTAGTCTCAACTTAATCCCAATTTTAAATTCATCTAAAATATTGTTATATTTTTGGGCATTTTCAAATGAGGTGTGCTGTTTAAATCGAAGAAATGAGACACTCTGTCATTAACTTAACTAAAGAAATTTTTTGTGAACTTTTCTAAAGAAGTGAGACTTAAAAGAATATATCTCAACCCTAGCCACTGCCTTCCAAGTTTCTCATAATAAGGATGGGTCATTCAAGTGTATTTTGTTTTCATCCAAAAACAAATCCCATCTGCTATGTAGCATCTTAATGAAGTCAGGATTATCTTTAAGTGAATCAGGAAAAGACCAAGAGACATCATTTCTAGGGGCAGGTGACTTGGAAACCAAAAATAAAATTGGTGCATGGTCTGAGATATCTATGTTTCCTATATTTGTTTCAAAAGTTCTATTTATCAGATTATTGGAAATTAAAAAATAATCTATTGTTGTTCCTACGTGATGAGCAGATGAGAAAAACAGTAAAATCTTTTTCAGCAGGGTGAAAAAGCCTCCATACATCATTACGGTTGGTATCTCTGCAACAATAATGTAGGAGATTAGACTTCTTACAAAGATTATTTAATTTCCAATCAGATCTATCTAAAGAACTGAAAGAGGACTCATTCAGGTCCCCTGCCAAAATTATATTATTAGCAGGAAGTGGAGAAATTTGTTTTTTAAATCAATTAAAATGATAATTTTTAGAACTATTTGGAGCATACACTGAACATAAGTTCCATACAACATCATTAATTAATACTTCGGTATAAATCTGCCAAACTCATCTTCAGTCGACTTAGTTATAGCAACATTCAGTTTGCGATGGATTAAAATAGCAACCCACATTTTTTGTAAAAGCTAGGGGGAAGGTTAGCTCACCTACCCAGTCTTTTTTCAACCAAGTAGTCTCTGAACCATTCAAATGGGTTTTAGGGATGCTATGTCACATTTTTTTCAAACTTTTAAGTATGCTACTTCTATTGAAAAAATGATTTAATCCATTACATTCCAGGAAACAATGGATAATGAATTTGTTTTAGATGAGAACGTCAACCTGAAAGAAGAGTAAGAGCAGACTTAAATAAAACAATGCATGTACTGTTTGGACTTCAACTTTAGCTCTTGAGTTTGTTTATCTAGAGAGGGGGAAACAATTACTATGTGCCGATTCTAGACCCCAACTAGCAGGAGCTCTATCTCTGCGCCTCCATCCCTGCGGGTGCCGAACTAGAAGTCCTCATCTATTCAGGCCCTCTACTATGCATATTCCAGCCTCTTATTCAATTCATGGTTGCTAGGGTAAATTTGACCCCAGCAACCAGATTGCTAAAATTGCAAACCAGAGAGCTACTGAAGCCAACAAACTACAAATAATAAAACCATGAAAATTAATTTATTACAATATCACTCTGTATATCATACTAAATGTTAATTTAAGGTGAACAACCCCTTTAATGAATTAAGGATTTGGATATATGACTATTCTAATACTATCTTGTTGGTCTTCTAGACCTTAGAGGGTACCTTAACCAAACTTTTAGTATAATGGCATTCTAGGGAACCATAGGGTTTAGTTCCCCTATGGTCTGAAAATCCCCTGCTGTGGCCAGCTAAGTGTTGGGCCTAAATAGGATAAGGGAAAGGGATTGAGTCCTTTGTCCCTAATGCAATATTCCCTGTCTGATTCCAGATTTGGCCAGAAGGTGTCACTGTTGTGTAATTAATTCATATAGCTGTACTATGTGATCAGTGTCAGTCTACTTTCTCTTTTTCACTTCAGGATGGAGTGATTGGTTCCATCTGAGGCTCTTGCACCAACAGGCCCCAGGCTACGGAGAGAGACCACATGGGTGGTGATACCCATGATGGGCACAGGGATAATGAGACCCCAATAATCGTGAGAGAGATCTACCAGAGAGAGATGCCTGGAGATGGATTCCAGTGAAAAAGGCTAAAAAAATACTCCCACTTTGGATGAGTGTTGGAGTCGGCCTGAAGATTTCTTTGATAAGCTGTGGATACCTGTGCCAGTTCTGTGTGAGCCGTAAGCAATGTTTGGCCTGACAATAGGGTATTGAAAGGTCCCAGCATGTGTCCCTTGTATGAGGACAGGTTGTGCTCGATAGCATACTACGTGGGAGCTACTGCCTCTAACCAAAGGAGAGGTATATGGGTCAGGTAGTGCTACTCATGGTAAAAAGCTCTTTGGATTGTGACTGTGTGTCCACCAAGAGTGAAGTGTGGGACTGTGTCTTGAGTAGACAACATGGGTACCCCAGGGCAGGGTTAATATTGATATTGTTATTGCAATTTGCCTTTCTTTATTTCTAAATAAAGTTTTAATTTGTTTGCAGCACTTGGGTGTACAATTATTGTTTCCTAGTGGGGCCACCCATAGGTATATCCCAGATCCCACTATGTGGAGGCACTGCCATTGAGAGAAATTCCCAGTACCCTTTAATTTAGCAAAGGGGATTCAGGACCTGTGTCTCATAAGATATGGATGATGTACATCCCATAATACATGTAGGGGTTAAAATAGGGTTACAGCATTTTATAAGCAACTGGTCTTTTTATTATTTGTAATTTTTAAATGATTTCAGATGTTGTTTTTGGGTTGCTAGGGTTCCACTGACACAGAAAACTATGCAGCCTAGAAGATGAAGAGTTGCAGTCAAGAGTAGAAAGTTAATTTCTAAAAAATAATAGTCTAAAAAATGCAAATAGCCTAATTAAAAAACTCATAAAGCAAATAAAAAAAAAAATAGAAAAACACAACCAATCCCAGATTGTATAATAATTTAATATTGAGAGTTGATTTTCAGGTGACTTAAAAATTCAACAGTAAAATTGTGTTTTGTGTTACTAAGCTATAAAGTGAGATGTGCCGTGGGTATACTTATAAAACTGACAATAGGAAGACCAATAACATGACAAGTGTTTATCTTCCTTATAACCAGCATCAGGATCTTTTCACCGGTTTTAGGCTTCCTCATTTTCCAGTGACTCCTCATCAGCCTCAATGTCATCTAAGTTTGGCAGCTCACTGGATATGTGGATCTCAATTGTGCTAGCGTCAGAACCTAGCAAAATAAAAGAACATTGTCTTACCTTCATGTGCTAAGGTCTGTTGCTGTGACTTAACCAAAAGACCAGAATGTAAACTGCAAAGCTGCATTGTCATTTGCTTGGATTAGTTTTATGTGTGATCTTAGATTTTTGTGTTTAATGGTGAGACCCCCATTTTGCTCCTCAAACCAGTTAATAGAGAAACACATACAAACCTGCATTAGCTTTCCAAGGCACTTTTTGGATGTCGCTGTGTAGGTTTCTTATCAGTATAACATGGCTGTTTGCTGTCATGTTGTGAGTTATGGAATGTCATATTTGTTCAACAGATTAGGAAGTTTTATATGCCTAGTTTTAACTATAAACAAGAAAGCAAATACTTTCAAGCCTTGCTTTTACCAACGTCAAATGTTTTCTTTGCTTTGTAGTATAAGCCTCAATATATCTACACTAGACATTATTTAATGTAACCTGTTATGACAAGCTATATAAGGCTTTATTTTCTATATAGGCACATGAAGGTCCATGCCTAGTCTGCCTAAAGAGGGGTGTATGCCTCCTGACTTTCCCTGTTGTATAGAATTATCAAACAAGTGCTACAACAAGAATAACACAGGAGCATGTGTCTTTTTTTCCCTTTAACAATTTACATCATTTTCACCTAATCAGTATGTTTGTTAATCTCAAACTAATTTTCTTCTCTTATCTGCCTTTGGAGAGATTACACCAAAATTCATCGGCCAAAAGGAAAACTGGCCCAATACCCAATATATTTACTAGTTTAGCTCAGTGCATGGACCTCTACCCCCTCACATTTCCATTCAAGTATAAAAAAACTGCACTAATATTTTGCCACGATTATGACTTGGCCAAATAATTAGATAAATTAGATAAATTATGGTAAATTAGATTTACCACAAAATAATTAAGGGTTCTATGCCTTTGTTTGCAATAAATAATTGAAATATTATGTTCCCTCACTGGAAAAGCAGGTATGTTATTGTGCAACTTTATTACTTTATTAAAGTTTGATGACAATATTTGGGGGGGTTACATAGTTACATAGTTACATAATTAAATTGGGTTGAAAAAAGACAAAGTCCATCAAGTTCAACCCCACCAAATGAAAACCCAGCATCCATACACACACCCCTCCCTAATTTTAATTAAATTCTATATACCCATACCTATACTAACTATAGAGCTTAGTATCACAATAGCCTTTGATATTATGTCTGTCCAAAAAATCATCCAAACCATTCTTAAAGGCATTAACTGAATCAGCCATCACAACATAACCCGGCAGTGCATTCCACAACCTCACTGTCCTGACTGTGAAGAACCCCCTACGTTGCTTCAAATGAAAGTTCTTTTCTTCTAGTCTAAAGGGGTGGCCTCTGGTACGGTGATCCACTTTATGGGTAAAAAGATCCCCTGCTATTTGTCTATAATGTCCTCTAATGTACTTGTAAAGTGTAATCATGTCCCCTCGCAAGCGCCTTTTTTACAGAGAAAACAACCCCAACCTTGACAGTCTACCCTCATAATTTAAGTCTTCCGTCCCTCTAACCAATTTAGTTGCACGTCTCTGCACTCTCTCCAGCTCATTTATATCCCTCTTAAGGACTGGAGTCCAAAACTGCACTACATACTCCAGATGAGGCCTTACCAGGGACCTATAAAGAGGCATAATTATGTTTTCATCCCTTGAGTTAATGCCCTTTTTATGCAAGACAGAACTTTATTTGCTTTAGCAGCGACAGAATTACACTGCCCAGAATTTGACAACATGTTATCTACAAAGACCCCTAGATCCTTCTCATTTAAGGAAATTCCCAACACACTACCATTTAGTGTATAACTTGCATTTATATTATTTTTGCCAAAGTGCATAACCTTGCATTTATCAACATTGAACCTCATTTTCCAGTTTACTGCCCAGTTTTCCAGTTTAGACAAATTGTAATAAAAAATGCTTCTGCTGCTATTTTATATTTTTGAGCTTTCTCTTTAATCACTGACCATGCAAAACATTTATGAACCAAACTGAAACAATAGACATGTACAAAAAAATGTTTTATTCATTTTACCAAAATTCCTAACCCTAACATCCATTTCTGTTTATGACATTGCTCTATTTGGCCATAATATTTCCCTGAGTACAGCAAAAGATGCAGACTATACAGTATATCCCATCTTGATTATACAGTATGGTATCAGTGGCAGGTAGCATGCACTCAAATTAACTGTTACAATTTGTAATGGAAAATGAGCATGAGAATGTATTTTAAGTTCTGTCATTGCAATTGTTTCTTCATAGTACAAGGTAACCATTTTTTTAAGAAAGTGTTATGGCATCTGGAAACAATTCTACACCAAAGTGTAGAATAATAGGCTGGAATAATAGCCTAGACGGAAAAATGACATTTGGAAACTACCATCCTTGATAAATAGGGGAGTTCCTGCATAGGCGTTCCACTATACTCCCATTACCTTCAGATAGTATGCTCAGAGCATCATCTGTTCGTTGACTGTTTCCAATTTCAGTCTTGTTTTGATTCTGTATATAGCCAGGGTAATCCAGGAAAGATCCATTGGTGCCATTATGTGCAGCTTCAGTCACTGTAGATGTTGATACTCTTTCCAAAACTGCTTCCTTTTGTCTGAAATTAAAGTCAATATTCCATCCTGTCCACCCGTAGAAAGCCAGAGTGAAGAGAAAGCCTTGCATTGGATTCAGTATACCCTGCAATACAATCAAAATCAACAATAATTCAGTAAAAAGTCCAAAGGCTAATTAGGCAGAACAGAACAATTAAACAGCTATAAATCTACATTATTTAATATTTAAACTGCTCTACAATTCTCATGGCAATATGGAGGAATTACTATACATATACTGTACATATGTATACATTCCTCAAAGACAGGCAGTGCTACAGGTGGACCGTACAGAATAAATATAGAAAATACAAATTGTTCCATATCTTCTTTTCATGCCCCTAGTTGGTAGTTTATTGCTACCACCAAGAGCCCATAAAGAACAGTGAAACCTTTATAAGTGTGGCGTATTTGTCCTGGTGGTACTCACAATGTGTAGGGACTTAGAGATGGAGACTCTGGTGTATGAGTAATCATCCAAGCAGTGTCGGACTGGGGTGTCCAGGGGCCCCCACCTAAGCTGAGAGCGCCACTAACCCCCCCCCAAAAAAAAACACACCAGATATCCTGCATCCGAGAACTCAGCATATTTTATGCTACTGTACCTACATCTGCTTAGGAGTAGCTGGATTTAGCAAAGGTGGACTTGCAGTTAAGCAATGTTCCAGTGCAAATAGTCTATGCACAAAAGCAACACTGCCTAGCTTAGCCCATGTAATGGCCTGTGGCCAGCAACTGAGATTCTCATGAATGTGTTTCTAAAGTGATAAAATGCCTGTAACAGCATTTTAGCCAAATATTTGAGCTTGCATTTGGTTGTGTGGGTGCACCACAGACCTAGAAGCACATTAACTGCAATCTAAGTTCACCTTCTCATTGGCTCCAAAGCATTTAGTTAAATTTGGTAGTTTGGCAAACATTTTGGCAAAAGGAAAAGGGCCAGTTTCGCTTATCACTGGCTATTTAATCTGGCAAAATGGAATTAATAACTCCATAAAATCTTGTACAGGGAGCTTTAATTCAGAAACCTGATACCCAAAAAGCTCGGATTACATTAAGGCAGCTCCAATTACATTAAGGGCAGGGACACATGCTCAGATTCGGGGAGATTAGTCACCCAACAACAAAGCTCCTCTTCTTCAGGCGATTAATCTCCCCAAACTGCCGACTGCCTTGAGAGGAAACTTCGGGCGACTTTGGAAAACGAAGTGCTCCAAGTGCCATCCCGTTGGTGATTTACATTATAGCTGGGTGGAAGGTAGGGGAGATTAGTCGCCCAAAGAAGAGGCAATTAATCGCCGGACAACTAAATCTCTCCAAATCTAAACGTGTGTCTCTGCCCTTAGGCCATCTCCTATAGACTTTGAACAAAAATTACATATTTACATATTTACATAATTACATTAAGCCATATTGTTGGCAAGATATTTTAATGTTTAAGATTATTTTTTTAATAGACAAGGTATTGTGATCTGAATTACCGAAAGACCCCTTATCCAGAAAACATCAGATGCAGACTATTCCAGATAATAAATCCCATAACTATACTCCAGATTTGTCCAGCTACAGCTCCCCTTACCTGGTCTCTGTTGGATCCCCTAGTACCTCTGCCTGTTTCTCTGACTACTCTCTGACTTCAGCCTGCCCCTGACCTCTGCCCATTTACCGGACTCTCCTTGTTCACCGCCTCCCTGACCATTGGCTTGTGTTACCTTGCTTTGCATTTAACTAGTTGTATTGGCTTAATCTTCATTAATAAATCATTCTTCTCTGTAAAAACATGTTTCCTGCCTATCAACACCGCAAATACCCTCTTTACCAGTGTAAAAGTGGCTCCTACCTGCCATCTACTCACCTGTGAGCATATCTGACAGTTCCTGAACATGGAAACATGGCCCAATATTTTGCTGTTTCCTAAAACTGATACAGTGTCGGACTGGGATACCAGGGGCCCACCAGAAAACCTTAGGTTGAGGGCCCACTTTCCAAACTATTATACCTCCTCTCCTCACTCAACCTCTTTATTCTCCTAGTTTCTTTTCTCTACATACTATTCTCTATTCTTCGATTATTAAGCCTCTTTATTCCCATAAAGAAATAGAGAATGACCATGAAATAGGCCAAAAGTTTAGAAGCAGGAGGGCCCACTGACACCTTGGCCCACCGGGAGTTTTCCTGGTATCCCGGTGGGCCAGTCCGACACTGAACTGATATACAAAAAGGGATCCCTATACAAAAACATGCATTCAACCAGTTAATTATCTTACTACCACAATTATCTGTTATAATTTGCCTTCTCATACAGATGTTTTAATGCATTCATTAATATTCAGTATATTGAACTGCATGAAGCTGAGAAAATAAACAGGAAACAGCTAAACTACAGCAGATGTAATTAATTATAGGATCCCCAGTAATTAAAATCATGCTTGAATTACCATTATAAACCATGTGATGAGTGCCGCATTCCTGACATTTTTTAGCTGATCTGTGCTGATGTCTGGTTGCATTTCCAGGTAGAACAAAAGGGTCTCATTGATAATATTAGCTGTCCAACTGATAAAGGAGAACATAAGACATATGTTATGAACAAAATTAAAAGCAGAGTAAAATTATTTTGCTAATTTTAAAGGCTTGTTTCTCAACCCAAACTATTCCTTTTTAAATTATTTCATTTTGTATATACTTTAGAGGATGCAGACCCCGCAGTCGCAGGGGGGCCCGGTGAAAAGGGGGGGCCGGACTGCGGGATCTGCTTCCTCAATATTAAACAAGAACCCCCCTCCCCAGCCGCTCTCTTACCTGCGGCACGGGTGGATAGTGGACAGAGTTTGGACAGTGAGTGAGCAGGGTCTGGACTGTTAATTGGTGGAGTCTGGGTGGAGTCCAGATGGGAAGTGGGCAGAGGCAGGAAGTAGGCGTGAGGATCGGGATCGGAGTGTGCTGGGCCCCTCTGAATATTTTTTGCAGGGGAGCCCGGCGCACTCTAGTTACACCACAGGACCCATTATCTGTAAACCCATCATCCAGAAAGGAAGGCCATCTCTCATTTTAAGCAAATAATTTGACATTGTTAAAAGTATATCCATTTCCCCTGTAATAATAAAACAGTGCCTGTACTTGATCCCAACTAAGATATAAGTAATCCATATTGGTGATAAAACAATCCCAATAGGGTTTATTTAATATTTAATTTTTTTTTTTTAGCAGACTTAAGGTATGGCGAGTCAAATAACAGAAAGATCCCTTATCCAGAAAACCCCTGGTCATGCGCATCCTGGATAATAGGTCCCATACCTATCCCAACTTTTATATATTATTAGGTAGTATTTAAAATAAGTGAATATAAAATCGATGAGGGTTTCATATTCTAAGCACTTTTGTAACTTACATCCATCATTTTTTTTTTCATTCCAAGATATTATGAGATACATTTACTGTTAGTATAAATGGATTTGTTACAGCACCACCTGCTGGTCAGTTTTTGACCATTCTGACCACCAAGTAGACAAGGAAGTTGTCAGGAAAAAGAGGGATGCTCTGATGATTCAGGCGGAGTTCAAGCAGTAGATCAAAAATCACAAGAAGAAGGTCACACTGCTAGGATTATAACCCAGCACTAGGAAATCCTTGAGCGTCTATTTAAAGGGAGGTTTTGGCGCCAAACGAGTGTGTGCGTATTGAAAATTGATGCTGAGCGTATTGACATTGGACATAATGACGCTGGGCATAATGATGCTATGCGTACTGACGTCCACAATGAAATTGACATTGACCCGCAACCTGGTGCACACATGCGCCTAGATGCCCATGCTACCGTTTGTGGCCCCCATCTGCCAGGATCAATCCAGTAAGTCTTACAAACCTCCTTGACTACTTGGTGGTCAGAAACTGACCAGTAGGTGGCGCTGTTGTAACAAAATTCATTAATTTAAACAGTACATGTATTCCTCAATATCTTGGAATTCCAAAAAAAATAATGTAAATGACAAAAGTACTTAAAATAGCACTCTTGTCAATTTTACAGTTACTTATTTTAAAGGTTTACATATGCCTTCAGCAAGGCAACCAAATGAGACATTTTTGTTTAATTCAGGCCTGATCTGACTGTTCCCATGATTTCATTATCAAGGAATAAATGGGTTTGCTGGAATGACTCAGTGTGTGTCTTGATCCAGAAAAAGAATTAGCAGTAAAACCCCCCACTTCCTTGCCAGAATTGATTGAGATCTAAATATAAGTGCTTTAAAGTGCAAAGTGCTATTATCACATGCTCGACTCCCAATTAATCCCGTGCCAACACATGGTTAATATATAATATCTCAATCGATTATTATTATAATAGTATAGTATATTAGTATAATAAATTAATTGATTAAAGTGCTTGTGCTATAATTCATATACTGTGACTTTTATGCTTGTGCACAATTAATAAATAGTCTCAATCGATTTTTGAGACTATTTATTATACTCAGCAAATTATTGAGATATTATGTATTAACCATGTGTTGGCACGGGATTGATTGGGAGTCGAAGATTCTGGCAAGGAAGTGGGGGGTTTTACTGCTAATTCTTTTTCTGGATAATTTGTTTGGTTATATACCTCTACACAGCCTTGAATTAGGGATTAAAAGTGATTGAATATTAACCACAAAAGAATTGTTTATCAACTGTAATCAGTGTGTGTCTTGTCACATGTATGTGGTGTTGCAGCAGCCATTCCATGCAGTATTTATATGATGTGAGAGATGTCGGTGGGTTTTCATCTTGGAATCTGAACTGCAGACTCTAAGGGGGGAACGTGCAGCACTGTGGGCAGCGTCAAATATGGAGGATGAAAGGAGACTCACAGAGCAATCACTGGCAGGGGCCAGTGTAGTGGGGGGTAGAGACCGCCATCAGAAATCGCAGGGCCCCATACGACAAAATTTCCTATGCCCCCTGGGCTTCACCCACCTCAAGCCCCACCTACAGGACCGCCCTCCCCACCCCCCAGGTCTGCCCCCCACCACACAGTAAAAAACAAAAAAAAATTGGTGTTTAGGATTCCCACATGTTAATAAAAAATAAAAAGATATTGGTAGTCAGGGCCCCCCATAAAAAAACATTTGTGGCCAGGGCCCCCCATTAAAAAATATTGGTGGCCAAAATTGGTGGCCAGCCCCCCCCCACATTATGAGAAAATTGGTGGCCAGGGCCCCTTAAACATCCATGCCTTCCTGAAGTCAGCAGCTCTCAGAAAGATGGGGGGCACGGCTAATCAAGTAAGTGTGGCATGGCCAGGCTGGGCCCCCCTTACCCTCGGGACCCCTACAACTCTCCCCCCTGTCCCCCCCTGATGGCTGCCCTAGTTAAGGATAGAGAGGACCACATGTCATATGGTAAATTTGGCACCAGTTTTAAATGTATGTTTGCAAATGCACTGATAGAATGGAAGAGCTGGAAGTGCTAGTGCTGGAGGGAGAATATGATGTGATTTTTGTGGCCGAAACATGGCTGAATGTGTCACATGACTGGGCAGTTAATATCAGCAGCTATACTTTGTTTTGGAGGGAAGGAGGCAATAGAAAAGGATGAGGGGCATGTCTGTTTGTTAGGCAGGATTTAAAAGCTAATATAAAGGAAGATGTGATGTTAGAAAATGAAAGGGCAGAAGAATTATGGGTGGAGCTCTTCAGCAATTGTAAAGAGTCCAGCAAATTAATTGTAGGAGTATGATAATGTATATGAGGAGGAGGAGGCTAAGCTCCTGATGCAAAAAGAAAAAGCTGCTAGTTTGGGGAACCTAATGCTAATGGGGGATTTTAATTACTCAGTTATTAAATGGAGCAACAGTACTGCCAGGTCAGTTAATGGAAACAAGTTTATAAACTTATTTGCATGACAATTTTATGGAAAAGGTTGTTGAGGAGCCAACCAGAAAAAATGCTATTCTGGATCTAGTGATCTCTAATGACCCAGAACGTATAGTGAATGTACAAGCATTTGAACCCCTGTGTAATAGTAACCATAATGTTATATCATTTAATGTCTTGTGCAAAAAACAAATAAACATTGGGGCAACAAAAACCATAAATTTCAGAAAAGCTCATTTTAGTGCCTTCAGGGCTGCCCTTCAGAACATAGATTGGGGCACGATATTTTCTGCTAAAACACAGAACATAAATGGTTGTCATTTAAAAGGATATTAAATTGTTACTGTTCTCAATTTATTAAATGTAAAGAATGGCATAGCACTCACCCAATATTATAATTTAGTCTCACTCAGCCAACAATTTTTGGCGGTGCAGGAGGCAAAAAAGGATAATTAGAAAGAAATAGACAGTGTCTCCATTTTGCACACGGTGACTTATACTAACATATGGTCATTATGAGGAACTCCAGTACTTTTAGCCATCCAATTAGAATACCTATGACACGATATATTTTTAAAAGGTGTAAATTTTAATTCATCACTATTAAAAAGATTTTGCAAATCATGTGTACAAAGTTGATGTCATTTAACCATTTTTTTAAAAAAAATACAATAGATAGAATATCACAATTCATGAAACAATTACGTATAAATTTGATATATTGAGATTAATTGATGAGAAAGAGTTAATGCTTCGAGCTTGCATTAAAAAGTCCATAGATTCCTATTAAAAAGGAGAAAGGAATTGATGTGGGAAGGAAATGTCGGAGGAATGAATCACTGAAGACACCCGCTCTAGGTTGTTAGAGAACAATCTCTGAAGGGATTCCGCGTGCTGGAAATAATTAGAGTCATTTGTTACTTTTAGAAATTACAGTATCCTATGTAGAAGGGAATACTGAAAGCATGTAACGATGTAAACCGCCTTCACTTTTTCTGCAGCCGTGTCGGTTTGCCAAAAGCTTGTGAAACAGTAAATCGATACACTGATTGACTCACTGTGCGCCGGCTGCAATTTGAATGCCTGCGAGTAAGCCCTTGAATAAGCCGCAAAATCCAGAGATACACGTGCATTCCCTCGTCTGCGATATCCGCGTCTGAGATATCCGAGTCTGGACAAAAGACATTAATACAGACCTTGAACTGAGGGTAACGTATACTTGGAGCGGCTTACTCGCAGGCATTCAAATTGCAGCCGGCGCACAGTGAGTCAATCAGTGTATCGATTTACTGTTTCACAAGCTTTTGGCAAACCGACACGGCTGCAGAAAAAGTGAAAGCGGTTTACATCGTTACATGCTTTCAGTATTCCCTTCTACATAGGATACTGTAATTTCTAAAAGTAACAAATGACTCTAATTATTTCCAGCACGCGGAATCCCTTCAGAGATTGTTCTCTAACAACCTAGAGCGGGTGTCTTCAGTGATTCATTCCTCCGACATTTCCTTCCCACATCAATTCCTTTCTCCTTTTTAATAGGAATCTATGGACTTTTTAATGCAAGCTCGAAGCATTAACTCTTTCTCATCAATTAATCTCAATATATCAAATTTATACGTAATTGTTTCATGAATTGTGATATTCTATCTATTGTATTTTTTTAAAAAAATGGTTAAATGACATCAACTTTGTACACATGATTTGCAAAATCTTTTTAATAGTGATGAATTAAAATTTACACCTTTTAAAAATATATCGTGTCATAGGTATTCTAATTGGATGGCTAAAAGTACTGGAGTTCCTCATAATGACCATATGTTAGTATAAGTCACCGTGTGCAAAATGGAGACACTGTCTATTTCTTTCTAATTGTTCTCAATTTATTCCCTTAAGGAGTAAATGTAGAAGAACTAAGAATCACCCTATGTGGCTTACTATAGAAGTTAATAGGAAAGAAGGCATTTAAAAACTACAAGTCTATGGGGACAGAAGCTGTATTTAATGAATATAAACACCATAATAAATGTTGTAAAACAGCAATCCGGAAGGCAAAGAAAGGAAATGAGGAGCTCATTGCGGATGAGGCTAAGACTAACCCCAAAAAGTTTTTATAAGTATATTAAAAAGTTTTTTTAAGTATATTAATAGCGGATTGAGAGTATTGCTCCTTTAAATATTGGTACCAGCAAATGTGCTAAATCAGTTCTTTTCCTCAGTGTACTGTATACAATAGAGGAGTCAGAATTCCCAGGCTCAATTCATAGCTGCACTGATGGCTCAGCTCAATCTAGTCAGTGGCTGACTCAGGATATGATTCATAAAGCTTTAACAAAAATCAAAGTAAACAAGGAACCAGGGCCAGATTGCATATACCCCTGGATTCTATGAGAGCTTAGTTTAGCTCAGTTTTAAAGTATTGTAAAGTATGGGAAGCACTCACAACAGCAGATTAACTGCAATTATGCTGTTTATTGTGTCACCACACGACATGTTTCGGACCTATTGGCCCTTTTTCAAGTGTCAGCTCAGTTTTAGATTGGCCCCTATTTCTGATTTTCTGATTGGCTTTCATTTGTTATGGTACCTATGGATTGGAGAAAAGCTGATGTCATTCCAACATTTAAAAAGGGATTACGATCTCAGCCATTATAGGCCAGTAAATTTGACATTTGTGGTGGGCAAATTATTTGAAAGCTTGTTAAGGGATCACATCAAAAAATTGTCCTAATGGCATTATTTGCAGCAATCAGCATGGCTTTATCAAGGATAGGTCATGTCAGACAAATTTGATTGATTTTTATGATGAGGTAAGTAAGATGCTGGACAGTGGGGGAGTGGTAGATTTGATATCTATTTGGATTTTGCCAAAGCGTTTTATATCATGCCCCACAAATGACTGCTTTCTAAACTAAGGTCTATTGGGCTTAATGCAGTCATTTGCATATGGATAGGAAACGGGGTACAGGATTGGTTACAGAGGGTGGTTGTTAATGGCACATTCTCTACTTGGAGTAAAGTTCTTAGTGGGGTCCCCGAGGGCTCAGAATTGGGTCCACTTTTATTTAACTCGTTCATTAATGACTTATGGGAGGTTGTTGTAAGTAATGTATCAGTGTTTGCAGATGACACAAAACTATCCAGCCCAATTAATTCCATCCAGGAGGCAGCATCATTGCAACACGATCTTGACAAATTGGCAATCTGGGCAGCTAAGTGGCAAATGAGATTCAATATTGATAACTCATGGGATGTAAAATATCCCAGCCACTTATACCCTAAATGGGACTGCACTAGGCAAATCCATAATGAAAAAGGACCTTGGAGTCCTTGTAGATAATACACTTGGCTGTAGCAAGCAATGCCTGTCAGCAGCATCAAGGGCAAATAAGGTATTGAGCTGTATTAAAAGGGGCATTGAATCACAGCAGGAAGGAATCATTCCTCCACTGTATGGAGCACTGGTAAGGTCCCATCAACAGTTTTGGTCTCCAGTTCTCAAACAGGACATTATTGAATTAAAGAGGGTACAGAGAAGGGCAACTAAGCTGGTAAAAGAAAGTGGAAAAGTCTTAGCTATGAGGAAAGACTGCCTAAATTGGGGATGTTCATGCTGGAGAAGAGGTGGTTAAGGCATGTTAAGATAACTATGTATAAATATATAAGGGGATTATATAATAATATATTTACCAGAAGGTCTTTCCAGCTGAAGTGAGGTCACCCATTCAGATTAGAAGGAGGTTCTGCCAAAATATTCTGAAGGGTTTTTTTTACAGTGAGAGCTGTGAAGATGTGGAATTCTCTCAATGAATCAGTTTTACAGGCTGATACATAAGATAGCTTTAAGACGGGGTTGGATGGCTTTTTAGCAAGTGAGGGAATACAGGGTTATGGAAGATAGCTCATAGTATAAGTAGATCCAGGGACTAGTCGATTTCCATTTTGGAGTCAGGAAGGATTTTTTCCCCCTCTGAGGCAAATTGGAGAGGCTTCAGATGGGGTGTTTTCCCTTCCTCTGGATCAAATAGCAGTTAGGCAGTTTATAATAGAGTTAAAAGATTGAACTTGATGGATGTATGTCTTTTTTCAACCTAATTTACTATGTTACTATAGTGGGCTAGGCACAAAAGAGCTCCTTAATGCTCAATTACTTTCCAGCAATTGGCTGTGAACCCCTTAAATTCCTATGCAATCTAGCTTTTAGTCATCTAGTATACAGGTTGAGGAAACTACATTACAGTATATCACCGTTGGATGATTATGTTGGTCAGAAATTACTTACTAAACATGCAATGTAGATAGTTAGATTATCAGTGCACAAAGAAGCAGAAGCCTGTTATTAGGGATGTAGCGAACTCCCGATTTGGTGTTCGCGAATGCCGTTCGCGAACACCGGCAAAAAATGCTAACGTTCGCGAACAGTTCGCAAACTTCGAACACCCGCTAAAATCGTTCGATTCGAACGATCGAAGGATTTTAATCGTTCGATCGAAGGATTTTCATTCGAATCGAACGATCGAAGCCATTCGATCGAATGCTTTTCATTCGATCGAATGCTTACAATCGTTCGAACGAATGGAAATCGTTCGATTTTTAGCGGTCGAAGGAATTCGAATGGTCGAATGGTCGAACGATTGAACGCGAACTCAAAATGCGAACGTTCCCAAACGTTCGCGAACATTCGGCGGACGCGAACGGTCGAAGTTCGCGGGCGAACAGTTCGCTACATCCCTACCTGCTATTTAGGGGGATTATCTGTCAACTGGTCATATAATTACCAAACAAGGATTAGTTTCAAATTCCCTGTTTGATCTGTTTAGCTGCCGAAAAAAACCCAAAAGAGCATAACCACTGAAAAAATTACTCACCATATCATAAACACCAACATGATCTTGAAAAAACGGAGTTGAATTTCTGTCCCCAAACGTCTTTCATTCTCTGTATAAATTCCTTGTCTTCCTTTCAGTAAAGAGGCAACTAAAAATCCATTTATTTAATATGTGGTATGAAGGGGTAGTGGAGTAACGAAAAAAAGCATAAAACAAGCACCAAACATAAATTTGTATTGTATCATTCCCTCTCTCCTTATTCCTCTCCTTATATGCAAAAATGTACCCAATTGGTTTTGGACCAATGTTCTTTTGTGTGTTGGCCCAGACACGCTAAAATCAATATTGCCTTTAAGGGCCCTGGCAGACAGGATATTTTGTTCCCCATGTGTAATTTCCTCGAGCGTGGCTGACAAAATGTCTGAACGTAAATTCCTGCTGGCATAAATGTAAAATGTAGGTGGGAAGCATGTGCATCATATAGCAACCTGAAGTTTCTTTGCAAGGCAACTTTGGGTTATTACATGGTGCATATGTTTTACTGTCAGGCTACTACATGAAAACAAATGTGATGCATTTGTTTTACCACTGCCGATTTGCATTAATGCAACATCAGATGCTGCTATTACCCTTTTAATATTCTTTAAAATGCAGAAACAGTGACCAATTTGTAAGAAGGAACTGCTATTTTTTCCTAAACTTTTCATGATCATAGTATTACATACTAAATTCTTCACTAATTTGCATGGTAAGTAAATACTAGCTATTTATTATAACCACAAGGTAACATTCCCCACTTTAGGGTGATGAACAGATTAGTCGCTCTCTGATAACAAATCTCCTGAAAATACTTTCCCACCGTCATTAATTTAAATCACCAGTGGAAAAACATATACACCACAGGGATCCCCAACCTTTTGAACCCGTGAGCAACATTCAGAAGAAAAAGGAGTTGGGGAGCAACACTAGCATAAAAAATGTTCTTGGGGTGCCAAATAAGTGCTGTGATTGGCCATTTAGTAGCCCCTATGTGGATTGTCAACCTACATTGAGGCTCTGTTTGGTAGTTCACCTGGTTTTTATGCAATCAAAACTTGCCTCCAAGCTTGGAATTCAAAAATAATAGTCTGCTTTGAGGCCACTGGGAGCAACATCCAAGAGGTTGGAGAGCAACATGTTGCTCACGAGCTACTGGTTGGGGATCACTGCACCATATGGTACTGTAGCCTGAAGTTGCCTCATGAGTTAAATATGCCAAGCATAGGCTATATATATGTTTTCCCATCGACATTTATGCAATGTGCAAATGGCCAGAGGGACAATATAGCATTTTCAGGAGATTATGCATTACTAATGCAATTGTGTGCCATAGCCCTTCAAAGCACCCCTTTCCTGCATTTAAAATAACATCTATTAAATTACTAGAAATAATTTTATATCTAAAGTACGCTTACCTGCTGCAACAGTTCTTCTAAATAGGATTGGATTCACAAACATTACGATAAGAAGTGGTGCATAGGTTGTGACATAATGAGGAATTGCATGTTCTAGTCCATTTTCACAACTGAAATCAAAACAATTCAAATACGATGACTATACTTCCAAAATGACACTATACTGCTGTTTGTTTGTTTTTGCACATGTCGACCCTACCTAGCCTGTATGAATGACAAGTGTGTTATGAGGCAGAATTTGGGACAATTCTGCTGCTTCCGGCGGCTGCCTGCTAGAGAGTGCTTGTCTATGTGTTCTTTTATGTTTGTTTTATTTACTTTTTGGTATTTTTATATCCTTTTATACCCTTTGTGGGGGTGAGGGAAGGGAGAGGCCATGGATTATGGAAAGACTTCCTGGCTGTAGAAGCGGTTGGGATATGCTTAGCTGAGAGCTGAGTGATACCGCATCCTGTAGGGGTCATATTACAAATTCTGCTCCCTGGTAGTGGCTCTCCGAGGAATGCGAGCCACTGTTCGGCTGTTAGCTGCTTGATTTAGCTGATCCACTGGATCCGCAGAAAAACTGAAAATCATATCATACTTACCGAGATTTTCATTTCCTGGACTGGAACATGGCAGTGGGCACACAAAGGGTTAATCCCTCCTGCCGTGAGAAAGGCACAGGAAGTGATGAATAAAAGGACTTCCCCCAGCTCTGGCGCCCATTCTTTCTGACTGATTACAATACCCCTGGGAGGGAAGCCCCTGCCCACTGCCATGTTCCAGTCCAGGAAATGAAAATCTCGGTAAGTATGATATGATTTTCAGTTTTCCTGTTCCTTTCACATGGCAGTGGGCACACAAAGGGACTTAACAAGCTAAGCATTTAGGGAGGGACAAAACAAACATAGACCAAGTACTGCAATTATACATTTATTCAGCAGTAGCCGCCTCCAAAATTGAATGCCCAAAACAGGCTAGATCCTTAGAATATGTATCAAATTTGTAATGTTTGGAAAAAGTGCAAAAAGATGACCAAGTGGCCGCTCTGCAGATTTCTTCTGCTGATACCTGGGCTCTGAGTGTCCAGGAAGCTGCCATCCCTCTGATGGAGTGTGCTTTAGGTGCTGGTTCAGGTGCTGACTGTAATGAATATGCTGTTACGATGCACTGCTTCAACCATCTTGCAATCGTGCTTTTAGCAGCTCTGTTTCCTGAATTATTACTTCCAATGGTCACCAAAAGGTAATCTGTTTTTCTGAAAGTTGCCACTTTCTTAAGGTAAATCCGTAAGCATTTGACTACATCCAAGGAGTGAAGCTTTTCTTCTTGTTGATTTTGTGGTTCCGGATAGAATGCAGGTAAGATCAGTTCCTGTTGCTGATGAAATCTAGATGGTACTTTGGGTATGAATCTATCTTCCGTTCTGAGTACCATCTTGTCTGGAAAGAAGGATAGCTTAGACGGTTTAATTGATAATGCCTGCAATTCTCCTACCCTTCTGGCAGATGTGATGGCTAACAAGAATACTGTTTTGAGGCACAGATTTTTTAAAGATGCTTCCTCTAATGGTTCAAAAGGGTGTTCCATTAACGCTTTTAAGACCAACGATAGGTCCCAAGGTGGAACTTCTGATCTGATGATAGGGCAAAATTTTTTCAATCCCTGAAAAAATCTTTTCAATAGGATACCCGAAGCCCAGTGAAAGTCAGTGTGTGCTGAAATCGCCGTCACCTGTCCTTTAAGCGTAGAAATACTTAAATTGCGTTCTACGCCTGCTTGTAGAAATTCTATGATGGTGACTTCAGATATTCTGAGAGGGTCATGACCTCTTGCTTTGCACCAATCAATAAAGACCTCCCAAGTTCTGGCGTACTTTATGTGTGTCGATTTTTTCTTTGAAGCTAATATGGTAGATACTGTGGAGTCTGATAATCCCAACCGATTAAGCTTTAGCCTTTCAGTTTCCAGGCTGCTAAGGCCCAACGGCCTGGGTTCGGATGTAACACCATTCCCTGGTGGAGAATAGTTGGAACTATTGGAAGGTGGAATGGCTCTTCCTGTATGAGCTCCATCAGTGTCGAAAACCAAGCTCTTCTGGGCCACCAAGGTGTCACAATGACCACATTTGCCTTGTCTGTCCTGATTTTCTTGAGAACTTTCGGAATCACAGCTAGAGGTGGAAAGATGTAAGCCATTCGAAATTTCCATGGGAAGGAAAAGGCATCCCAAAATATCGTTTGACTGTTCTTTCCCCAAGAACAAAATGTCGCGATCTTCTTGTTCTGAGATGTTGCCATCAGGTCTATGGAGAAGGGACCCCACTTGTTGTTGATCAGATTGAAAATTTCTTGACTGAGTTCCCATTCTCCCACTGTCGGGAATTTCCTGCTGAGCTGATCTGCTAGGCAGTTCTGGACTCCCGGTATGTAACAGGCCGACAGACCTATTAGGTTCTCTTCCGCCCACGAAAAAATAGCTATGGTCGTGGTCAATAAGGTTTTTGATTTGGTGTCCCCTTGCTTGTTTATGTAATTGACCACGGTAAGATTGTCTGATTTTATCTGGACTTCTTTTCCTCTGACTATTTCGTGGAATCTTATCAGGCTTAGTAGGACTGCTTTCAATTCTCTTCAGTTGGAGCTCTTTCTGCTGTCTTCCTTAGACCAAATTCCTTGGCACGTTTGTGTCCTGCAATGTGCTCCCCAGCCTATTCTGCTGGCATCCGTTGTGACTGTCTCCATGATCTTTGGCATGAAAGATATTGGTTTTTTCAAGTTCTCTTCTTCTAACCACCAAGCTAGGGATAGTATAGTTTTCTCCGATAAAGAAATGGTCTGGTTCGACTCTGGATGGCCCTTGCTCCATTGTGTTAGGAATTCCATCTGTAGTGTTCTCGTATGAATCCTTCCCCATTTGACCGAGTCTATTGTAGAGCTCAGTTTCCCGAGGACTTGCTGGCAGAATTTCACTGAAACTTTGTGTTTTGCGCAAATCTGCTGTACTTGATATTGAATATCTGGTATTTTTTCTAGCGGGAGTCTCAGATGGCCTTCCTGTGTGTTGATTGTTGTTCCTAAGAACAATATTTCTTGAGTTGGGGTCAGAAGTGACTTTTCCCAATTTATTAACCAGCCCTAACTCTGTAGAGTGGTTACCACAATCCTTAAGTGCTCGGTCAGCAACTGGCATGAAGAAGCTTTTATGAACAGATCGTCTAGATAAGCAAAGATCTGAATTCCTTTCATACGAAGGTGTGCTAAAAGAGGTGCCAAGATCTTTGTGAATACCCTGGGACCTGTCGCCAACCCGAAAGGGACTGTCTTGTATTGAAAATGTTTCCCCAAAATGAAGAAACGCAGAAATTTCCTGTGTGGTTCTTTGCCATCCAATCTCCATGGCAGATATGCATTGTAATTGTTCTGATGGATTCCATTTTGAATGTTCTTACATGGAGATTTTGATTGAGACTTTTCAAGTTGAGTATTACTCGAATCAAACCGTTGTGTTTCTGTCTGAGGAATAAATGGGAATATATTCCTGAAAAATGACTTCTTTTTGGAACTTCCTCTATGACCCCCTTGTCCAAGAGATCCATGATGACAGATTGGAGACATCCTCTGTCTTGGTCTGATCTCTGTCAGTCTGATGACACAAATTTTCTTTGGGGTATATTCATCAGTTCCAATGCATAACCTTCCACAATTGTATTGATGACCCAGGAATCTTGTATATGTTGAGCCCACACTGTCCCAAACGCCCTTAATCTGCCACCTACTTGGGCCAGAGGGGCTCGCGCACCTTCATGCTGTTTTCTTCTCAGGTTTCTGATCTCTTTTGTCTTGGTTACGAAACCTGGATCTCCAGGGCTTATGGACAAAGGGCTTTCCTGGTTTGTATTGTTTGGTATCCCGGAATGATGGTTTCTGATTTCTGAAATTCCTTCTATCCTTGCGATCTTGCGGCAAAAAAGCTGATTTTCCCGCTGACGCCTTGGAGATTATTTGATCTAAACGTTCCCCAAAAAGGAATTCTCCTTTAAATGGCAGGGAGCAGAGGTTATGCTTGGACTGAGAGTCTGCATGCCAATGACGCAACCACAGTGCTCGTCTGGCTGCAACTGCAAGGCCCATGGATCTGGCTGCCACCCTTGCTCCCTCAAGGGAGGCTTCAGAAGCAAAATTATTTGCTGTTTTAATGTCTTGAATTATGTCCAGAATTTTATCTTGATCTGCTCCTTCTTTAACCGCTTTCTCAACCTCAGATATCCAAATGCTGTTGGCTCTGGTGAGTGATGTGGTTGCTACCGTTGTTTTGCAAGCCTTTCCTCCTGCAAGGTACAGCTTCTTTAGAATGGCATCTTGCCTTCTTTCCATGGCATCTTTGAGGGAAACACCCTCATCAACTGGCAATGTTGTTCGTCTAGCCACTCTGGTGATTGCCGCATCTACTTTGGGAACAGCATTCCATGATTTCACATATTTTTCTGAAAAAGGAAACATTCTGTTAAACCTCTTAGATTCCCCCATTTTTCTGTCAGGGGTTTCCCATTCGGCATTTATCATGCTAGCAATCACATCATGGACCGGAAACACCTGTGTTTTCTTTTCTCTAGTTCTGAACATTTTATCTTGTTTGGGTAGCTGTTCTTCTTCATCTAAGTCTAGTGTGATTCTCATGTGTCTTATTAGAGGCTCAATAAAATCAATATTGAAAGCTGATTCCTCTGCTTCATCTGTATCTGTTTCTGATATTTCCCCTTCAGAGGAAATAGAGTCTCTTTCTTGTACTGTTCTAGATGATCCGGCTGTCGTCCCTGCACTGGCAGCAGGTATGCATCCTTGTTTACTCAGATTATGCATTACTTTACCCATGACTTCATCTACCATAGTAGCCATGGATTGCTTGAAGGTGGATTGCATCCAGTCCATCATGCTATTCAGTTGTTCCATGGGAGGATTGCTAGCCTCCATTAGGCATTTTTTGCACAGCCTTTTATCCAGCATGGCTGGTTCACCACATGCTATACACTCCCGTCTGGAACTTTTACATCTTTCTGGCTGATTTTCCTGTGATGGGCTCCTATAAATAAAAAGGAGTAAAGTTACTTACATTTTGAAAAGTCTGTCCCAGAAGCTCTCTCCTTAGATAATGCTTACCCCCTTGAGCCTGAGTGTGAACGCCTGTGATTCATTACAGACAGCCTGCAAGAGATATGCACACCGCAGGTTAGTCATTTTACCAAACCTGAGCTCCCAGCGTGATTTAATCCATATCCACAGGTAACTACTTCCACCTGGGACCAGCAATGCACTACTTCAAGCACTCTGCTTCTTTTTAACAGCAGTAAGACGCCAGACAAAAAACAGCATAAAATGGTTGAAATGTTTGTCTATACCACGCCTCCCGTCCCTTTTAATCTTACCAGGAAGTGCGCACATGCGCAGTAGTGCTTCCGGGTTAGGCGTGAGGTCATTGGGCGCATCAGCGTCTTATTGCGCATGCGCCGTCTGAAGATCGGCATTGCGACTTACAGCGCTGCAGGCAACGGATGGCCATAAGCCCGCCGGCTTCTCCTGCGGCTCACATGAGAACCTGTATCTCGGCCAGAGGAGCTTCAAACAGAGGAGAGCGGCTCTGCTGGTACATTGTGGGGGTATTGCATGACAGGAAGAAAAAGAATGGGCGCCAGAGCTGGGGGAAGTCCTTTTATTCGTCACTTCCTGTGCCTTTCTCACGGCAGGAGGGATTAACCCTTTGTGTGCCCACTGCCATGTGAAAGGAACAGGAAAAAAAGATTCCTGTGCCTGGCTCGGAGATGAATTAAGCGGGTCTGGTAGTGAGAGGTCTTGCAGTGATTGAGAGGACTTGGTAGCTTGCACTAAGAAGCATCGTTTTACTATTGCCCTTTTCGGTTGGATTTAAGTGTTGTGCCAGCAAAGGGTGTACTGATATGACAGGAGGGATCTGAATCGGCTGGAGGCAATACTTTTGGGACCTGTAGTGTATAGTACAGAGCAGTTACTGTGCCTATGGTCGCATGGCATGGCTGGTAAGAGTGTGGATATTCCTAAGGCATTGAGTAGCAGATTTGTGGATGTAGAGCGGGGAGGGAACGACGATTGAAAAGAAAAAGATTCAGGCCGTTTTTACCATCAATTATTCTGGGAAATGTGAGATCACTACCTAATAAGATGGAGGAATTGGTTGTGCTGACTCGGAGTGAAGTGGTGCCAGCCCGGACATATGACAATTAAGGAATGTTTATGTAATCCGGACATGGAGCTGCTTGCATATTATTTGCCTAGAGAGTTTTCTCAAGTTATTATGATTGTGGTTTACATTCCCCCTACGGCTAATGCGGTAAGGGCTGTGTTAGTTCTGTGATAGCTAAACTACAGACACAGCATCAGAATGCATTTATGGTAATTTCTGGGAATTTTAATCATGTCACCTTGACTAAAGCCTTGCCGACCTTTAAACAATATGTAGACTGTTGCACAAAGAATGACAAAGTATTGGGTTTGTTTTATGTTAATGTTATGGATTCATATAGTTCATTTGCTCTTCCTGCACTTGGCAGATCGGATCATAATATGCCACAATATAAGCTATTGGTGCAACGTCAGCCTGTGACTATTAAAACTATTCAAAAAACTGTAGTGGATTTCTAGAAAGTTTAAAACTGATCTTCAACCAGTCTGTATAAATGGGGTTGTTGTAGATATGGTAGAGGAATATAAATACCTGGGTATTTTTATTGATAATAGTTTGAACTGGGCCAAAAATACAGCGGTACTATATAGGAAGGGCATGAGTAGGCTTTTCTTCCATAGAAGATTAAGATCATTCAATGTTTGCAAGGAAATTATGCTAATGTTTTATGGTGTTGCGTGCCTGGGAAGTCGACTAAAGGTAGCTGATGTAAATAGACTTAATAAATTTATTAGGGGGACAGGTTCTGTTTTAAGTTTGAGATTAGAGACTTTAGAGATGGTTTTAGAGAAGAAGATGTTGTCCTAATTGATGAGTATTTTCGGCAATGATTCTCATCCTTTACATGAAAGTTTGGAATCATATCGTAGCTCCTTTAGTAATCTATTGATTTTACCTAGAGATCTTTTTTACCTGCAGCTTTTGCTGTTTTTATATATTCTCTTTCAAGCAGGTAGTTGTGATTGTTTTAGTTATTTATGATTATTAATGCTACAGTATATTAAAAGTATTTCTTCGTCCGAGCACTCTTCTTCCTGTACTGATTGGCGATTGGCGGCGAATGCGCAGTAGGAGGCATTTGCCGGTTGTATCTACTGCGCATGCGCCCGAATTTCACAAAGTTTCCAATTTTTTGAAAACTTCGTGACTTTTGGCGCATGTGCAGTAGTTTCAACCGGCAAATGCCTCCTACTGCGCATTAGCTGCCAAATACAAGAAGAAGAGCGATCGGATGATGATGGCACCCTTGAACTCAGCAAGAGAGGACCTGCATGGAGGGGTGACTAACAAGTTAGGGGCATTTGGTCGGGGGGAGGGGAGCCTACGGGGGGAGGGGTTTTGCGCCGAAAGGGTTTCCTTCTCCTTTAATGAAAGCAAATCTCATCACCAATGTTCACATATCTATTGGTAAAATGTTTCTTGGAAGAAAGGACCTATATCACATAAATACTCTTGATTTTCGAATGAGATTTTGGACAGGCATGTGTCTGAATACTCAATCCCAATAGGTAATAAAAAGTACAAAGTTTGCTGAGGTACAGAAACCCATAGCAACCAATAAGATGCTTGCTTTTAAAAAGGTGACCAGTAAATGAATCTTGCTATTTGGCTGCTACATATGACTAGACCTGTAGCAAACTTTTTATTGCATAACTTATATGTTTTTAACTTAAACATGAAAATAAAATGAAAAACGAAATGACATGCAGACATTAAATACTTACTTGGAAACCGAAGGATAGTAAAGCATAGCAACACCTTCAATGCACAGCATCAGTGCCAGGCCCCACGTCATCATGTGATACAAAACAATTGTGCTGGAAAGAAATCATTAAAATATTAATTTAATGGGTCCCTATACATATCTTGATACAAACTCATAAACTTAATGGTATTCATAAATAACAGATGCAAAGCAAATTGTTTATTGAAAAAAATGTCTATAACTTTATCCAGTGTACAGTATTTTATCCATAGTCAATCATTGTTGCACAGTTGCATGCATTGCTATAATCATAAAAATATCACCCTACAATTGAAAACAAGGAGTTTTCAGGTGTTTGGTACACAGTATTTTTTAAAATCCCATATGTGGTTAAGATGACAAGTGCTAATGTTAGTACTTTTGTGAGATTCTGGAGGCAGATTCAGGATCTTGCACTATTATATACAAGTAATTTTATCCACATATCTGTTGACATGTGTGAAAATAGTGCACATGGAAATCAAAGCTACTCAATATTTGGTCCTTGCAGAGTAGATTACAAGAGCTCACAATAATCGCCTGCATAATGGATTTCTGGTTATCTGTGCATTGGTGTAATTATCTATTAGATTTTTCATGATAAAAACAATAGTCAAAAAGTATGTTTAACACAAGCCCTGTTCATTTGCACTGATGTAAGTAGGTTAACAACAAATCTACTATTTTGGGATTAGGCTGAATCCTGAATATTTCATGAAGGATTCAGGCGAATCCCAAACTGAATCATGCCCTGCACGGGTAAAAAACCCACAATTTTCTTGTTAGTGTGATGAAAAGTCACAAGATTTAACCACTAGTTCAGAGACCTTTTCATGAGGTCTTTAAAAGTATCACAAGGGACTAGAACAGGTATTACACTGACCTGCTACAGTATGTATGAGATATATGGCTGATTATTACTAGAAAGTCTGTGTGAATGGTTTGGCACAAAGCACATTTCTACTTTGCTCCTTGGGCAGAGAGACTCAGTCCCGTGACTATCATACTTTTTCATTGACAAACCATGGCAATAGTTGATTGCATTCCTGCAGTCATATGAAAATACTACATACTTCTTTTCTTTTCCAATCTCAATGCAATCTCTCATGCAAATCATGTGAATCACAGAAGGTCATTTTCTGCCTTTGTCACATGCAGATTATACAGTATGTGAATGAAAGACTGATCCAAACTGGATGAATTAAATTGGCAACTACAATAAAGCCTTGTGATGGGCTGAGGTTCAAAAGCAACTATTATCTATTCTATTCATGTGTATGTGTCCATCTGTCTTCATTTAAACAGATTATGCCTATATTTCTATTTGTATTAATATAAATGTAGTAGTTATTTAGTTGCACAATCATTACAATAACCAGTAAACTGAAGACTGAAACTAGTATAACATTTTTTTTGCAAATTGAATATTATTTAACTAGCCTAGCTGGCAAACCACTGATATGGCCATGATATTACAAATTTACAGGCAATATACAGTACATACAGGTACATTTAGTTTAATTTGTCTGTCTGGACCCACTGAGTTACAGCCCCAGTCCTGATCCCCTCACAACCTATTTTGCCAATTTGTTTGGTCCATTCCAGACCCACCCAAAATTCTTGTCCCTTTATATCACGACTCAGTATTTTTTTAAGCATTGCAGGTCTATTTGTAGAGATTTGTAAATGCCTGATTTACTGTTACATTGTGTAGAGACTACAAATCAGTTATACCTTATTCCTGCAGATCTACGAACCACGAGGTAGGCATCAATTGCATAGCAAAATAACCACCAGGAACTTGCACTGTAAAACAGCTGTATCCACATCTACAAAAAATGTACATATTTAGAAAGTAATGTAATGTAATATTAAATAAAAAAACATTTAACAATTTAGTGGAATTTTAGCCTATTTTTTCCATTACAGGGGGGGGGTTCATACGAGTTAAATCTACAATACTGTTTGCCAATGCAGACTTTTCACATAAACTTTCCCTCTTATTGTCACAGAATGTACTCTTTTACTGAATACACCAGAGCAATTTTCAGTAATATGACACATTCTACTCATATACTGTATATAAAAATACATAAGTATTGCCGTATACACAACACTACACCATAATAACTTACTGAATGCAAGGTCACACCTGCCATGAGGTGAAGTGAAAACCTTGCATTACCAGGGGTGGCAAAAAAAAAATGCTCCTGGTAACTTTAATAGTGAATTTCCATATAATACACAAAAGCCATGAATATCCTGTAAATCATTTCCTTATAAATGGTGAGTTCTGATGTCATCAGTTATAAATGGTGAGTTCTGATGTCATTTCTGTCACATGACTCACTGAAACTTGTGTATTATAATAAATAAAGTACCCCCCGTTGCAAAATATGAGGATATTAGAAGTTACCTCGGAGTTCCATGACCTGTATAAAAACATTTGGCCTTCGGCCTCGTGTTTTTATATGGTCATGAAACTCCTCAGTAACTGATAATATCCTTATATTTTACAAGAGGGGGTACTTTATTCACTATATAATAAACAGGAAATTCTGTTCTTCTAGTGCAGGGATTAAATTAAATTAGGGATGCACCGAATCCAGGATTTGGTTCGGGATTCGGCCTTTTTCAACAGAATTTGGCCGAATCCTTCTGCCTGGCCGAACCGAATCCGATTCCTAATTTGCATATGCAAATTAGGGGCGTGTGGGAAATCGTCTGACTTTTTGTGAAAAAACAGGGAAGTAAAAAGTATTTTCCCCTTCCCACCCTTAATTTGCATATGCAAATTAGGATTCCGATTCGGTTTGGCATTCGGCCGAATCTTTCACAAAGGATTCGGGGGTTCGGCCAAATCCAAAATAGTGGATTCGGTGCATCCCTACATGAAATGAAGACCACTCCCAGCTAAATCAATTTAATATCACAATAACAAAATATCACCTTACCAATAAAACCTGAGGCACTGCATATATTATATTTATCTATAAAGCCAAGATATTCCACAGCACTGTGCATAGAGGTAAAAACATCTGGCATACAGATAGACACAAGTAATATGGGATGGGCCCTACCAATTACAAATAACTTTCAGCAAGGCAGCCATCAGTAATCAATGGGCCCCATACCACTAAGTTATATGGGATATCCCCCCCCAAAAGGAACCCCCAATTACTAAACCATTGTTCAGATGGGCTTCTGGATGAAGGACCCTGGCAAAATGTATAATGGGACCTCAATGAAAAAATAAATACCTGGCCACACTTGTGACATGTCAATCACACTTTTAAGTCTCTTGGCACACTTCTGCCATGGGACACCTGACTGTAGTACCCCCTCTACATCATTTTAATGCCGTAGAAAATAATAAAGAAACACATACCGCACTTCCAACACAAAAGGTTGAAGGCCAGATGTCTGAAGAATTCATTAGTGACATGTTACTAATGAAACCTGAGGATGATATCCATACTGATGATCGAATTAAAATGCCTAGGAAGAAAGATGTATATTGAATGAATATTGTCCATTAAAGTATAGTAATGCAGATACACAATATCAAACAAATGCCAACAAAAATTGTGTGTTTTTTTTCTGAGTATTGCTTCCCAGGACAGTATTTCATGGACTGCAAGCTCTTGGGCAAGGCCAAGGAGCTCATTCTAACATTGTATTTTGTACACTATCAAACAAGGGATTAGTCTGATATATTTGGGGGGTGTCATCATACATTCATATACTACTAGATTACTACATTACTACTTAAAGGGGCTTCACACACGTGTTGCAGAGTGTTGAGAGTTGCTTATGGAGGAGATCCCCTTACCTAGGCAGCCCAGCAGGTCACAGACAATAACTAGAAACAAGATCCTGGAGGAGGAAGGTTTAGGAAACATTGATCTCCCATGTCTCCTGTAGCCCTGCATTGTCTTGGGCAGCAGCTGGACAATGGTCAGCAAGAGACTCAGCAATCCACTGCCGAAACACAGCGAGCCATAAACCTGAGGCTGGAAATCAAGCACTAATTGTGTAGCTGCATCCCTGTTAGGGCAGCAGAACGTCTCCAGCCTTGGGGAAGCCATCCTTGGGCACGGAAGCCCGCTGTCTTCCAGGAGGCAGCAGCAGAAGAGAAAGTGTTGGGGTAGATGTACGCTACCTCCTGAGCTTCATGCTACAGCACTGCTGATCACGGGAATAATGTGATCATGTGCCTTTACAATCCCCCCAGCTATGTGTCTGTCTCGTTTGGCTCAATGCTGGCTCCTCTGTTAGTGAAGTGATGGAACAGCAGGCATTCTGTAACCTTTTCAATGACCGCCATTCACACGGCTGCCATATGTACCAGATTCTACTGTTAAATAGGAATGATGGGTTTGCTTCCATGTCTGTGAATACAGATTGTTATGTAAAGCTTGGTGGAGGAGGAGGTGAAATATGAGAGACTTCCTCCCTCCCAACTCACACTTGTCTTTTCAGCTGTACATTCTGCCTGTTGTTGCTTGGGCATGCAGAGTTAGTGTTATCTCCTGAGATATTGCATTACAAAGGCTTACGGGCTAAACACTAAACACATATCTGTGAACATAAACCAAGAAGGGATTGGGGGGAATATTCATTATTCATTTCTAAAGTTGCTAATGTTTATTCTTCAGCTTGCTTACACTGACAGTGTGTGATTTGCCATTGCTGATGTGAGAAGGACTACATAGAACTTCATGTATGTGGGATCTGTTATCCAGTATGATGGGGACCTTGGTAAGAGATCTAGTGATTATAATAATGTTATCATTAGGGCAGGTGCACACAAAGCTACTGGGGGAGACAAATCAGTCCTTCGGGCAACTAATCTCCCCGAATTTTCAGAAGTTTCCACTTTGGAAAACAAAGTGCCCCAAGTGAAGTGCCCCAAGTGCCATCCCGCCGCCGATTTAGATTCAAGTCGGCGGGGAGGCATTTCGGGGAGATTAGTCGCCCGAAGAAGAAGCAATTTGTCACTAGCCAACTAATCTCCCCCAGTAGTTTCACATGCCCCTGTCCTTAAAGGGATCCTGTCATCGGAAAACATGTTTTTTTCAAAATGCATCAGTTAATAGTGCTACTCCAGCAGAATTCTGCACTGAAATCCATTTCTCAAAAGAGCAAACAGATTTTTTATATTCAATTTTGAAATCTGACATGGGGCTAGACATTTTGTCAATTTCCCAGCTGCCCCCAGTCATGTGACTTGTGCCTGCACTTTAGGAGAGAAATGCTTTCTGGCAGGCTGCTGTTTTTCCTTCTCAATGTAACGGAATGTGTCTCAGTGGGACATGGGTTTTTACTATTGAGTGTTGTTCTTAGATCTACCAGGCAGCTGTTATCTTGTATTAGGGAGCTGCTATCTTGGTTACCTTCCCATTGTTCTTTTGTTTGGCTGCTGGGGGGGAAAAGGGAGGGGGGTGATATCACTCCAACCTGCAGTACAGCAGTAAAGTGAAGACAGACGCGAAGATTTGGGGAGATTTAGTCGCCCGGCGACTAATTGACTCTTCTTCGTGCTACTAATCTCCCCAAAAAGGGCTTTTCGGGGAGATTAGTCTCCCGAAGACAGCAAAGTGGACCTGCACCCCAAGTATTCATTGCAAATCCTTTTCGATCATCTTACTTTCACAAAAGTGGAAAGTGAAAGTAATTGACTGCCACACCTTTATGCCTGAGGCAGTCAAAATATGATTGACAGCTCAGATTTCTAAATACATTTATAACAGGTTTGTATATTAATAATTGAAAAAAAGAATGGGGTTTCAAGTCTAATTTGCAAAGGACTTTTATTATACAGTTTTAATGTCTGGGTGACAGGGTCCCCTTTAATATAAATCATACTATTAATAATTTTTTTTTTCAATGAATAATAAAAGAAGAAAGCATGTTAACGGCCATGACACATGCGAAGATTAGTCATAATAAATTTGCCCAAAATCTCCCAAAAATACTTTCCGACTTTCAAAAATGTAAATCACTTGCAAAACATGCATCACTTTATTTGCTTCAGGCATCCTCGGAAAAACTAAGCAACACAGATGTTTTCATACCAGTAATTTACATTTTTACTGACAGGAAAGCAATTTTGGGAGATTAGTTGCCTGCAGTAAAGCAAATTTATCACAGGCAACTAATTTCCCAGTGTGCCATCACCTAAAGATATTACAGGCACTACCTGATATAAAGGTTGTGGTGTGGTTTTGTTTATGTAAGTTTAGTGAACACACAGGCACACCCAAACTCTTAGGGCTATTCCACACGGGGAGATTCGCCCGCGACAAGTCGCCGCGGTTAGAAAATCAAGAGTAGCGGCGACAAAACGCTCGTCTTGTCTTGCAATAGGCAAGACAGAGAAACGCAAGATACCTGCCACACCAGGCTACTAAAAAGCGCCAGTAGCCTGAAAACGCATGGAGACCCTTTTCGAAGCGACAAGACGCGGCAACAACGAAAAAAGCAAATGCATAGGAAAGCATACGAAAATGCGTGTAGCAAATAGACGAGGCTACTAACAGCGGCGATACATTACGACATGACGCATACGTAATTGCGTATGCGAGGACACGACCGTAGATTTCACGACCGTAGATGTCACGGCGACAAGACGTAGGCGTGAACGTATAAATCACGGCGTTAACACGGACCCGCGAATTTCAAACTTTGTTTGGTCGAGGGACATCGCGGTGCGACTTTTCTCCTGCGCCAACACATTTTGGAAAAATGTCTTTGACAAAGCTGTATGTTGATACAGACAAGCTGATTCAATTGGTGGAAAACCGACCTGCTCTCTATATGACAGAGCAACCGTTATATCACAACAAAATTGCTAGGAGACAATTGTGGGATGAGGTGGCGGTTGAACTGTTTGAAGGCTGGGAAGCTCTTTCGGATGTTGAAAAAAATTTGCGAGGTAAGTGATGGCCACAATTTTAGTTGATATAAAGTTTAGGGTATGTCTGCCACTTTCTTTTTTTTAAAATTGTTATACCGACCGAACCTTATACTGTTATAAGCTTATGTAGGGGGTATGCATACAGCCTGTGGATGTGTTTTTTTTTTCTATATAGGTATGTGGTAATCATTAGTATGGCTTTTTCTTTTTGTTTAGTACTAATATTTATTTTTTCTTTGTCCCAGTCAAAGAAATGCAAATGCGCTGGAAGCATGTTCGTGATTGCTTTCGTAGGGAAGTGGCTGCCCAGAAGACAGACACACGGAGTGGTGCATCGCCTTCCAAACGGAAGAAGTACATCTATGCAGAACATTTAACATTTTTACTACCTGCTTTTGCTAAGAGACAGTAAGTCAATAATCCTCCTTATTTTTGGGGGGTCAATAATCCTCCTTAATTTTGGGGGGGGGGTTGATCAATGCTACATCATCATTTTTGGTAGCTTATGAAAAGTTTGAAAGTATGTCTCCTTATCAAAACTGTTATAATTACTTATTTTCCTATTTCTTATCTCAAAATTGTTACAAAGTATGTTATTTGCACCTGTTAGCTGTTCTGAGCTCTCTGGCAAAATTAAGTTAGAAACCATTTTTTTTGGCTGTTCAGTGCGGAGAAAAGAGGGACTTTCCAGTACAAATGAGGGACTGCAGGTTGAGTTGTAAAAAAGTTGGGAGGTATGCATCATACTAATCTTGGACTGGGCCTATATAGAAAGAAGATAAATAATTGTTATTGGGATAACATTGTAGCCTTTGATTATATGAACTTCAGGTGGACTCAGTGAACTCCATTTGAATTTTACCTACCCTGGTATATATATGTATTACTGTATATGTATGTAACACTACAATGCAGAGGAATGCCAGAGTATACAAAATGTATGCATTTAAGGAAACAATGCCTTGTTGTAACAGTATTATTTTTGTATTTGCCATTAGAACTTCTAGCAATCTGGATGATGAGGTTCAAGAAACAGTGGATCCTGCAAACAATAACAGAACTGTTACACCAACTGGCACTCCTACAAGACCTAGCACTTCCAGTACCACTGTCACCTCACCTGGCACTTCCAGCAGTACTCGCACTCCACCTGGCACTTTAAGCAGCACTATCACCCCACCTTCACAATCATCTCAATCTGACATCACTCGGGCAGCAAAAAGAAAAAAATCAAACATTTCATATGGTGATGTACAAAATATGCTGTCCAAGTTATGTGATTCGGTCTCATCTTCCAGAGAGGCTTCCCAAGAATCTTCTGCTAAGAGGGCCTATGCCTTTGAGGATTCTCAAGAATTTGCCTTTTATACTGGTTTAATTCCAACCATTATGATGGTTCCTGAGGGGCATATGCAAATGCTGAGAATGGACTTTTTGCAGTTGCTATATAAATATTTACCCCAAGGCAATAACGTACCAAACAGGCCTCTTATGCACCCACCGCAACCATTTCATCAACCCCCACAATCATTCAGTATGCCTCAAAGTAGTACCCCAAACCCTTATCCTTACCCTTTTCCATACCCTTCGACTTCACAAGCATGGGATCCTTCCCAAAATTCATTTACCGACCTTTAATATAATTACTGGTTTGGTATACCATTAACTGTTATGCAGTTTATTATGTTTATTAATGTATACTGTTTATTCAAACAGATTGCACTTTGCACTTTGTCTTTTTTAGTTATGTTTTTGCACTTTTTTTTCCATTGTTTCTAAATAAATGGTGAACTTGTTAAGCTCAATTCTTCCTTGTCTCCATATTTTTATAAAAATGATAGACAGATATCCATAAGGTGGAAAGCTTTTACTTAAAAAACTATTTACAAAAAAAAAAAAAAAAAAAAAAAATTACATAAGCTGGTTTTCCAGGTCCAGCACCCGATTTTTAAGCTGCCGCACTTCTGCCACCAGCCGTGCATGGTCCCAGTTTTCATCGTCTTCTATGAAAAAAAAAAAATATAGAATTATTATAATAAACTCATGTTTAAGTATATCATAACATTTTTTTATGTGGGGGGTGTGATGTCATCTTGCAGCTACCTTCATCTGATGCACGAGCCTCCTGTTCTGCTACCTCCACTGGCAGCTCTGCTTCCATGAACTCCTCTGCAGCTTCCACATCGGACTGCTCAGCCTCCAGGAAATCTGCCTCCTCCTCAAGTGGAGGCACTTGCTCTGCAGCATCAGCAGCTCTGGCCTGTGGATGTCCCCCCTCCTCCATATCAGAAAGCTCTGCCTCCTGCTCAACAGCAGCTCTGGCCTGTGGATGTCCCCCTGATAGAAAATTATGTAATCAATTAATGGATATATTTAATATATGTATTGTTAAGGTTAGTTTAGAAATAGTAAATACTCACTGAGATGGTGCAGCTGCACTTGCATAACATAATCTGGGTCCCTCCGCTTTAAATCTGACCACAGTCGCTGCAATGTGCGGCGGTCCAGATTTACCCCATGGTGATGCCTCAACCTGCGCCGGAGCCTGCGCAGCAGGCTCTGCTTATGTGCCCTTTTGTTGGGCATCCACATAGGCAAGTTGTCATAGCTTTCCGCCTGCAGAAAGCTAGCAATTTCCCAAGTCTGTCCATCAGTAAGGGAGTTCAGACCCACCATTCTTGCGACTTTGCAAAAAACAATGACGCAGGCTCTAAAACGCACGACGTAACGCACGACGTAACGTATGAAGCATGACGCGTACCGTCGTATACGGGCGTATTGTCGTGGCGTATTTTCTATATTCTTTGACGTCTGCGTGTTGTCTTTAGACAGTTCTGAGGGATAGTCCCTCTTTTAACCACTCAACCCTCTATCACATCCCTCTTTTGTACTGGAAAGTCCCTCTTTTATCTGCACTGCCAGAACAACCAAACAGTTTCTAACTTAATTCTTAATTCTGCCAGAGAGCTCAGAACAGCTAACAGGTGCAAATAACATACTTTGGAACTAACTTAATTGGCTTTTGGAAGAGAGCTCAGAACAGCTAACAGGTGCAACTAAGGTACTTTGTAACAATTTTGACTCTGGTTGGTGCTGGTGGTGGTGAACTACTAGGAGGAGCAGCACACCAGTAGGGATGTAGCAACTGTTCTGCGGCGAACTAGTTTGCGCAAACTTCAGCCGTTCGCGTCATTTCAATCAAATGATTTTCATTCAATCGAACGCTAAAATCGTTCTAATTGAACGATCGAACGATTTTAGCGTTTGATTGAATGCAAATCATTCGATGAATGCTTGCAATCGTTCGATTCGGAACGATTTTTGCGGGTGTTCGAAGTTCGCGAACGTTAGCATTTCTGTCGGTGTTCGCAAACCGCATTCGCGAACACATAATTGGCAGTTCGCTATATCCCTACACACCAGTCCCACTCCCCAACACAGCTAGACTAAAGCACTGGGCTCTTACAGTAGCAAAGTAAATTGTCATTTTAGTAACATTTCAGAAAAGACAACTGAGTAACACCAATAGATTGTGAAATAAACAGTTTTTTATTAATACAATGTAGACAATGAGTATTTTAATTATACGTATCTATGCAACTGTATGCAACTGTATGCAGACTAAATTCGGTTCAGCTGCCATGGTATAGCTCCATCAGGAGACATGAAATAATTTGCAAACTGATCCCGAACTCTCATCCCTCCTGTTGGACCTCTAACAGGGGCCCAATCAATATCTGGGATATCATCAGTCAGGGTGTCTTGAAAGTGATAGCCATCCCTAAGGCGAACAAAATTGTGTAGGACACAACATGCTTTTATTATAATGTCCACAAACTGGGGTTCCAATTGTATACTTGTATGGAACACACGCCATTTGTTTGAGAGAATGCCGAAAGCACACTCTACCATACGTCGTGCTCTTGATAAACGGTAATTAAAAACACGTTTCTCTATTGCCCTTTGTGACCCTGGGTAAGGCCGCATTATATTTTCTGTGAGACCAAAGGCTTCATCTCCCACAAAAACATAAGGCAAGGAAGGTGCCGTGGTCCCAGGCAATGGTCTAGGAAGAGGTATACCAAGTGACCCTTCTGATAATCTGCGTCCCAATGCCGAATGCCGGAAAGCACTGGCATCACCAGTGCTTCCATAGGATCCCACATCAATGATAGTGAAGCAATAATTGGCATCAACACTAGCCAGAAGGACAACTGAAAAGTATTTTTGTAATTAAAGTACTTTGATCCACTTTTGAATGGCATTGTAACTCTGATGTGCTTTCCATCCAAGGCCCCCAAGCAATTAGGAAAATTGGTGTGTTTGTAAAAATCTTCAGCAATGGTACGCCAAGCATTTTCATTTGGGGGCGGCATGACAATTCTTTGCAGCTCAGTCCAAATAATCTGGACTCGCCGCGACTATTCGCCGCGACTTTTAATCCTCAATCGCTGGCGAAACTTTGGCGCTGGCGTCTATGGGAAATCGCGCAAAATCGCCAGCGTAAAAACACACGCGGCGATCTTTTTTCTATTGTCGCTCGAAATCGCCTAGCGAGGCGATTTCGAGCGACAATAGAAAAAAGATCGCCGCGTGTGTTTTTACGCAGCGATTCCCCATAGACGCCAGCGCTAAAGTTTCGCCAGCGATTGAGGATTAAAAGTCGCGGCGAATAGTCGCGGCGAGTCAAATCGCCGCGCTATCGCTTAGTGTGGCCTTACCCTTATAGTGCTTCGACCAATTAGGAATTGAAAGTACATAGAAGCAAATGACTGTCCAGTCGCTAAAAACCTGAAGGAAAAAGAAAAGATAAGCATTACTACTCTGATAAAAAAAAAATATATTATGATAGGGAGGACCTGTATTATTGCTAAAATACACATATACCTTTCTCTATCAATCTATCTATCTATCTATCTATCTATCTATCTCTATATATGTATACAGTATATCCAGCATATATATATACACACACACACACCAAATTGCCCATACCAGTCACCTAAAACCATATATATCACAAAGAAGCAGCAAAAAAAAAAAGCATACCAACCTTAGTGTCACACACAGCCGCTCCTCTGGTGAGATTGAACCCCTCATCAAACTTTGGGCACGACACAGTCCTGGTTTTACAATGCTGAGAAGTTCATCAAAACTTGCAATCGACATTCTGAAATACTTGAAGAATTTATCAGGATAGTTCCGAAGTTCACCATATAAAACATGAAATTGTCCATTCCTTAGCCGCTGATCAGTTAAGGGATGAACCCAATATTTTCTAGCAGCAGCAGCCCTTTCCTGTTTATCTTTCTCTAGCAAATAGAAATATAAGTAAACCAAAAAAAAAACAGCAGCCAAATCTGCTTCCATTTTCAAAAGACGCTGCGAAAACACGCCGAAGTAAACACGCCAGCAACAACAACACTGTACTGTTGGTACTTCCGTCCTTTACCCATAATACAGTTTGGGCGGAGGAAGTACTGGGATGCACCATGGGAAACATAGTCGCGCGTGAGCCAAATCGCTTCGTTTTTTATGCCTGTTTTTTTCATGCGCTTTGTCGCCGCTACTCTTGATTTTCTCACCGCGGCGACTTGTCGCGGGCGAATCTTCTCGTGTGGACCAGCCCTTAAGTGTCGGGTGGGATTGACACACACCTGGAACATTCATAAAACACTACCGGCACACAGAACTGCTCCTCCTCAAGGTGATCCTCTGTATTTATTGTGCCAAACAGGCTGCACATATTTGGAGGGTAAGGACATGGTAGGGAAACTGAGGAAGGGCCATGCGGTCCCGAAACGTTTGAAAATTGAAGTGTTGTGAGCACCATGGAATAAAGTTTGGGATTCACCCGTTTGTAGCAGACAAGGTATTGGCTTTCCATTTATTTTTGACTATTTCACTGGCGAGTGGCTAGGCCAGAGCCTCTACCAAATTCCCCTATCTGGACTTTAATAAGGACATGGTAGGGTACTGAGAACAGTTATTTTTCTTAGATAGATATGGCTTAGTTTCTTAGAGCACTTTTTGAAACTGCATCTGTGGAATACATTTGTGGATAAAAAAATGTAACTATTGCAGGCAATCCAGTTAGCAGCAGTAAGGCTAATGTGAAACAGCCAATGGGGGTGGATCTGTTGTGTGTGTTCTGTGCAGTTTTCAGCACAAAACTGTGTAAGTATGCATTTTCATTCCAAATATGCTCGCAGCTGCACATAGGCAGCCTAGGGTGACAATAACCTCAGGGCTAGCAAGGTATTGGCTTGTACTAGTGCAATGACAAACAGCGGTTTCAAGATCAGAAGGGAGATAACCTAGGCACTGGGTTGAAATATAAAATGCATTGTGTGTTAATTCAGTTGTACAACAGACATAGAGCCACAGAACACACATCAGGGAACAGTAACACAAAAAATAAATAAAGTGTTTTGAAGTAATGAAAATATTATGTAGTGTTGCCCTGCACTGGTAACACTGGTAAAACTGATCTGTTTGGTTCAGAAACACTACTATAGTTCATATAAACAAGCTGCTGAGTACCAATGGCGGATATTGAAAAAAGGCTATATGACACAGGATAAATAGTGGATAGCAGATAACATTATATCCCAAAGAGCTCATCTGCTGTGTAACTTGAGCCTTTTCTCTTTTGAATAGCTGCCCCCCATTGCTACACAGTAGTAGTGTTTCTGAAGCAAACTCAACAGGTTTAGCAGTGCAGGGCAACACTGCATTATATTTTTATTACTTTAAAAGGAGAAGGAAAGTTGTTAACCACTTGGGGGAGCCAAATTTTAGGCACTCCCCAAGTGAATGTATTTACTTACCTGAAATCCCGGGCCGGTGCTCCTATCAGTAGTGATGGGCGAATCTGTCGCGTTTCGCTTCGCCGAATAATTCGCAAATTTCCAGCGAAATTCGCGAAACGGCGAAAAATTTGCGAAACGAGATGCACGGCCCGATTTCGTCGCGCGTCAAAATATTTTGTCGCAGACGCAAATAAGTGTTTTAACGCGCGCCGTTATTTTTGACTCGCACTGCAATTTGATGAAACCCATCTTCTATGGGTGTTTTGTTTGTATAACCTTTTTTCACCTTTGGGGCTACAAATAAAAAATTTTCCCTTAGTTTCAAGCTTTGTAGTCTGTGATGATAAATGAATATGGTATCTTTTGCTTTGTGTCTGAATGTGCTGAATTGGATTGGACTCCATGGGAAGACCAATACACATGCGTGTTTCACTTAGTATACTGCTACACACATGCCCTGCATTGTTAGAGGACTCCTATCTTGGAAAAAATGGCTCCCATTTTGCAAGTTTCTTAAACTTTTAACGTTTGTGGATTTTTTCACATTACCTCTGGTCAACTGGTAATGGTATCTACTACTATTCTATATCACTGTTTAACCAAAAAGTACCATCTGTACTTTATATATCTAATAGTAGATTACTAACACAAGTACAACTAATAAATCTGAACAGATAGTATCTGGATGCTTTGTATCTCAGATAAAAATGAATAAACCATATGTTTATGTGAATGAACCTTATATTTACATCATGTAATTGTAATGATTCTGAAATACTATGTAATGTAATTTTAATGACTCCGATTAAGAATAGTCATCGTTGTGTTATTAGAATCCAAACAATTTCAAGTACCATGTGAGTATTAGTTTAGTTAAATGAAAAATTAACTCAAAATATAGAGATATAATCATATAAAAACTTTTTTAATATATACAAAATAGCAGAACGGTGCTAGGCCAACAGATGTATATCTACATTACAGTGGAGAAGGAGGAGGAGGAGGAGCAACGACCCTCTGAAGGGACTCCACTATCTCCCTGACCTCTCCCAGATCTTGCCTGATGGCATTGACCTGGTGGATCAGGGTGACCAGGAGCTCAGTGTGGTCATAGTAGGCATGTTCAGTCTGTGTGCCTACACTGAGCTCCTGGTGTGGTGGTGGTGCCTGGTCCGGTGGTGGTGCCGCCGCCCGTTCGGGTAGTGGTGCTGCCCCGTGAGGTGGTGGTGCCGCCTGGACAGGTGGCAGTGCTGCCTGGTCAGGTGGTGAAGGCGGTGCTGCCTCGTCTGGTGAAGGCGGTGCTGCCTCGTCAGGTGATGGCGGTGCTGTCTGGTCAGGTGGTGGTGGTGGTACATCCCCATCACCATCAGAATCATCCTGGATCCACTCAGCTGGCAATGAATAAATTTCAGTTTGAGTAACACAGCAATTGCATTTGTACAGTATGAATTATACAGGATAAGGTGTCATGTTGTAACTACAGGAAAATTAACTTTATTGTAGTTAAGAAGGGAAACCTATTTATTCCGTTTAAATAAATCTACCTTTATGTGAAGTAAAATTCTTATTAGCCTTGTCACAGGCCTAAACAAATACACATTTGCTCCAAAATACCAAAATAAATAGGAATCAAGTGCAGGGCAAGATTTACATAGTAGGCACCCCTAGGCCCACTGGCATTCGTCGCCCCTGTCCCCTCCCCTTTATTCGGGCAAATTTTTATCATCTGGACAGGAGCAATGGGGATTGCTGCATGGGAAACTATTGTATCTCCTGTGCATCCCCAGTGTTTCTGAACCAATATGGGTGTGGTTGGGCAGCATGCCGCCCCCTAAAATCCTCTAGCCCTAGGCCCGGGCCTTGGTGGCCTTTCCACAGATCCGAGCCTGATCAAGTGGCTTTATTGTAGTTAAGAAGGGAAACCTACTTATTCCGTTTAAATAAATCTACCTTTATGTGAAGTAAAATTCTTATTAGCCTTGTCACAGGCCTAAACAAATACACATTTGCTCCAAAATACCAAAATAAATAGGAATCAAGTGGCTTTATTGTAGAAGGGAAACCTATTTATTCCGTTTAAATAAATCTACCTTTATGTGAAGTAAAATTCTTATTAGCCTTGTCACAGGCCTAAACAAATACACATTTGCTCCAAAATACCAAAATAAATAGGAATCAAGTGGCTTTATTGTAGAAGGGAAACCTATTTATTCCGTTTAAATAAATCTACCTTTATGTGAAGTAAAATTCTTATTAGCCTTGTCACAGGCCTAAACAAATACACATTTGCTCCAAAATACCAAAATAAATAGGAATCAAGTGGCTTTATTGTAGTTAAGGAAACCCATGTATTCCATTTAAATAAATCTATTATAATCTGTTTAAATAATCTCCATTTGACAGCTCATTTACTTGTTATCTAACTTGTCTGCAATTATGTCAGTCAGTCAAAGTCAACTGCTCCAATCCTAATTACAGTATTGCTGTAAAATAGCAAATCATTATAAGATGTTTTCTTTTTAAATAACTCTACCTTCAACCTCCACGCGCAGATCTTCAACAAATGCGCTGTGGCGTCTTTTTAGATCACTCCAGATCCTCTGGAGCTCCCTTAGGCTTAAGCGCAAGCGGAACTCCCTCCGCAGCCTGCGCCTCAGCCTCTCCATTATACTCCGCCGGAGTGCCTGGATGCCTCTCACACCAGGAGGGATATTGTCGTATCCCTCCTGGTGCAGGTACCTGACGAAGTACCGTAGCTGGTCTCTGTTCATCATGCCAGGTCCTGCCATTTTCAAACTGCACTCCTACAACTGTAAGCATGGGCGTGGCTATTTATAGTGGCGACGCCCGTTTTTGACGCGCGCACGACGCGCGCACACATGCGCATGCGCAAACCCGCATACATTGATTTTTTTAAATAAATTATGATATTAAGTCACACTAGATTTGGTAATTAGGCACTATTAGAAGTAACATTATTCCCCTAGCTATCATGCATTGATTTAAATAAGAGACTGGAATATGAATAGGAGAGGCCTAAATGGAAAAAGTAGCAATGACTAACAATACATTTGTAGCCTGACATAGTATTTGCTTTTTAGTTGGGGTCAACTCATTGACTCACATTTAAAAGCTGCAAAGAGTCAGAACTTAGAAGAAAAAGGCAAATAATTAAAACCAAATTAAGAATTTGCCATACTATTGCATACTAAAAGTTACCTTAAAGGTGAACCACCCCTTTAAGGGCTTTGCACTGGATCTATGAATACGTTGTGTAAAGTGTTTGGAAACAAAGGATGGCGTGTGTTCTCTTTGAAGGTTATGGACAGCAAACTGGGACAAGACTGCTTGTGAAGTTGAAAGTTGCAAAATAGCAGATGCAGCTGAAAGTGGGATTTAAGATGGACACCATCTAGGAATGAAATTCCTCTTTCCATTAAGCAAACTGTGTTGTCTCGTTTATTTAACTCAAGGACAAAAGCATTCACAGAGGACAAATTCCATCTAAATTATTGCTTACAGCATGAATTTAAGTAGAGTTTATGGCTATGTTTGCGTCACCCAGGGTTGCCAGGTTGGTTGGTTTCCAGTCAAATTTACTGGGCTGATGGTTGGGGCCTGTTTGGGCCTCTGTGTAATTTGAATGCCAGGGCCTATTTTGACTCCCAGACCAGACATGGCTTTGGGGCTACCATTAAAACATTTCCCTTACTTTTAAGCTTTGTACACAGTGATAAATGTATATATGCCATGTTTTGCTTTGAAATCAATGGGAAGAGCAATTCGCACCTATGTTTCACTCAGTTACTGCTACACACACATGCCCTCCCTGTATACATTTTTAGAGCACTCCTATCATTTCAAAAGAAAGAATAATGACTGAGGCACAGGACTTTTGGCCGCAGTCGTTTCAGGGGTAATAATAGTGTGAATACTTTTGACAACCAAGCAGCAAGCATTGTTGTAATCAATTGTATTAGAGCCAGAAGAATTAAATGAGGCAAGCCTTAACCCGAAGAAATTAGCCCACTAAGCAGCAAAAATAGAAGCAACATAATTAGAAGCCATGTTAGGCCTCAACCTCCAGAAGAAATTAGCCAACTAAGCGGCAAAATTATAAGCAACCTATTTAGAAACCATGTTAGGCCTCAACCCAAAGAAATTAGCCAACAATGGGGCAGTATTCGAAGAAACATATTTAGAAGCCATGTTAGGCCTCAACCACCAGAAGAAATTAGCCAACAATGTGGCAGTATTCGAAGAAACATTTTTAGAGGCCATGTTAGGCCTCAACCCAAAGAAATTAGCCAACAATGTGGCAGTGTTCGAAGAAACATTTTTAGAAGCCATGTTAGGCCTCAACCACCAGAAGAAATTAGCCAATTTAGCGGCAAAATTATAAGCAACCTATTTAGAAACCATGTTAGGCCTCAACCCAAAGAAATTAGCCAACAATGTGGCAGTATTCGAAGAAACATTTTTAGAAGCCATGTTAGGCCTCAACCACCAGAAGAAATTAGCCAACAATGGGGCAGTATTCGAAGAAACATTTTTAGAAGCCATGTTAGGCCTCAACCACCAGAAGAAATTAGCCAACAATGTGGCAGTATTCGAAGAGACATTTTTAGAGGCCATGTTGGGCCTCAACCACCAGAAGAAATTAGCCAACAATGTGGCAGTGTTCGAAGAAACATTTTTAGAAGCCATGTTAGGCCTCAACCACCAGAAGAAATTAGCCAACAATGTGGCAGTATTCGAAGAAACATGTTTAGAAGCCATGTTAGGTCTCAACCACCAGAAGAAATTAGCCAACTTAGCGGCAAAATTATAAGCAACCTATTTAGAAACCATGTTAGGCCTCAACCCAAAGAAATTAGCCAACAATGGGGCAGTATTCGAAGAAACATATTTAGAAGCCATGTTAGGCCTCAACCACCAGAAGAAATTAGCCAACAATGTGGCAGTATTCGAAGAAACATTTTTAGAGGCCATGTTAGGCCTCAACCACCAGAAGAAATTAGCCAACAATGTGGCAGTGTTCGAAGAAACATATTTAGAAGCCATGTTAGGCCTCAACCACCAGAAGAAATTAGCCAACAATGTGGCAGTATTCGAAGAAACATTTTTAGAGGCCATGTTAGGCCTCAACCACCAGAAGAAATTAGCCAACAATGTGGCAGTGTTCGAAGAAACATTTTTAGAAGCCATGTTAGGCCTCAACCACCAAAAGAAATTAGCCAACAATGTGACAGTATTCGAAGAAACATTTTTAGAAGCCATGTTAGGTCTCAACAACCAGAAGAAATTAGCCCACTAAGCAGCAAAAATAGAAGCAACGTATTTAGAAACCATGTGAGGCCTCAACCCAAAGAAATTAGCCAACAATGGGGCAGTATTCGAAGAAACATATTTAGAAGCCATGTTAGGCCTCAACCACCAGAAGAAATTAGCCAACAATGTGGCAGTATTCGAAGAAACATTTTTAGAGGCCATGTTAGGCCTCAACCACCAGAAGAAATTAGCCAACAATGTGGCAGTGTTCGAAGAAACATTTTTAGAAGCCATGTTAGGCCTCAACCACCAGAAGAAATTAGCCAACAATGTGACAGTATTCGAAGAAACATTTTTAGAAGCCATGTTAGATCTCAACCACCAGAAGAAATTAGCCCACTAAGCAGCAAAAATAGAAGCAACCTATTTAGAAACCATGTGAGGCCTCAACCCAAAGAAATTAGCCAACAATGGGGCAGTATTCGAAGAAACATATTTAGAAGCCATGTTAGGCCTCAACCACCAGAAGAAATTAGCCAACAATGTGGCAGTATTCGAAGAAACATTTTTAGAGGCCATGATAGGCCTCAACCACCAGAAGAAATTAGCCAACAATGTGGCAGTGTTCGAAGAAACATTTTTAGAAGCCATGTTAGGCCTCAACCACCAGAAGAAATTAGCCAACAATGTGACAGTATTCGAAGAAACATTTTTAGAAGCCATGTTAGGTCTCAACCACCAGAAGAAATTAGCCAACTTAGCGGCAAAATTATAAGCAACCTATTTAGAAACCATGTTAGGCCTCAACCCAAAGAAATTAGCCAACAATGGGGCAGTATTCGAAAAAACATTTTTAGAAGCCATGTTAGGCCTCAACCACCAGAAGAAATTAGCCAACAATGTGGCAGTATTCGAAGAAACATTTTTAGAGGCCATATTAGGCCTCAACCCAAAGAAATTAGCCAACAATGTGGCAGTGTTCGAAGAAACATATTTAGAAGCCATGTTAGGCCTCAATCACCAGAAGAAATTAGCCAACAATGTGGCAGTATTCAAAGAAACATTTTTAGAGGCCATGTTAGGCCTCAATCCAAAGAAATTAGCCAACAATGTGGCAGTGTTCGAAACTACATTTTTAGAAGCCATGTCAGGCCTCAACCACCAGAAGAAATTAGCCAACTTAGCGGCAAAATTATAAGCAACCTATTTAGAAACCATGTTAGGCCTCAACCCAAAGAAATTAGCCAACAATGGGGCAGTATTCGAAGAAACATTTTTAGAAGCCATGTTAGGCCTCAACCACCAGAAGAAATTAGCCAACAATGTGGCAGTATTTGAAGAAACATTTTTAGAGGCCATGTTAGGCCTCAACCACCAGAAGAAATTAGCCAACAATGTGGCAGTGTTCGAAGAAACATTTTTAGAAGCCATGTTAGGCCTCAACCACCAGAAGAAATTAGCCAACAATGTGGCAGTATTCGAAGAAACATTTTTAGAAGCCATGTTAGGTCTCAACCACCAGAAGAAATTAGCCAACTTAGCGGCAAAATTATAAGCAACCTATTTAGAAACCATGTTAGGCCTCAACCCAAAGAAATTAGCCAACAATGGGGCAGTATTCGAAGAAACATATTTAGAGGCCATGTTAGGCCTCAACCACCAGAAGAAATTAGCCAACAATGTGGCAGTGTTCGAAGAAACATTTTTAGAAGCCATGTTAGGCCTCAACCACCAGAAGAAATTAGCCAACAATGTGGCAGTATTCGAAGAAACATTTTTAGAAGCCATGTTAGGTCTCAACCACCAGAAGAAATTAGCCAACTTAGCGGCAAAATTATAAGCAACCTATTTAGAAACCATGTTAGGCCTCAACCCAAAGAAATTAGCCAACAATGGGGCAGTATTCGAAGAAACATATTTAGAAGCCATGTTAGGCCTCAACCACCAGAAGAAATTAGCCAACAATGTGGCAGTATTCGAAAAAAACATTTTTAGAGGCCATGTTAGGCCTCAACCCAAAGAAATTAGCCAACAATGTGGCAGTGTTCGAAGAAACATATTTAGAAGCCATGTTAGGCCTCAACCACCAGAAGAAATTAGACAACAATGGGGCAGTATTCGAAGAAACATTTTTAGAAGCCATGTTAGGCCTCAACCACCAGAAGAAATTAGCCAACAATGTGGCAGTATTCGAAGAAACATTTTAGAGGCCATGTTAGGCCTCAACCACCAGAAGAAATTAGCCAACAATGTGGCAGTGTTCGAAGAAACATTTTTAGAAGCCATGTTAGGCCTCAACCACCAGAAGAAATTAGCCAACAATGTGGCAGTATTCGAAGAAACATTTTTAGAAGCCATGTTAGGTCTCAACCACCAGAAGAAATTAGCCAACTTAGCGACAAAATTATAAGCAACCTATTTAGAAACCATGTTAGGCCTCAACCCAAAGAAATTAGCCAACAATGGGGCAGTATTCGAAGAAACATTTTTAGAAGCCATGTTAGGCCTCAACCACCAGAAGAAATTAGCCAACAATGTGGCAGTATTCGAAGAAACATTTTTAGAGGCCATGTTAGGCCTCAACCCAAAGAAATTAGCCAACAATGTGGCAGTGTTCGAAGAAACATATTTAGAAGCCATGTTAGGCCTCAACCACCAGAAGAAATTAGCCAACAATGTGGCAGTATTCGAAGAAACATTTTTAGAGGCCATGTTAGGCCTCAACCCAAAGAAATTAGCCAACAATGGGGCAGTGTTCGAAGAAACATTTTTAGAAGCCATGTTAGGCCTCAACCACCAGAAGAAATTAGCCAATTTAACGGCAAAATTATAAGCAACCTATTTAGAAACCATGTTAGGCCTCAACCACCAGAAGAAATTAGCCAACAATGTGGCAGTGTTCGAAGAAACATATTTAGAAGCCATGTTAGGCCTCAACCACCAGAAGAAATTAGCCAACAATGTGGCAGTATTCGAAGAAACATTTTTAGAGGCCATGTTAGGCCTCAACCACCAGAAGAAATTAGCCAACAATGTGGCAGTGTTCGAAGAAACATTTTTAGAAGCCATGTTAGGCCTCAACCACCAGAAGAAATTAGCCAACAATGTGGCAGTGTTCGAAGAAACATTTTTAGAAACCATGTTAGGCCTCAACCACCAGAAGAAATTAGCCAACAATGGGGCAGTATTCGAAGAAACATTTTTAGAAGCCATGATAGGCCTCAACCACCAGAAGAAATTAGCCAACTTAGCGGCAAAATTATAAGCAACCTATTTAGAAACCATGTTAGGCCTCAACTACAAAAAAAATTGCCGACAATGCAGCAGTAGTGTCAGCAACAGCAGTAGGAGCCTTGATAGACACCCACCAGACTTTTGCCAAATAATGAGGCATTAGTAGCATCAGCAGCGGCAGTCATGTTGTAACTTTTAATCAACTATTTATTAGAGCCAGATGAATTAAATGAGGCAGGCCCCAAACAGAAGACTTTTGCCAAATAATGAGGCATTAGTAGCAACAGCAGCGGCAGCGACAGTCATGTTGTAACTTTTAATCAACTCTATATTAGAGCCAGAAGAATTAAATGAGGCAGGCCTCAAACAGAGAAGACTTTTGCCAAATAACGAGGCATTAGTAGCAACAGCAGCGGCAGTCATGTTGTAATCAACTCTATATTAGAGCCAGAAGAATTAAATGAGGCAGGCCTCAAACAGAAGACTTTTGCCAAATAATGAGGCATTAGTAGCAACAGCAGCGGCAGCAACAGTCATGTTGTAAATTTAAATCAACTCTATATTAGAGCCAGAAGAATTAAATGAGGCAGGCCTCAAACAGAAGACTTTTGCCAAATAATGAGGCATTAGTAGCAACAGCAGCGGCAGCAACAGTTATGTTTTAACTTTAAATCAACTCTATATTAGAGCCAGAAGAATTAAATGAGGCAGGCCCCAAACAGAAGACTTTTGCCAAATAATGAGGCATTAGTAGCAACAGCAGCGGTAGCAACAGTCATGTTGTAACTTTAAATCAACTCTATATTAGAGCCAGAAGAATTAAATGAGGCAGGCCCCAAACAGAAGACATTAGCCGCAAAATTGTAAGAAAAATATTTAGAAGCCATGTTAGGCCTCAACCAGAATAAATTAGCCAATTTAGCGGCAAAATTATAAGCAACATATTTAGAAGCCATGTTAGGCCTCAACCAGAAGAAATTAGCCAACAATGTGGCAGTATTCGAGGAAACATTTTTAGAAGCCATGTTAGGCCTCAACCAGAAGAAATTAGCCAATTTAGCGGCAAAATTATAAGCAACATATTTAGAAGCCATGTTAGGCCTCAACCAGAAGAAATTAGCCAACAATGTGGCAGTATTCGAGGAAACATTTTTAGAAGCCATGTTAGGCCTCAACCAGAAGAAATTAGCCAATTTAGCGGCAAAATTATAAGCAACATATTTAGAAGCCATGTTAGGCCTCAACCAGAAGAAATTAGCCAACAATGTGGCAGTATTCGAAGAAACATATTTAGAGGCCATGTTAGGCCTCAACTACTAAAATAATTTGCCGACAATGCAGCAGTAGTATCTACGATAGCAGTTAGGGATGTAGCGAACTGCCGATTTGGTGTTCGCGAACGTCGTTCGCGAACACCGGCAAAAAATTCGAAAGTTCGCGAACAGTTCGCGAACTTCGAACACCCGCTAAAATCGTTCGATTCGAACGATCGAAGGATTTTAATCGTTCGATCGAACGATTTTCATTTGAATCGAACGATCGAAGCATTCGATCAAATGCTTTTCATTCGATCGAATGCTTACAATCGTTCGAACGAATGGAAATCGTTCGATTTTTAGCGGTCGAAGGAATTCGAATGGTCGAATGGTCGAATGGTCGAACGATTTGTATTCGAATCGAACGCGAACGCAAAATGCGAACTTAGCGCGACGTTCGCGAACATTCGGCGGACGCGAACGGTCGAAGTTCGCGCAAACAAGTTCGCCGGCGAACAGTTCGCTACATCCCTAATAGCAGTAGGAGCTTTGATAGGCCCCCACCATAAAAAAATTTGCCGACAATGCAGCACAGCAGCAGTACTACTAGGGCTAGTAGCAGGCTACAGCAGCAGCAGCAGCAAGGGCAGCAGGTGCAGACAGATGGGGAATGGGCAATACTACTGAGGAGGAGAGTATGGGCAGCAATGGAGAGAGGAGGCTAAATCTGTGGAGGAGAAGGAGGAGAGGAGGCTAGTCTCTGCTGTCTGCAATGGGCACTTGGATATCCCTGCTTATCCATGCCTCATTCATTTTAATGAACGTCAGCTTATCCACGCTGCCAGTGGATAGCCGTGTCCGCTTCTCAGTGACCACCCCACCTGCGGCACTGAATACACGCTCTGACAGGACACTGGCAGGGGGGCAAGCCAGCACCTCCAGAGCGTACTGTGCCAGTTCTGGCCACTGGTCGAGCCTCGAGACTCAATAATGCATGGGGTCATCGTCAGGGCGAATGGCATCCTGCACGCTGACTGACCCCATGTAGTCAGCCACCATATGCTCCACCCGCTGCTGGTGGTGGCTGGGCCTGCTGCTGGCCGTTGAGGCTCGAAAAAGCTCTTCCACACACCCATGAGATCTCTGCTGGGTGTGTGGAGTAGTGGAGGCCTGAGAAGTAGTGATGGACGAATTTATTCGCCAGGTGCGAATTTGCGGCGAATTTGCGCGATTCGCCGCCAGCAAATAAATTCGCAAAATGCCCGTGAAAATTCGTGGCAAAAATTCGCCGGCCTCAAAAAAATTTTTCGGAAAAACGGACGCCGGCGTCAAAAACGGACGCCTGCGTCGAAATAACGGGCGCCGGCGTCAAAAACAGGCACCAGCGTCAAAAACAAGACGCCGGCGCCGTTTCGCTAATTTTTCACCGTTTCGCGAATTTCGCGCGAAATTCGCGAAGTTTTCTGCGAAGCGAAACGGTGCAAATTCGCCCATCACTACTGAGAAGTGTCAGACTGGGGGAAGGCCTCCACTAATTTTGAGCACAGAGCCTTCCTCAATTGACCCATCCTCCTCTCTCTCTGGCTGGGTACAAGGAACTCCCCCACCTTTCCCTTGTACCGTGGGTCAAGCAAAGTAGCCACCCAATAATCCTCCCGGTCTTTGATAGAACAGACCCGGGGATCGCTTCGGAGGCAAGTCTGCATATGGGCAGCCATGTGAAAGAGGTGCCCCCGACCAACCTCTTCTTGACTGCCCTCCAGATGCAGCAGGTCATCTGGCTCGACCTGCCCCTGCTCTGTACCCTCCCAGCCGCGGACAATAGCTGGGGTGGTTGGGTGGCATGTGCCCTGCTCCCCATGCTGCGCAGTCACCCAGTCCTCCTCTCCCTCATCGGGCACCATTTCCTCCTCAGCCCCCTCTGCCTGCCTACGGGGCCTACTCTCCTCCTTCTCTTCCTCAGGCACGTCACCCTCCTCTAGCAGCCCATCCAACGTGCGCTTGAGGAGGAACACCAGGGGTATCACATCACTAAGACACGCATTGTCCCTGCTAACAAAGCGTGTCGCCTGCTCAAAGGGGGCAAGTACTTGGCAGAGCTGCCTCATTTGCTGCCACTGCTCTGCACTAAAGTACCCCAAATCCGCCCCCTGAGTACCCCTGGCACTGTGCTCCAGCAGGTAATTGCTGACCGCCCAGCGCTGCTCTACGAGGCGCTCCACCATGTGCAGGTTGGAATTCCAGCGCGTCGGCAGGTCACAGATGAGCCAGTGGGGTGGCAGACTATGCTGCCACTGCATCCATGCCAAAGAAGCGCTGGCGGTGGGGGACCTGCGAAAATGGGCACATACCCTACGTACCTTCTCCAGCATGTCACCCAACCCTTGGTAGCTCTTGAGGAAACGCTGCACCACAAGGTTGAGGACATGTGCAAAGCAAGGCACGTGGGTCAGGTGCCCTAGTTGGATGGCGGCCAGCAGGTTGCGACCGTTGTCGCAAACAATGTTACCTGCTTGGAGCTGGCGGGGAGTGAACGACCGCTGCACCTGAGTCTGGAAGGCAGCCATGAGCTCAGGTGCAGTATGACTCCTCTCGCCCAGGGAGAGGAGTTGCAGCACAGCCTGACATCGCCTGTGCTGCACTGAAGCGTAGCTGCGGGGACGCTTCAGGGGTGGCTCATCCATAGTGGAGGAGGAGGAGGAAGTGGACTTGTGGGGTTTGCCCTGTACCCCACGGGGAGGCACCTGTAGCCTGAGGGGAGCACCCCGGCTTGCACCCTCCCCAGCACTCATGAGGGTGACCCAGTGCGCAGTGTAGGTTATGTACCTCCCCTGCCCATGCCTGCTGGTCCACGTGTCAGTGGTGCAGTGCACCCTGCCGCCAACAGCATGATCCAGCGACAGGGACACATTCTCCACCACCTGCTGGTGGAGGGCAGGGACAGCCTTCCTGGCAAAATAATGGTGGCTGGGGATCCGCCAGTTAGGGGCAGCGCAAGCCATCAGCTGTCGGAAGGGGGCTGCTTCGACTAGCTGATAGGGCAGCAGCTGCACTGCCAGAAGTTTTGCCAGGCAGCCATTAAGCCTCTGCACTTGGGGGTGGCTGGGGGAAAGAGGCGTCTTGCGGGTGAGGAACTGGGGGAGGGAAACCTGGCGGGACAGGGGCCGCATTGAGGAGGAGGAGGCTGCAGAAGAGGCTGAGCTACACAGTGGCTGCCTCTGACTGTGAGCCCCAGAATCCTCTTCCCTTGCTGCAGGGTCTGGGGAGCTAGCACCTCTTCCCTGAGGAATGGGAGGAGGTGGACAGGAAGCACCGCTGCCCCCCGGTGCCCTGCCACTTTGGTGCTGCTCCCACGTCATCCTGTGATGACGTTTCATATGGGAACTTAAAGCTGATGTTCTCATATGTGACCCTGCCTGCCCCCTTCGAACCTTCTGCCGGCAGAGCTGGCACACTGCTACTGCCTGGTCCTCTGCATGGCACGTGAAAAAAGCCCACACTGCTGAAGTGCGGGCCACTGCCTTGCCTGCTGTGGAGGGTTGGGGATGGTCCCCACCCGTACGCCCATAGGCTTTGGACCTAGGCGCAGTGCTGCCCTGTTGCCTGCCCCCCCTAGCAGTGGTCGGTGGAGCCGGCTCTTCATCCTCATCAACAACAAACAGTTCCCCCCCTGAACTGCTGCTGTTATCCTCTGGAGCCGGCTCCCAGGGTCTGTCCCTGTCATCGTCCTCCCCCAGACCAGACCCTGCCTCATACATGGCATCAATACCCACATCCAGCATGCTGGTGTCTGACCCCACACCAGCAACTTGCTGCCCTGCCATAAGGGGACCCTGCCCAATATCCCCTACTGATGTGGGCTGTGACATGACCTCCTCCTCTTCATCAGACATGAATGCCCCCTGTACTGTTAGGACAGGTATATGTCTTTTCATTTGATTACAGGTATGAGCAGTCCTTCAGCTCCATCTACTGGACACTTGTAGATATTTCCTGGTGTTAGTTATTTGTTTAATAAAGTTAGTTATTGACCTCTGATGTCATAACTCCAGGTCACAGGAAGTAGGTGTTTCCAGCCTGTGCAGTTCATCTCATGTGCTTTCAGCTTTCTCCATGCTAAACAGGCCCTATGCAGCATTGTTGGTGAGTGTATACAGTTCTATTTGTTTAATATACTCAGCTTTTGCATCTTAGATAGAGAGGTTTGTTTCTGTTTGGTAACAGATTTATTACATCTGTGTAATGTATATGCATGTGTACTGTATGTATATTGTTTTACCAGTCCAGCCTCTTATACCTCTTTATTTGTATGTATTTCAGTTTTACCCTTTCATCTTTAAATACCCATTAAACAAGTTAACAACTTACACAGTGTGGTACTTTGAAGAAGGGTTATCTGCCTGTCAATCTTACTTCAGACAGTGAGCAGGACAGAACAGTAGACAACATCACGCATAGCTGATGCAATACAGCACAGTAAAACAACAGCTGGTATCAAGAGGCCCACAGGCAGAGTGGATTAGCAAATACCACAGAGATACAGTACAGCTTCAGTTAACATAGTACCACGTGCTAACTCTTATCAAGATTAGACGGCAAGATGTCCGAACGATCAATCAAGACCAGATCTAGGGTGTCACATTCATCCAGACTCTCAAACCTCTCCCAGGTGTCTGACGCTGCGCTTTTCCGTGCAGAAGCTGCCGCTGCACTAGCTCAACTCACATTTACTGGGAAGGAAACAGAGCTAAAATTAGAGAAGACACGCTTAGAGGCTATGATGGAGGCAGACAAGGCTCGTCTGGCAGCTGAGAAAGAGGCAGAGAAGGCAAGGTTAGAAGTGGAGGCAAAGCTTCAAATGGCACGCTTAGAAGCTTCAATTGAGATTCTTAATTTACGTAAGACGGTGGCAATTGCGAATGCCAAGGCAGATGCATTAGATGCAGTTCTTGACACTACAGAACAAGCAAGTCAGAAATTCACTATGCAGCCTGATGTAAAACCAGAAACTGCTATGCAACGTACTAAAGAATATGTGCTGAAACATTCACAGGAGTACAGTCCATCAATGCCAAGCCTAGAAAAGCTTAGTGAATACAGAGACAGTGATAGTAGACATAGTATACCTCTCCAGAACATTCCTTTGCAATGTGACTACAATGTGCCCGTAGTTACCTCTACCCCACCACCAGATGGTGCTCTGTTACAAGAACAAAAGGATTTCAAACAATTGTATCCTGTTGATGTGAAAACTCCTGCAGCCAGATACTATAATGACATTCAGAGGACTTTACCTGTTACTAATAAATACAGCTATCCTCCTGTTACACAACCAGTGGTTCCTGATAGAGGCAGTCATTCTCCATAGGGAGCATACCAGTACACACCAGATGTCAAGCCAGCGCTTCCTATTAAGCCTGATTCAGACCAACTTACTGGCAATCAGCAGATGTCAGACTTAGTGAGATTTATGGCATGCAGAGAAATGATAACATCAGGCCTTGTTCAGTTTGATGAGAAGCCAGAAAACTACAGGGCTTGGAAGGCATCATTCAAAAATCCTATAGAGGATCTACACCTTTCATACAAAGAAGAAACAGATCTCCTAGTGAAGTGGCTAGGTCCAGAGTCCAGCAGACAAGTGAAAGGCATTTGGGCAGTATATGTCAATGATTCTTGTAAAGGACTACAGATGTCATGGCAAAGGTTGAATGAAGATTATGGAGCTCCAGAGAAGATAGAAAAATCCCTGTGGGACAGGATTGACAACTTTGGGAATATCTTTGAAAGAGATTGCAGCAAGAAACTTAGAGAATTCAGTGATCTGGTAATAGAACTGTTGGCAGCAAAAAATGAAGGTTGCTTTCTAGGACTAGATAATCTTGATTCCGCTAGAGGAATAGAAGACCTTGTAAAAAAGCTGCCAGATTCTCTAAAAAGGAAATGGGCATCACATGGGACCATGTACAAGGAAATACATAATGTACTATTCCCACCATTCTCTTATTTCGTGCAATTTATCTCTCAACAGGCAAAGATGTACAATGACCCAGGGTTTGCTCAGACGTTCCAGACCTTTGGTGACAACAAGCCAGAGAAATACCGATACAAGAACACCCCTCAGAGAAGTTCCATCAGGGTGCACAAGACTGAAGTATCTCAAGCTACAGGAAACTCTGCTGCTTTCACTGATGCCAAGACCATGGACTTAACTAAAGGATGTCCGATTCATCACAAACCTCATCCTCTGTACAAATGCCGAGGCTTCAGAAGTAAGTCCCTTGATGAGAGAAAGACTTTATTAAAACAAAACAATATTCGTTACCGTTGCTGTGCCTCAAATGCACTTAGTACACTGTCTTTACACCAGAACCTCAGAAGAGAGCTGCAGATCCCTCTTTCCACCTTGTCCATACTTCTACAATGTGAGGGAAAACTATGACATGAATGTTTGGGTAACTATGCAATCCTCAGTGTCTACGTACAAATCCTCTTGCAAAGAGTTTGAGGATCATGTAAGCCACAGTATCTTTCAGAGAACTACAGAAGATGAGACGGTTGCTCCTTCTCTGGAAGATCTTGCCTTTATGAAAACAATGAAGGAGGGTTTCTACAGAGCAGAAGACAGTAGCTGGGTAGCTCCTCTACCCTTCAAACCACAAAGAAAGCAGCTACCAAATAACAAAGAACAAGTATTGCAATGTTTCAGGTCCCTACAGAGGTCTCTTAAAGTAAAACCTGAGATGAGACAGCATTTCTTTGCATTTATGGGAAAGGTAATCCAAAATGGCCACGCAGAGATAGCGCCACCTCTCAATCCAAGGGAAGAGTGTTGGTATCTGCCTCTCTTTGGAGTCTACCACCCCAAGAAACCCCAACAGATTAGAGTTGTCTTTGATTCAAGTGCACAGTGTTGTGGGGTATCCCTGAATGACATTCTGTTGAAAGGCCCAGACCTAAATAATAACCTCCTTGGAGTGTTGTTACGCTTTCGCAAGGACACCATTGCATTCATGGCTGATATCCAACAGATGTTCCATTGTTTTCTAGTTAGACCTGAAGACAGAAACTACTTAAGGTTCTTCTGGCACAAAGACAATGACCCTACACAAGACATCATAGAATGGAGAATGAAAGTACATATCTTTGGTAACAGCCCTTCTCCAGCAGTGGCCATATATGGTCTTAGAGAAGCAGCTTGTCAGGAAGAAAAGGAGTTTGGTGCAGACGCTAAAAGATTTGTGAAAAGAGACTTTTATGTGGATGATGGTCTGAAGTTAGTACCCACTGCAGCTGAAGCCATTGACCTCTTGAACAGGACAAGAAAAATGCTAGCATGTTCAAATCTCCGCTTACATAAGATAGCATCCAATAGCAGTGATGTAATGACTGCCTTTCCTTCTGAAGATCATGCAACAGACTTAAAAGATCTCAATTTCAATGATGATGATTTACCCATGCAAAGAAGCTTAGGCATCTGCTGGGATCTTAAAAGCGATTCCCTGACCTTCCAAGTGTCATCAGAGAAAAGACCCTTCACATGAAGAGGAGTCCTCTCTACAATAAACAGTTTGTATGACCCTTTGGGGATAGCTGCACCAGTAACCATTCAAGGGAAAGTTCTTCTTCGTGATCTCACCTCTGAGACTCAAGATTGGGATGCACCCCTGCCTGAAGGTAAGAGACTGTCATGGGAAGATTGGAAAGAGTCCCTTCACCAGTTGAAGCACATACAGGTAACTAGACCCTATGTATCTGTTTCTTGTTCTAATGCTCAATACAAAGAACTTTGTGTGTTTTCAGATGCTTCCACGCAAGCAATTGCAGCAGTGGCCTACTTAAAGGTGATAGATTCTGAAAGTCAGGTCCACATAGGTTTTGTGCTAGGAAAAGCTAAGTTAGCCCCATGTCCAGAACTTACTGTCCCCCGACTCGAACTCTGTGCAGCAGTCCTCGTAGTGGATATAGCTGCATTCATAACAAAAGAAATTGACACCAATATAGACTCTGTCAGCTACTTCACAGACAGCAGAATAGTTTTAGGCTACATTTGCAATGAGAAAAGAAGATTTTATGTCTTTGTTAGCAACAGAGTTCAGCGAATAAGAAGATCCTCTCTCCCTGAACAATGGCACTATGTGTCAACAGAGAGCAATCCAGCTGATCTGGCCACAAGATCTGTATCAGCAGCACACCTGAAAGATACTATGTGGTTCACAGGTCCAGCCTTCTTGAGTCATTCTCACCACTTGAAACTAGAGACTGAAACCTTTACATTCGTGGATCCGGCTCAAGATACAGAGATTCGTCCACAAGTTACAACCTTGAGTACAACATCCAATGGTAAAGAACTAGGGTCTGAACGTTTTTGCAGGTTCTCTAGCTGGAATACTTTGACGAGAGCATTAGCACACCTCATTCATGTAGCGCATCTGTTCAAACAAAAAAGAGACAGCCAACTTGATCATTGTAAGGGCTGGCACCTTTGCAAAGAACTAAACTTGGTGCATGACTTTAAGAAAGCTAGAACAGTCATCATACAGAATGTTCAAAAAGAGACTTTTGCAAAAGAAATACAGAGCATTTTAGAAAAGGAAGGCATGCCAAATGATAGTCCTCTCAGAGCATTGGACCCTTTCATAGATGAAAATGGACTACTGAGAGTAGGTGGTCGCTTGAGAAATGCAGACCTAGGACCAGAAGAAAGGAATCCAATTATTGTGCCTGGTCATCACTACATTGCTACACTCATTGTTCGTCACTATCACATCCATTCGCAACACCAAGGGCGCCACATTACAGAAGGAGCCGTCCGCTCAGCAGGATACTGGATAACAGGAGGAAAGAGATGTGTGAGTAGTCTCATCTTTAAATGTATCATATCCAAGAAGCTCAGAAATACTTGTGAAACACAAAAAATGGCAGATTTGCCACCTGATAGACTGAGAACAGATCCACCATTCACTCACATTGGCCTTGATGTATTTGGGCCATGGACAGTCTGCTCAAGACGTACACGAGGAGGCTTTGCCGACAGCAAAAGATGGGCAGTTCTTTTTACTTGTCTAAATATCAGAGCCATTCATATTGAAGTGATAGAATCCATGGACACTTCAAGCTTTATAAATTCTTTCAGAAGGTTTTTAGCTATATGTGGTCAAGTCAAAACTATCAGATCTGATCGTGGTACCAACTTCGTTGGAGCATGCCGTGAACTTGGAATCTCTTCCAACCTTAACTATGAAGAGATAGAAAGTTTCCTTTCCAAACAAGAGGTGTGTTGGATCTTTAATCAACATACCAAGAGGAATGAATGGCCTATGGGTCGTGTAACAAAGACTTTCCCTGATAAAGATGGCAAAGTTCGCAAAGTGGAAATAAAGATTGCCAGAGATGGGAGTTCTACATTATTCTTCAGACTAGTGACAGAGCTCATCCTTCTTCTTCAGTCTGAAGACCCTGCTCCCTGATTGGATTAGAATAATTGTGGTGATCTTACAGACACCAGGCGGGGAGTGTACTGTTTGTAATGGGCCCGAAGGCGCAGCAGTAATAGTAGTGGACCAAAGAGGAGACACAACCGGGTTCGAGGTACAAAAAGGGTTTATCCAGAAGAGTAGTCAAGGTACAGGCAAAAGATCAATTCAGGCGGCAGACAATGGAGATACGAAAAACAGGCAAAGGTCAATACACGAATAATCAGAATAGAAGTCACACCCAGGAACACTAGTCAAAGGAACCTATAATTGGGCAATGAAGACAGGGGAAATGGGGTTTAAATAGTCCAAGTCTTGGCGCCAAAATATTGACGCGCTGGCGTCAGACGCTGACGCGGTGGCGTCAGACGCTGACGCCAGCGTCCCCACGCTGACGTCCTGACGCCGGCGCCCGATTCTGACGCCGGCGTCCGTCGCCGGCGACCAATCCTAGATGGAGAAGGCGCTGATGTCACAGGAAAGCGCCCGGCAGGAGCCATGCGGTTGAGCAGAAGGTTGCCATCTTGGACGCCATCTTGGGTGAGAGTTGAAGTTTCCATTACAGTACCCCCTTCCCTAGGGGGGGCCTCAGGACCACCAGGACCAGGACGAGAAGGAAACTGTTTGTGGAACCTGCGGACAAGGATGGGAGCATGAACGTCAGAGTTCTTTACCCAGGAGCACTCCTCAGGACCGAAACCCTTCCATTCAATGAGATATTGGAGAGTACCCCTGGAAATGCGGGAATCCAAGATTCGATTGACTTCGAACTCCAAAGAATCATTGACGACAACAGGAGCTGTGGAAGAAGAAGAGGGAGAGGAGACTGCAGGTTTAAGAAGAGACACATGAAACACATTAGGGGATCCTCATTTCAGGTGGAAGAAGAAGACGGACAGCCACAGGATTGATGACCTCGATGATGGGAAAGGGACCGATGAACTTGGGACCAAGTTAGGAGAGGGAATCTTGAGACGAATATTACGAGTAGACAACAAACCTTGTCACCAAGAGAGTATGTTGGAGAAGCAATCCTCTTTTTGTCGGCAAATTTCTTCTGGGAAGAAGCACTCTTTTCCAAATTAGCGGCAGTAGCCTGCCAGATGGCCATCATATGAGCTGCTTGATCATTGGCGGCAGGCACGTTGGTGAGTAGGAGGTCCTGAGGAAATGCCAAAAGGGTTTAAACCAAAAACACAGAAAAAAGGAGACTTCTGGGAAGAAGAATGCAGGGAATTGTTGTGGGCAAATTCCGCCCATGGAAGAAGGTCTGACCAGTCATCCTGACACAGGGACACGTGACAACGTAGGAACTGTTCAATGCTTGGTTGACACGTTCGGCGGCCCCATTGGATTGAGGATGGTAAGCGGAAGAAAATTGAAGAGAAATGTTCAAAGCTTTACACAGAGACCTCCAAAATTTAGACACAAACTGAGGACCACGATCAGACACAATTTCAGCAGGAAAACCATGGAGACGAAACATATGTTTAATGAAGAGTTCAGAAAGTTCCGGGGCAGATGGCCAGTTTGCGGAGGGGAGTGAAATGAGCCATCTTACTAAATCTGTCAATCACCACCCAGATGACAGTGTGGCCGGAAGAAATTTGGAAGATCGACAATAAAGTCCATGGAAATATGAGTCCAGGTCTTAGAAGGAATGGGTAGAGGCAACAAAAACCCTTAGGGGGGGAATGTCCAGACTTAGAAACGCACAGGTGGAACATGATGAAACAAAGTCTTTAACGTCTTTCCTTAAAGATGGCCACCAGAACCAAACGAGACAAAAGTTCGGTAGTCCTTTTTAATCCAGGATGACCAGCCTGTTTAGAATTGTGGGAGTGGGACCAAGATGGCAGGACGAAACTCTGGAGGAACAAAAGCTAAACCCAGGCGGAGTCTCTTCAGGAGCAGAAGCTTGAGCGGAGAGTAACTGAGAAGCGCAGGAAAGGAAACAAAGCTGCGATGATCTTGGAGGAAGGAACAACCCAGGTTCAGGATCTTTGGAGCAAGAGTCTTCAGGAATAAAGCTTCTGGATAATGCGTCGGCCTTCCTGTTCCTGGACCCCAGGGCGAAAAGTAATAACAAAATTAAAACGAGAAAAGAAAAGTGCCCACCTGGCTTGCCGGGGATTGAGGCGTTTGAGAGACTGGATAAATTCGAGATTTTTTGTGGTCAGTAAAGATCGTTACCTGGGACCCGAAGAGCCCTCTAATAAGTGTCTCCACTCTTCCAGGGCCAGCTTAACAGCAAGAAGCTCCCGGTTGCCAACGTCATAGTTCTGTTCGGGGGAAGAAAATTTTTTGGAAAAGAAGGCACATGGATGAAGTTTACCGTCAGAAGAAGATCTCTGGGATAACACTGCCACCAGCACCGGACGTCCGAGGCATCCACTTCGATGAAAAAGGGTTGAAGAGGTTCGGGGTGTCTAAGGACTGGAGCGGAGGAGAATGCTTCTTTGAGAGATTTGAAGGCTTCCAAAGCTTGAGGGGCCAGTGCTGAGGTTTTGTTTCCACCACGGATCAGGGCAAGAATTGGAGAAAAGTCTGGAAGAAGCAGTTTTTAATGAACTGTCTATAGTAATTGGCAAAGCCAACAAACCTTTGAACAGCTTTAACACTGGTAGGAAGAGGCCAGTCCCAGGATTGCAGAGACCTTGGCCGGATCCATCCTGAAGCCTAGGGAAGAAATAATGTACCCAAGAAAAGGAATAGAAGAGACTTCAAAGGTGCACTTTTCCAACTTGGCGTAAAGGTTGTTTTTCCTCAGTCTGGGATAGTACTTCACGGTACTTGGCTGCGATGTTCCTGGAGGTTTTTAGAAAAAATAAGAATATCATCCAAATAGACGACCACACACTGCCCCAATAAATCTCGAAAAATGTCATTAACAAATTCCTGGAAGACCGCAGGGGCATTGCAGAGACCAAAAGGCATGACTAGGTACTCATAATGACCATCACGAGTATTAAAGCGGTCTTCCATTCGTCCCCCTCACGAATCCGAATGAGGTTATAGGCCCCACGAAGATCCAATTTAGTGAAGAGACTGGCACCCCTAAGTTGATCGAACAGTTCAGAAATGAGAGGAAGAGGGTACCTGTTTTTAATGGTGATCTTGTTAAGTCCTCTGTAATCAATGCAGGGCCGCAAACTACCATCTTTCTTTTCAACAAAGAAGAACCCCGCTCCTGCAGGGGAGATGGAAGGACGAATAAATCCTTTCTGCAGATTCTCCTGGATATAGGATTTCATTGCAGAAGTCTCCGAGGGAGAAAGTGGATAGGTGCGGCCGCGAGGAGGCATGGAGCCGGATAAAAGTTCAATTGGACAGTCGTATGGACGATGAGGTGGAAGGTTTTCGGCAGAATTTTTATTAAAGACATCGGCAAATGCTTGATATACGGAGGGAAGAGAAGAATTTGAAGACACAGAAGAAATTTTGACGACAGGAGCAGCAGGTAAACAGTTCCGTACACAAAATGGACTCCACCTGGAAACTTGAGTAGAGGACCAATCGATAACAGGATTGTGGAGACATAACCAAGGTAGACCTAAAACAACCGGAGTGGAGGGCAATCAATAAGAAGAAAAGACAGTCTTTCCAGATGCAAAGAGCCCACCTTGAAAGAGAGTTCTTGAGTGGACTGTGAGATGGTCGCAGAAGATAAGGGCCGATCATCGATTGCCAGGACTCGAAGCGGAATCGCCAAGGATTGGAGAGGAATGGAGTGGGTTGCAGCGAACACACGGTCCATAAAATTTCCTGCGGCACCGGAATCAAGAAAGGCCTGAGAAGAGATCTCTTTGGAACCAAACTGGATCTGCACTGGGAGGAGGAAACGTTGAGCAGAAGAATGGGGAGAGCGACAAATCCCACCCAGGTAAGTCTCCCCAAAATTACCTAGGCTTTGGCGTTTCCCGGCTTCACTGGGCATTCCAGAGCAAAGTGAGCTTTGCCCCCACAATAGAGACATAACCCGCCGCCCTTCTCCGATTCTTCTCCTGTTCGGAAAGACGGGCCCGTCCGATCTGCATCGGTTCCTCTGCTGGTAATGAAGAGGAAGAAGCAGACGTCGCGGGGGTTGGAGAGGACGAGGTGTAAGCAGGGTCGTAGAGTAACGGTCTCTGGAAGCGGGGAGCCAGGATAGGCTGAAATCGGGAACTTCTTTTAGAGCGTTCACGGTCTAATTCGACCTGGAATTCTCGCTGGCGAGTATCCACTTTCACTGCCAAAGCGACCAGGTCCTCCCATCTGGGGGGAATTTCACGGGACACCAGATCATTCTTAATCCGCATGGCAAGACCATTGTAAAAGGCAGCATGGTAACCGTCGTTGTTCCAAGAAGTCTCCGCCACCAGGGTGCGAAATTCAATGGCATACTCGGAGACAGAGCGAACACCTTGCTGCAGTTGAAAAAGCCTAGCGGAGGATGCAGTGGCACGACCTGGAGCATCAAACACGGTGCGAAGCTCTTGGACAAACGCCCTGGCGTTGTCAATCAGCGGATCCTCCTTTTCCCAAAAGGGTGATGCCCACTCCAAAGCTTTTCCCTGCAGACGAGTGATTATATAACCCACCTTTGCACGTTCAGAAACGAACTGACCAGGAAGCAGGGCAAACTGAATCTCGCATTGGTTAATAAAGCCTCTGCACGCTTCAGGATCACCACTGAAGAGAGGTGGAGCAGGAATACGAGGCTCAGAAACCTGGAGCGGAATAGGTATGGCCGGAGCAGGCACAACCGGCGGAACCACGGGAGACAGAGCAGTCAACTTCTCCAGAATCGCCTCGAGGGCCTGGCCAAAATGGGATTGTTGAGCTTCATAAGTCTTCATACGAGAAGCCAACCCACGAATAGCCCCTCCGACATCAAGAGGTGCTTGGGCCTCCTCCGAAGGGTCCATGGCCCAATTATACTGTAATGGGCCCGAAGGCGCAGCAGTAATAGTAGTGGACCAAAGAGGAGACACAACCGGGTTCGAGGTACAAAAAGGGTTTATCCAGAAGAGTAGTCAAGGTACAGGCAAAAGATCAATTCAGGCGGCAGACAATGGAGATACGAAAAACAGGCAAAGGTCAATACACGAATAATCAGAATAGAAGTCACACCCAGGAACACTAGTCAAAGGAACCTATAATTGGGCAATGAAGACAGGGGAAATGGGGTTTAAATAGTCCAAGTCTTGGCGCCAAAATATTGACGCGCTGGCGTCAGACGCTGACGCGGTGGCGTCAGACGCTGACGCCAGCGTCCCCACGCTGACGTCCTGACGCCGGCGCCCGATTCTGACGCCGGCGTCCGTTCCGTCGCCGGCGACCAATCCTAGATGGAGAAGGCGCTGATGTCACAGGAAAGCGCCCGGCAGGAGCCATGCGGTGGAGCAGAAGGTTGCCATCTTGGACGCCATCTTGGGTGAGAGTTGAAGTTTCCATTACACTGTTAGGACAGGTATATGTCTTTTCATTTGATTACAGGTATGAGAAGTCCTTCAGCTCCATCTACTGGACACTTGTAGATATTTCCTGGTGTTAGTTATTTGTTTAATAAAGTTAGTTATTGACCTCTGATGTCATAACTCCAGGTCACAGGAAGTAGGTGTTTCCAGCCTGTGCAGTTCATCTCATGTGCTTTCAACTTTCTCCATGCTAAACAGGCCCTATGCAGCATTGTTGGTGAGTGTATACAGTTCTATTTGTTTAATATACTCAGCTTTTGCATCTTAGATAGAGAGGTTTGTTTCTGTTTGGTAACAGATTTATTACATCTGTGTAATGTATATGCATGTGTACTGTATGTATATTGTTTTACCAGTCCAGCCTCTTATACCTCTTTATTTGTATGTATTTCAGTTTTACCCTTTCATCTTTAAATACCCATTAAACAAGTTAACAACTTACACAGTGTGGTACTTTGAAGAAGGGTTATCTGCCTGTCAATCTTACTTCAGACAGTGAGCAGGACAGAACAGTAGACAACATCACGCATAGCTGATGCAATACAGCACACCCCCCCCATTCCTGCCTGATCATCAAAAAGATCCTGGGTGTCTGGGCCCAAGTCCACCTCAGGATCAAATAAGAGGGATGGGGTGTCATCCCACACTGAGCTAGCAGGTGATGCCACCTCCTGCCGCTCACTGGTGCCCGCTGCAGACAAGGTAGCCTGGGTCAGCCAGTCTACCACTGCCTCTGCCTGCTGCGAGCGTATGGGTCGCGAAGCAGTGGCAAAAAAATCTGGCACATTCCTACGTGTGCCAGTTGCCCCACTGCGACCCAAAGCCACCTGCTTCTGTGGCATTTGCTGCTGCTGCTGTTGTTGCGGCTGCTGCTGCTGCTGTTGTTGTTGCAGCTGCTGCTGTGATGGCAGCTGCTTTGATGGCAGCTTGTGCTGCGCTACAGTGCCCAGACTGGGCATGGCACATGGGCTGGGCTGTTGTGGGGTTGGATGCCCACGGCCAGCACCACGACCTCTTCCTCAGCCACCCCTCCCTATCCCACCCTTCTTCCCACCACCACACCACCCCTCCCCCCTCTCCCACGGCCCGTCATATTGGGCAACTAAACTAAAAAAAAATAAAATAGGGGGGGTTTGGATATTTCGGGGAAGGAAAGGAGAAAAAAATAAAACCCTCAACTAAATCCCCTCAGCAGAAGTGTGCACCCACAAGGAGTACACACACCAGCACAGACAAAGACAAAGACAGTTAGCCTTAAAAAGGGCTATTGGGTGGTGAGCAGGCAAGCAGAAGAGGGAAAACAGTAAACTGAAATCCACAACCTCCACTTGCACTGACTCAGAAAAAAAAAAAGCTCTCTACACAAACTCCACTAGCTAAATCACACACAAATCTCTCACTATCCTGCTCTCTCTACCTCTACCAAAAACGACACGAGTAATGGCCGCCTCTGCAGCTCCTTATATAGACAGTGGGATGGCTCACATCTTATTGGCTGCTGTGGGCAGGGCCGCCATTAGAAATCACGGGGCCCCGTACAACAAAGTTTTTGGGGCCCCCTGGGCCCCGCCCACACTTACGACCAAGCTCCGCCCCATATCCCGCCCACATCGCAGTTAAAAGACCACACAGACATCAGCGCTAAAAAAGTAACCCCCCCCCCCACACAAGTTGTAAAAAGCTATTGATGGTCAGGGCCCCCTTATAAAAAAAATTGGGGCCCCAAAAAAAAAAAATTTAAATTTTTTTTTTTAAAAAACATTGGTGGCAGGGGCCCCCTGTTAAAAAAAACTTGGGGCCCCAACAAAAAAAAATGTAAAAAAAACTAAAAAATAAACAAACATTGGTGGCAGGGGCCCCCTTCTAAGTTAAAAACAAATTGGGGCCCCAAAAAAAAATTTGAAAAAAAATTAATTTTTTTTTGAAAAAAAAAAAAAAACATTGGCGGCAGGGGCCCCCTTATAAGTTAAAAACAAATTGGGGCCCCAAAAAAAAATTTGAAAAAAAATTAATTTTTTTTTGAAAAAAAAAAAAACATTGGCGGCAGGGGCCCCCTTATAAGTTAAAAACAAATTGGGGCCCCAAAAAAAAAATTTGGAGAAAAAAAAATTTTTGGGAAAAAAAAAAAATGGTGGCAGGGGCCCCCTTACAAGTTAAAAACAAATTGGGGCCCCAAAAAAAATTTAAAAAAAAAATAATTTTTTTTTGAAAAAAAAAAAAAACTGGTGGCAGGGGCCCCCTTACAAGTTAAAAAAATTTGGGGCCACCAAAAAGAAAATTAATTTTTTTTTTAAAAAAAAAACCCAAAAAAAAACAATGGTGGCAAGGGGCCCCTTACGAGTTAAAAAAAAATTGGGGCCCCAAAAACAAAAGTTTTAAAAAAAAGATTGGTGGCAGGGGCCTATAGAATATTAAAATAATACATTGGTGGCCAGGGGATTAAAAAAAAAAAAAACACAAACTGGTGTTCAGTAGAATTGAACTCATGGCTTCAGTACTTCAACTTCGCCTCCTTTCGTGACTTCGGGTCTTTTCACCGCTTCAGGACTTCGGCTTCGGCTGTTTTCGTGACTTCGGGTCTTTGCGCTGCTTCAGGACTTCGGCTTCGGCTGTTTTCGTGACTTCGGGTCTTTTCGGCGCTTCGTGACTTCGGGACTTCGGCTTTTTCCGTGACTTCGGGTCTTTTCGTCGCATTGGCTTCGGCTTTTCGGCACTTCCGCATTCGGCACTGAAGAGGCAAGACGTACGGCTCGGGCGCTCGTAAGGGGGGCCCGGATCTTCAAAAAAATGCAGCGCTGCCGGGCCCCCCTTCATGCCCGGGCCCGGTACGCTTGTCCCCCCTGTCCCCCCCTGATGGCGGCCCTGGCTGTGGGTGACGTTCAGTTTGTCGCACGTCTTTTTTTTTTGACGCGCACTCGCGGCGTCGCGGCTCGTCGCGCGACGAAAATTTTGACGCGCGGCAAAACGAGTCGCGAGGCAAATTTTTGCCGCAATTTCGCAAAAAATTCGCCCGCGGCAAAACGCAGAAATTCGGCGCGAATTTATTCGCCCATCCCTACCTATCAGCAGAAAACTGCACCGGCCCAGGGTTATTCAAGTGAGCACCACGGAGTGATTCTCTTCCGGCTTCTTCTGTCTTCTAGCAGCTGTGCATGCGCATTTGAGTGGAAAGCCGAACTTTAACTTAAAATTCTGCTTTTGCATTCTACTGTGCATGCATCTGCCCCGGGAAATTTGAAAACAGAAGAAGCCAGAAGAGAAGCAATCCGTGGTGCTCGCTGGAATAACCCTGGGGCGGTGCAGTTTTCTGCTGATAGGAGCACTGGCCCTGGGTTTTAGGTAAGTATATACACTTGGGGTACCTAACTTTTGGCACCCTCAAGTAAATGCAGCATTTCCTTCTCCTTTAATACAAAGTTACTAAAATTAGCTTTGAACATAGTTGATCCAGGGACTGGTCTAATTGCCATCTTGGCATCATGAAGGAAGGTTTTCGGCCCTCTGAGACAAACTGAAAAAGATTCTTTTGTTTTCCTTAGTCAGGTCAAAAAGTTTAAACGTGTTTGTGTCTTTTTTCAACCTCATCCACTATGTGACAACAAGTTTTTGCCAAGCATTTTTTTGGTTTAGGGTAGCACTACATGGACGATTTCCAGTGTCGGACTAGGACACCAGGGGCCCACCCAAAAACCTTAGACCAGGGGGCCACTCACAGTACTATTATTCTTCATCTCCTCAATCAACCTCTATTCTCCTAGTCTGTTTTCTTTACATACTATAATCAATTATTCCATCTATTTAGCCTCTTTGTTCTCATAGAAATAGGGAATGGCCATGAAATAGGCCAAAAGTTTAGCAGCATGAGGGCCCACTGACACCTTGGCCCCCCGGGATTTTTCCTGGTATCCCGGTGGGCCAGTCCGACACTGATGATTTCCGTGCGCTTCTGTCGGATCCGACGCTTGGCGACAAAATGCCCACGCCAAGTCGGATGCGACAGGAAACAAGGTAAGTAATACAAAAGTCACATGGTGTCGCATCGTTCTTCCGACGCGTCACGATTGCCGGAGTCAAACGCTGCACGCAGCATCGGATCCAACAGAATCACACGTAAATAATCCCTTAGATGTGCCTGGAGGATGAAAGTGCTTTACTGAAACAAGGAGGCAACCAGCCATATTTGCAGTACTCTCAGCTTGTGACCTTTTCACTGTCGCTGTTAAAGCGACAGTTCAACTTTCAAACTCCTTTTTTAAGTACAATTGTTTTCAAATAGCACATTAGACATAATTGTTGCTGCTTTTTACCCCCACCCATTTTTTCCCTATGATTTAAATTACATTTTTCACCCTATGATTTAAATTACATTTTTCACCCTTTGATTTAAATTACATTTTTCACCCTATGATTTAAATTACATTTTTCACCCTTTGATTTAAATTACATTTTTCACCCTATGATTTAAATTACATTTTTCACCCTATGATTTAAATTACATTTTTCACCCTATGATTTAAATTACATTTTTCACCCTCTCATGTTCCTCAGGAGCATTGCAAGTAAGGCTGTAACACACATTAAGACATACATCTTCATCAGGGCCAGAACTAAGGGTAGACAGAAAAGGCACCTGTCTAGGGTGCAGTGGCGGAACTACCGGGGGAGCAGGGGGTGCGCCAGTGAAAGCCATCGTGTACGGAGGGGGGGGTGGGGCCCGGCTGCGCGCCATGCATCAGGGCCCGCCCCTGATTGTCTGAGACAATCTACAATTGGTTTTAAAGTTTGTTACTTGCGGTTTTTGAGTTATTTTTTTTTTTTAATCAGCAGTTCTCTCGTTTGCAGTTTCAACAATCTGGTTGCTAGTGTCCAAATTACTCTAGCAACCATGCATTGATTTGAATAAGAGACTGGAATATAAACAGGAGAGGACCTGAATAGAAAGACGAGTAATAAAAAGTAGCAATAACAATACATTTGTAGCCTAACAGAGCATTTGGTTTTTTTTAGATGGGGTCTGTGACCTGTATTTGAAAGCTGGAAAGAGTAAGAAGCGACAAATAATTCAAAAACTATAAAACAAATTCAAATTTAAAGTCCAATAGAAAAGTTTTGTTGAATTAGCCATACTATTACATAAAAGTTAACTTTAAGGTGAGCCACGCCTTTAATCAAATGCAATCAAAAATAGAATCTACATCCAAAACTGTTTTTGCATAATAAGATAAACAGTTATTCTAAGATAAGCTATTGCACTTGCTGCACGGCTCTTAAAGTTACCAGAGGAGTCTTTTTGCTGCATCTGGTAACTGGCCATGGTCATAGTTATTTTGATAGATTTTCAGTTTTATTCAGCACAGATTATATGAAAAGTACAGGATGCTTCTGGTTTCTGGCAGTTATTGCACACATCTATAGAATCTAGCTAGACTGCTAGAGGGTTACTGGAAGTGTCCTCAGTTTTTCACATAATCTGGTAACTTTACTCAAAAGAACAATGGGATATTGTGAAATACAAATAACTTGTATAATTGCAGTAAACCAATTAAGACATTTAAGGGTTAGTGTTTAAAAAAAGATCAAAGCAACCACATGAATGAGATTTTGGATTGGATATGTCCATGGCCATCAACTTAATTCTGTGTCACTGTCAGATTAATAGGTAGGTGTTGACTTATCCATTTAATGTTATTCTTTTCCCACTCAACATACAATGTGATTTTTAGCCATCTCTGAAGTTAATAAATAATTAATTATTAAATAAATAATCTTGCAAATTAGAGATTTACATAGTATTTTAGCTCCCATAGCAAATAAAAATGTGAATAAATATTGTTGTAAAATATCAGGACTGGTACGAAACAAAGGAAAATCGAATGTACCCTTTATTCATTTACCATGCTTATTGTTGACACATTTCATTATAGCAGACCCACCGTCAGAAAAGAGTGTGATCATTTTGTTGTTATACTGAAAGACAAGCCACTATGTAATGCATCTGCAGTGGTGCTCTAAGGGGAGTGCATTAAATGGGTTGTTCATCTTTAAATTAACTTTTAGTATTATGTAGAAAGTGATATGCAATTGATTTTCATTTTTTATTATTTGTGGTTTTGAGTTATTTAGCTTTTTATTCAGCAGCTCTCCAGTGTGCAATTTCAACAATCTAGTTGCTAGGGTCCAAGTTACCCTAGCACAGCGTCAGACTGGGGGCCCACCAGTGGATGCTGTCATGCACCCTGCTGCCCGAGCCCCTCCAGCATCCCTGCGCCTACATTCTCCTTCTTTCAGATGTGCAGAGGGCCAGGGAGTGAGGTCAGCAGCCACTAGCTTGACCACCTCTCCCACTGCACAAGTCACATACGGCACAGCAGTCACATACGGCACAGCAACAGACTTGTTTATTTCAGTACTGTAAATATTTTGTCTAAAACCATAACATCATTAAAAATCCTTAAAGTGATACTATACGATCATAGCTTCCTTTGTAAACATGTCCACTTTAACGTTATGCTTATCTAAGTACAACTACAGTATGTTATTTTCCCTGCTTTGCTAAATTCATAATCTTATTCAATCTGTTATTAATCCCATATAGAGATTTTTTGGGTTGTACGTAGTTCCCCCTAACAGTTGAGGGTACCATTTGTGTGCTTTGTTTATTGTCACACTGTTTTAAACTCAGTGTTATCCATTTCTGTTTATGCTCATACTACCTATTGTCATATAACATTAAGGGTGATGGTATTGGGCAATTAGTCACCCATGCAAAATCTGCCATACCCCCAGGTTAAAAATTAGTTAAAAGCTGAAAGATGGCTATTCCACAGAGCCATGCCTAAGGTTACCCAATCATGTGAAAAAAAATTAACTGAATTTAAGTAAGTTGCTTGCATTTATTTGGTGCATCCTTCTATGTAACAAACACATAGCGACAGATTAATGAAGGTCTGGCAAAAATGCTTAAACCATTGATAAATATTACAATGGACAGCAAAGTGAAATTTGCAACTGTTGAGAAATTGTTGTATGTTTTTGCACATAATTAAAAAATCTTTCCAGTTCTAGTTCATGCCAGAAAAATATAAATCTGTCTATAGAAAATATTTAAAAAACTTGAGTGAAATGGGTTGACAGATATCCCATAAATCTGTCCCTGATAAATCAAATCGCTTATATTATGTTTTTAATACATTTGCTCATTTTCATTAAAACTTGTGACCATTAGAGGGCGACTCATCACAGGTAACCAGCAGCAGGAAAAATTTGGTGAGGCTGATTTTTTTTTTTATCATTATGGCAGAATAACACCACCCAGTTTTTCACAGTGTCTTTCTTGCTTTGCACCAAATAACAATTTCAAAATAAAAAACACTATCATGTAATGTAAAACTAAGTGGTAAACTGTGTGTGGATTTCTATGCCAAAGTCTCATTTCTTATTAGGAAGGTATAGGTAGGTATTGGAAGATACTGAATATAGAAGGTATATATCTTATATGCAAAATTAAGGCACAAAGTATATCCGGGCCCATAACACCCTATTGACAGTGTTTTCAGATGAAGTGGGACAAGGAGCAGAGCTGAAGCAGGATTTAGGGTTGGAGTGGTGTGAGGCACAAAGAAAAATTAATCCACAAAATGCAGGACATTGTATTTGTCACACCACAAAATTGATAAATATGGCTTGTCATAATCTTTCAACTGTGGGTAAATAAATAATGCATTATTTTAATGTAAAAAAATTAATCCACCCCTACCTATATGGTAGACTTAAAACTAAGGAGTCTATCACTTAATACTCTATGGGCCAGTGTAGTCAAATGAAGTAGTATGAGGGGCAGAGTGGAGCAGGATTTAGAGTTAGAGTGGGGCACAAGCAGGGGCGTAACTATAGAGGAAGCAGACCCTGCACCTGCAGGGGGGCCCAGTAGGTATAGGGGCCCCACGAGGCCCTAATTCATATACAGTTTCAATAAATATTGGTAAAACAAGTCAACTGCTAAAAATTTTGGGGGCCTGAAAAATAATTTGCTGTGGGGCCCAGTAATATCTAGTTACGCCATTGGGCACAAGTAGGTAAAAAATACAGACCTTCCAGTAATTCAGGTGCAGACTCTAAACTGTTACAATTTTGCAACATTTAGTTGATACATTTCTCAGCAGCATCTCTGGAGTATTAGCAACAATTGTATCAATTCTAACAGCTGCCTGTAATGAAACCCAGAGATTCTGCTTAGCAGGGACAAAGATAAGAAATGTATCAACTAAGGGCGACATTTATAAAGGCTCGTATGAATAATACGCATACATTTACGCACTAATATACGGTAAATCGAAATCCGCCAATTTATTAATGTAGTTACCGGGAAAAACTCGATGGCTGCGTTATACATACACCATGATTCGCAAGTCACGAGATTTTCTGCCACTGGATAAGAATCGCTTATTCATCAAGTGGCGTTTTTATTTCTCTCTATAAATTACGATTCAAAATTCGCTGTTAAAATACGCCTATGGATCAATGACGATTTTATATTGGTTGCTGTTCTTGCCTTAATAAATGTTGCTGAAATTCTTTGTTAATGATCCAGTACATATAGCAAAATGTATGTAGCTTCATAAAACATAATTAGAGCTAGATGAAACAGTTTAGACAGAGACCATGATCGCTATTTAACTAACTACGTAGAGAAATAGAGAATGAAGATAGATAGGTGAATCAGTCAGTGGCACAAGAGGCTCCACAGGTGAATTATCGCAGGTGAATCGGTCATTGGCACAGGTGAATCAGTCAGAGACGAGAGATGATAGATAGATAACGAGGGGGAAGAGAGATGGATATAGATAGACAGACAGATAAGAGACTGTATCACCCTATACATATACAGACAGACAGACAGAATAGTAATTGATAAAAAAAACTACTTCTCAGCCAACAAAAGTACACCAGAGACTTATTTTTATTGTGTAAAGTTTACTTATGCCTGTATATCAACTTTGAATTATTAACTAGGCAACACAATGGTCTGTTGTGTTACAGTTGCTCTTATTATTCTCACAGTCACATTTGAGAATTTAGTTACTATTAAAGAATTATCTGTAGATTAACATAATTAAACACAGGAAAACTTTTTTGGCATTATTTGCAATTTTTGCATTATCTTCTCAATGAAAATAAAGGAAGGGTAATACCCAATAGCATATGTTCAAAACATAATTACTTATGTAATATGTAGATACACATAATTTACTTATGTGTTTCTATCAATTTTAGAATATGTATTGTCTCCTTAATTAACTATGCAACACAATGGTCTGTTGTGTTACAGTTATTATTAACACAGTCACATATAGGATAACATAATTAAACAATAGAAAAAATGTTTGGCATTATCTGCAATTTTTGCATTATCTTATCAATGAAAATAAAGAAAGGGTAATGCCCAAGAGGAATAGTGACACACTCCACATTGTCCTCCAACCTCTCTGAAGTTTGACACCCCCTTTCAATGAGAAAGAGAAGAGCACTCAAACACAGATTAACTGCTTTGATAAATGTTTATTCATTCTGCTAAACACTGTGTTTAGCAGAATGAATAAATATTAATCACTAAACAGACAAGTTTGAGTGCTCTCCTCTTTCTCAATGAAAGGCTGATATTCCAGGATGATCGTTAAATCCTTCTGAGTGGATTGAAGCTTTCATTATAAAAAGTGCAATTAGGCTGAATGCAGATTCCTACATTTTTGACAAGTTGACACCCCCCTCAAGTATGATGTCACTCATGAAGTTACTGACTGATGTGAGTTAGTAAAACAAAGTATTGCGGGGATGTGTGTGTAATTGAAAAAAATTTGTAAAAAAAATTCACTGTTTATATTCCAAGTTGGCATGTTGTAGTTAAAATATGGAATGTATTAAAATATGGAATGTGTCACTATTCCTTTATCTAAAAAAACACCATAAATCTAAATGTAATGACTACAATAAAATATTTTTCTAAACTTGTGACTGTTGCTCTGCATCTTGCTGGATTACAAAAGAAACCTTGAGTAAGGGTTCCATTTTTTGAAGCAGAAAGTCCACTTTGTTGTCCACTTTCTGTATTATCTCTTTCACTTCAGTTAGGTGAATGTCACAATCACATGTATGTTTTTTCTTTTTGTTTCTTTTTTTAGATGAAGGCATTGCATTTGTAGAAGTTGTTGAATCAATTGTATCTACAAAAAAAACAACTTTATAACACTGCTGCTCATCGTATACAGTAACTGATCATAAGTTCACTTTTGACTACAAATCGATTCTATACGGGTGATATATTTTAAAAATGTTTTACAACAGACTGAGCTTCCATTTGGATTTGCCAAATAATTCTCTATTATTGATAATAGTAAGTAATAACTATAACAGTGTTGCCTATATACTATTTTTCTATAGACTTCAACATTATTAAGAAAACAGAAGAAAGTAGAAAGGAATGTAAGCGAAAAGTCTTGGGAAATAGGGGGGGGGAGAGAGAGAGAGAGAGAGAGAGAGAGAGCAGATAGAAGAATAAGGTAAATACAGTAGTCTAAAGAGAATGATAGCAAGAGTTGTTAGAAAAAAAGAAATGATAAAGGGAAAAAGATGAGGGAAAAAATAAATACATTCATCATTATACCTGATGTTTGGCTTTTTTCAGCTTCATTTGTTGAAGTTTCACCCTGGGAACTTGCTATAAAATAAATATAAATTAAATTAAAACTGATAATAGAAACAACGATAAAAAAGTTTTGAAATCATAGAAAGACATATATAATTACCTGTTTTTTGACTTGTACCAGGTTCATTTTCCATGGCTTCTGTTGACTTACCTAAAAAATGTATATGATCAGTTAATACAATAAATAACATAAAATAACTCATACTCATATTGGTATAAGGCATACAGTATATGCACCTATGTCTTGTAGTATCTGTAAATATAGCTTCTTTTCCCTTCTTTTTAGATCTGAATAGCGTACTTGAACTTCTTTTATAGATCTTTGAACTCCAGTCTTGCGTCCTAATATTCGCACTAACTTTCCCATAACTTTGTGCTTATAAGCATTCGTATTCACAACTGGTGGATTGTCATATGTATACTTATCTAGGTAGTCAACCATAAAATGCAGATCCTCAAGGGTGAAATTTTTTTTTTTGGCTAACACAGATTGTTGCTCCATTCTTCTGTTGTCCAGTGTTATCTCTATTACACATTACAAAATCTCGCGTGATTGTGGTAGTTGCGTGCGTAGCGTTATTGTGTGATGCGTATTACGCATAACGATCGCCGCAGGACAGTGAGTAGTCGGTGAGAATAATGGAAATGATTTTGTCAGACATATCGATTTCATTAGCAAGAAGAACCATAATACACAGAAGACATCGTGTCAGTATAACCTCTAGAAGCAACAACACTGACAACCACCAGAATATTGTTAAAGTCAGAAGGCCTAGACTATTTCTGGAAAGAACTAACCTTGACAACCTAAGTGACAGTGAGATAGTTCAGAGATATCGCCTAAACAGAGAGGCTATACTCAGCTTATATAATAATATAAAAGAAAAAGTTGAACCTTTGACTGGCCGGACACATGCAGTACCTGGACAAGTAAAATTACTGGCTGTATTACACTTTTTAGCAACAGGCTCCTTTCAGGCTGTTACATCTATTGTTTCAGGCATAAGTCAACCTACCTTTTCAAGGTATTTAGAAACTGTTTTAACAGCAATTGCACTTAAAGCTAAAGAATACATTAATTTCCCTCAAAACAGAGCACAGTGGGATGATGTAAAAATTGAATTTTTCCGAATAGCTGCAATGCCTAATGTGTTAGGTGCAATTGATTGTACACACGTTCCACTGCGGCCTCCTCGCAATGGTGAAGAGCAATATAGAAACAGAAAGCACTTCCACTCAATAAATGTACAGATGGTCTGTGATGGTAAACATAGGATAATGAGTGTTAAATCAGGATTCCCAGGTTCTACACATGACTCGTAGGTTCTTCGGCAGTCCTCCTTATTTCAAAAATTTGAAGATGGACACATGCCAGATGGTTGGTTACTTGGTAAGTATATCTGTGTATGCATTACAATTCATGCCTAAATAACTTACATAACATAAGCATATGATGTAAAGGAGCTTTCAGATTAGCTAACAAAAAAAGTTTAAAAATTTAATAAAGGGGTGGTTCACCTTTTAGTTAAAGGGGAACTATAGCAAAAATGAAAATTTTATCAGTTTTAAATTCTGCTTTGTTTCTGAAATAATCAAGTTTTTTTTCCACTATCTCTCTCAGCATCTGTTTCTCCTCATTCTGTCTTCATGCAGCAGTTGGGTGTCAGATGAATGATCCAATATATCTCATACGGGGCTCCTTTTGCATAGAAGATACAGAATTCACTGTACATGCAGATTTTGTGCAAAAGGCAGTTCATTTGTCATATTATGATTGTACTGGAATCAGTTATTTGAGTGAACTCTAATACATCTGCTAGGAAAGGAGCCCCCCCTACAAGATATATTGGATCATTCGTCTGACACCCAACTGCTGCATGAAGACAGAATAAAAACAAACAGATGCTGAGAGAGGAAGAGTGAATATAAACTTGATTATTTCAAAGTTTGTTATTTCAGTATGAGAAAGCTTATATTCTTTTTCGCAACATTTTCCTTTTAATTAGTATAATGTGTATATTAATGCATATATAGTATATATGATGTATATATTATTTCTTTATTGTCTAAGGTGACTCTGGTTACGGATGTCGTCCATGGCTCATGACTCCTGTACTAAACCCACATTCACAAGCTGAGGAGAAATACAATGAAGCACATCGCAGCACACGATCAGTAATTGAAAGAACATTTGGATTGTTAAAAGCCAGATTTAGATGTCTAGATAAATCTGGAGGAGTTCTACAATACACACCCAAAAAAGTAACAAATATCATTATAGTGTGCTGCATTCTGCATAATCTGGCTTTAAAGCATGGTGTGCCTGACATAGAAACGTATTCTGAAAGTGTGCAAGAGCAGTTAAGCTCCAGCTGTAATGAAACTACTGACAGTGGAAGAAATGTGAGGATGCAGTTAATCAACTCACACTTCAGATGTAAGTTTTTGTAAACTTTTTATTTTGCTTACAATGAATAAATGTTAACCATATTCTTTTTTTCCCACAGAAAATGTCAGAAATGGATTACCAATTCTCAATGTCAGTTATCTGTGACAATGTAAATTCTACGGAACCATGTCAATATTGAACTTCAGAAGAGCACTTTTTGGAAATGCAAACTTTCAAAAAATAAAACACGCTATGGAACAAAATTTGTGTTTTGCACTTTTTTTTACTTCTTTCTCTTTTTAGTGAAAACTTTCTCAGATGTAATTTTAGCAGCATTGCTATCATTTTTATTGCGACCATTGCGGGTATTGTATTTTTGTGAACTCAAAGCAGCAGCAGAGACAGCTTCAGTAGTAGGATTACAGTGGTTTACTTGTTTTGGTTCCTGTAATATCTTGTGCAATATTTTATTATTCTCTTGCATCAGAAATAACTTTCTTGAACGGTACTGTTTGGTTCTCTGAGAATCTGCCCTTTGCTGATTACGAATCTCTAACACATGTTGATTTAACATTTTAAGGTGAGCCTCAACCTTATTCATCTTTTTTATTTTCCTTAATTCCAGCTTTCTCACAGCATTTGTATTGGTACTAAAATTTTCAACGACTTTTGAGAGAAAAAGAAGATCTGAAATTTCTCCTCTATCATTATTTTCGCTTGTATTAGGATATGTTCTACCAGGGTTGTCCATGTGATCCCCTTCACTTTGCAATACAGGTTCCAGTACCAAAGTCACAGTTGAACCAGCATCATCATTTGGGACATCTAAATCAAATTTATTAGTTCATTGTATGTGACATATATACTGTAATGAAAAATAATAAAAATACATAATAATACTAACCAGGGAAATCACTAGAATATAGTATGTTGTCCTCTGAAGCATCATGTTGGTTTGAAAGATCGGTATCATCTGTTAAAAAAAATATTGTTTAGCCAACTAAATATGCATGTAGAATTTAGAATAAACATATAATACATACCTATGTCACTAGGTCCTCCAGTGGTTGCTGATGAACTTGTACCTTGAGTGGAATTTAACATCTGAGTAGGATTTTCATGGTTTCCAGTCACAACAGACCTTGATGAAACTGCAGACTCTTAAATAAAACAAATAAATCAAAGAAATAACAATAGCCATGGGGCATTTTAAATATGGCTCAATAGCCCAGGTTGATAGCAGATAACACATATAAGCGCCGTTTCCCCTTGTAATGGCTGCCCACATGGCTACACAGCAGCGTAGTTTTAACAGTGCAGGGCAACAGTACATTGTTTCATTGTTTAATTTGTTCCTTTAAACAAGAATGTAAACTGCTGTAAAGGGGTACATACATATGAACATAAGAAAAAATAGAATAAAAAGAAATCTTACCATCAGTGTCAATGTGCCCATCGATGCCATCTACTATATCTGGTCCCATCACCTTTTTAAAATCTTCTTCATATTCCAAATAATGTATTTCATGTGGAGCACCACCTCCAGTACCACGTGCATACTTCTTTTCTTCAGCTAACTTTTTCTTCAACAATCTTTTGATGTCGCTGACTCTTTTCTTGCAATTGTCAATTGTTCGTGGATGAGCACCCACTGCATTAACTGCTTCACATATTCTCAGCCAAAGAGCTCTTTTACGTGCCTGAGAAGTTTTTGGAGCTAAATGCCCATAAATGTGATCATAATACTGAACAACCTTGTCTACCAAAGCGCAGTTCTCATCGAAGGTGAATTTGATATTTCTTCCGGCCTTTGTTGTATGACCACCACTTTCAGAGTTATCATCAGCCGCCATTACAATTCCTTCACAATGAGAAATGTGTGTTTTGCGAAGATACGCAAAATTTCAACCATGCCTTATAACAAAACGTGACGTAAATGCCAGAGCATGCGCATTAGCACCAGTGAATGCTACGAAAACGGAGGTAATGCTCATGCGCAGTAACATAACACCTCACACGTTATTCGCTGATTTACACATAATAATATCCGCATCAAATTACGATTCAGTGCGCTAACCAATCGTCGGAAAAATACGATACGCATTCGCAAGTATCGTAAACATACCTTCATAAATAAGTGACTAAATTATTTCATCGCCATAAACGGATTACATCGGAATGAGGCGTGCGTGTGCGTATTTATGTACGGTAATATTTTCGCAGCATAATAAATGTCGCCCTAAATGTATCCATTTAGAACAGTTTACAGGATCTCCCCCCCCCCTCCCAGAGCTGCTTCAGAAGGAGAGAAATTACACTTTACACTTCAATATTAGAAAAACCGTCACACATAGGAAATAGAAAGTCATTGGAGAAAGTCGTTATTTCTGGTGATCTATCTGAAACCAACTAGTTGTTTGAAGGTGAACAACCCCTTTAATCCACCCCTGCCTATATGGCCATGGTTATATGTATGAGTTTAAGTTCCTGCACATTTACTACTATACAGTATATACAGTATCCATATGCAGTATATATCCATAGCAACATGAGCCGCACAAGATATTTCTGCTTATTGAGTAGAAAGCTGCATCAAAACTTGAACTGGGTTCCATCTGGTTTAAAATTCTGACACCTACGCATAGTGACTATAGTATATATATATAGTGGTATAATAAATGTATGGTGTGTTTGCAGTGTTTCTTAGCATTACACATATATTATGCATTCATTCATTTAATTACTATTTCTCTGCCCTATTTAAAGCAAATGGACCTTGTTTAAATCACCCCTAGTTGTTTGGTTGGTACACTATGAGTTACATTATGCTTGTTAAAACTGGGGCCCTCAGGTGACTATGAAACTACATCTTTTATCCAGGATTAGTTTTGCTGTAGATTAAAGACATTTTTAAAAATCTTCAGTAATAATCTTTGAAACAGTAGCATTTTATAGGGGTGCTAGTACTATCATTGCCTACAGAGATCTACAGTATAACCTTTCTAATCATCAATATGTTTTTCTTTCTGTCACCCAGATGATATCACCGAATTATTAAACATCAAACATATAGCACAAATGCATACTCATTTATGGAGTTCTCTGTATATATGCAGTTCCATAGTTTAGTAATTATGTTCCAGCTCAGTTTTTTTTATTTACTCATATACTTGATCAAGATTTTTCCAATGAATAGCCTGTTGTGGTCCTTAATGAGTATCCCAGTAATTTTGATTAATCTACATAATCAATGAAATGCCTGTTCTGAAATTTAAAACCTGTTGCTATTCTGGAGAGGCAAAATTCGTTTTTGTAAACTATAAACCACTAGAGCACATGCAGAGATTTTTATACAATAATTAGACCTGTCTTACTGTTTGTATTGCAAAATTTTTTGTTGCTGAATCAGTCTTGAGGCCAGTTTTGCAGGGTTTTTTTTATCACTGCCAGTATAATTCGCCTTGAACAACTATTTCTTTGCAAATTCAGTTTACCTGTTATGGGCAATTATTTTGTTATTTGATTAAGACTGCTCCACTTGACACATTTCTATTATGCCAGAAGTGTTTTCTCCACTGGCGCTCTTAGCAATGACATCTGCCTGTCAATGTGGACATAGAGTACCCAGAATTGTTAAAGTGAATTTTTGAGCAGAAATGCACCTCATACTGTATGCACACTGACACAAGAGTTCCATTACTGTCCCTGCTAAGAAATACAGAATAGCATTGACTGGTATTCAAGTTTTATCCAAAAATGCATAGTCTGTCCTTAGCTTTTATAATTTTACAACTTGAGTGCACCTGAAATTTGGGAATAAATTGTTTGGCTTTATATTTGATTTGTTATATGCTATGTTGTTGTCAGGGGCGTAACTATAGAGCAAGCAGACCCTGCGCCTGCAGGGGGGCCCAGGAGGTATAGGGGCCCCACGAGGCCCTAATTCATATACAGTTTAAATAAATATTGGTAAAACAAGTCAACTGCTAAAAATTTTGGGGGCCTGAAAAATAATTTGCTGTGGGGCCCAGTAATATCTAGTTACGCCACTGGTTGTTGTGTTGATTTTCTGATCTCTATTATAGCTTATGCATAATGCTAATTAGCCATCAGTATGACTCACCAGTCTAACTCACTCTCTAAAGCTGGCCATATGTTTAACGATTGAGGTGGCCAATATTAAGCTTATCTACATCAGCTTGTTGATCCAAGGTGCTGAGCACAGCCCTGTTGGGTGAAAGGGTTGCTATGGGCAGGCTTTAAAATAGTGTCAGCAGTCCCCATTACCCCCACCAACGATGGGATAAGAGAAGAGATGAGAGGGCACCCCCCCCCTTAGCTCTGCAGGTAGATTTAGTCACAAGTGTCCAGCTGGAATTTTTTTAAAATCTTTTGTGGCATACATGAGCATTTTACTTCAATTTAACTCCAGCTCCCCAAACTTCAAACATCACTTTTGTGAATTCCATCCCATGATCTTGAAAAAATAAAGTTTGTACTCATACTTGAAAACAATTACGAATGTGTGGTGTAGTAGAATAGTTTAGAGGAAAAAGTACTTTACTCGCATTCTGCAAAAAAGTTCCAGTTGAAACTGTATTATTTATGAGACCTGTTCTCTAAGCTACATGGAGTGATGTTTAAAGAATATTGACAGGATAAGACTATTCCAAATTTATATCCTGCTTATATAATGCTATATTTAAATGTGTTGTTAACTTTTAGTATTATGTATTGAATGCTATTCTGAGACAATTTGCAATTGTTTTTATATGTTGTTTGTGTTTTTTTATGTTATTAAGAGGCCTATTCGATGTACCTTAACTAATCATTGCTGTATCAAAAATGACAAAGTGTTTATACAATCCTAATGTCTCAATTGTACCCTTACCTTTTAGTTTGTAAACCCTATTGTACTCTGTAATCCTTGTCTGTTATCCACCATTTATTCCCTGTTTGCTATAACTGCAGTAAAGCACTGCGTATCTTGACAGCGCTATATAAATAAATGATGATGATTATTTAGCTTTTTAGTCAGTAGCTCTCCAGTCTGGTTGCTAGGTTCCAAATTACCCTAGCAAAACATGCATTTAAATAAGAGACTGGAATATAAATAGGAGAGGGCCTAGAGTAATCAAAAGTAGCAATAACAATAAGGGGCAGATTTATCAAGGGTCGAATTTCGAAGTAAAAAATACTTTGAAATTCGTCCGTCGAATTAAAATACTTCGACTTTGAATATCGAAGTCAAAGGATTTCTCACCGAATTTGGCGCATCGATCAAAGTAAAATCGTTAGATCGAACGATTTTAGCATATGATCGAACGATTTTACTTCGATGTGTGAAGACTTACAAAAATGCATTAGAAGGTCCCCATAGGCTAACATAGCACTTTGGTAGGTTTAATTTGGCGAACTATTGAAGTCTACGTTTTTTTTAAAGAGACAGTACTTCGATTATCGAATATTCGAATATTCAAACTATTTTACTTCGAATTCGAAGTAAATTCAAAGTCGTAGTATCCTATTTGATGGTCGAAGTATCCAAAAAATTACTTTGAATTTTGAATTTTTTTGCTTCGAAAATTCCCTCGAATTCACTTCGACACTTGATAAATCTGCCCCTAAGTGTGCAGCCTGGGCAGGGGAGGTTTTTACCTGAGGATGCAAGAGTTCATCATGGTTATAATCCTAATTGCTATTGAAGGTGCTTTCTGCTGGTCTGATTCTTGCATCAATGTTAAAATAGAAGAATGCTAGAAATGCTGCATTTTGTATACGAAACATAAACATGAACGTACTGCACCAGAAGCCTAATTAAAAAAATTATATTTTCAAAGTTGGCCGCAGGGAGCTGTCATCTTGTAACTTTGTTAAACATCTTTGCAAGACCACTCACATGCTCAGTAGGGCCAGAACTAGGGGTAGGCAGAAGAGGCACGTGCCTAGGGCACAAAGGTGAAGGGTGCCAAGCACTTCCCTTTTCTCCCTAGCTGCCTCTAGTTCCTAGCTCCTGAAGTGAAGATGATGCCTGCTGCAGATCACTACAGGAGCAGACAAATACTTTACAATACATGAATCCAATGTGTTGGTGTGGATACATAGAAGCGCAGAGTTTCTGCTGCAAAAGGTGCCTTTCTTCACAAATACGACATGTTTCGATCTTACTTGCTCTTTATCAAGTATAGCGCAAGCAAGCTCGAAACATGTCATGTTTGTGAATAAAGGCACCTTTTGCAGCAGAAACTCTGCGCATCTTTGTATCCACACCTACACATTGGATTGACATATTGACCACTTTGGATGGAAGCAAGGTGATGGGATACTAGAATTGAGTCATAAGGGTAAAGGTACTAGTAATTATCGCTACTTTACAATACACTTTGCACTCCTGCTGTTAAGGGGTTATGCTGTCACCTAGTGGCAGACCGGATATTAGCACAGGATGTGTTTTGTATTCCTAGCACAGGAAGTGATAAAGCTGTGACAGCCATGTTATGTATTGTGAGATCTGCACTGCAGCATGATTAAACAGCAGCTCTGAGTGGACCTGCACAGTCTCTGCATTATTGAACAGAACCACAGCAAACATGGTGTCAGAAGCTTGAACTACAGCACACCATTCACGCATCCAGCTGGAAAAGAAACTCTCAGCATACTAAGCATTGGTATTTAAGCAACCATGTACGCGAACATGATACCTCCACCAGCCGAGATGAAGATGTCCGGCGACTTGGCTACCAACTGGGAAACATTCAAAGCTGAATTTCAAGACTTTATGTTAGCTTCCGGACTGGACGAGAAATCGGAAGAGGTACAGGCAGCCACTCTGAGGCGTCTAATGGGTGGTGAGTGCAGACACATCTATCGCCATAATCTGCATCTGACAGAGGAACAGCAAAAGAGCGCCACTGCCATCTTGGACGCCCTTGAAGCACATTTCAAGCCGACAAAGAATGTAATCTTCGAGCGCTTTGTCTTCGGATCATGCAAGCAAGAGCAGGGTGAGACGATTGACTGTTTTGTAACCAGACTGAGGGAGAAAGCAGCAACATGTGATTATGGACAGTTAAAAGATGAACTTATCAGAGACAGGCTGGTGCTAGGTATTACTGATGAAAGCACGCGCCGTCGCTTGCTAAGAGAAAGGGAACTCACGTTGGCGTCTGCCATTGATATTTGCCGAGCTGCGCAGCAAACAGACTTGCGAATGAAAGTGCTGACACAGGCCAGAGCAGATGACAGTATTAATGCTACAGCTGCCCAAAAGCCAGCACTTCTAAGCACCATAAAGCCCAGCATAGCACGATATCCTAACTACTCCAGAAGCCCTGAAAAGTGTAAGTATTGTGGCAGCACACACAACCGGGGGAGAGCGCAATGCCCAGCTTTTGGCAAGACTTGCCGACTTTGCGGCACCCTCAACCACTTTGCAGCAGTGTGCCTTAAAGCAAAACATGACCAGCGTCAGCTACATACAGTTGATGATCAAGCGGAGCTTGAATGGGAGGTGGACAAGGAGGACAATGGACATATATACACCGCCAGTGCTATGGGCCCACCCAGCTCCCGAGGAAAAAAGTGGTTTGTCAACCTTCAGCTCCATGGCATCCGACAACATTGCCAGCTTGACTCAGGAGCAACATGCAACGTCATGAGCCTTCATGATAAACACAAGATAGCACCCAAGGTAAGACTAGTACCTAGCCAGACCAGACTCAAGCTGTATTAGGGGGAGGTGATGAAGTCATTGGGCCTTTTTTGTACGGAATGCTTCATAAAGGGTCTACGACACAGACTGGAATTCGAAATAGTCCAAGCAAGCCAGAACCCGCTCCTATCGGGCTCAACATGTGAACGTTTGGGTCTAATGCGCATTACTATTCCAGACGAACTCCATAATCTGGAAAGCCATACCACAGGGGTGCTAACTGAGCACCAGCTTACCAGCACATACCATGATGTGTACAATAGTCCGATAGAGTCTCTACCGGGGGAAGTGCACTTTGACCTAGATCGAACTGTCACACCAGTACAATGCTCACCACGCAATGTTCCAGTCGCACTGAGGGAAGCTGTAAAGGCCCAGCTGGAAAAACACATACAGGATGGGAACCTAGCCTCAGTGACTGAACCCACAGACTGGATAAGCAACATGGTTATAGTCAAAAAAGCTGACAAAATCAGAATCTGCATTGACCCAAGGGCATTGAACAAAGCGCTGAAAAGGTCCCACTATATAATGCCAACACTTGAAGATGTCCTCTATAAACTGCCCAAAGCCCGTACTTTCTCATTGGTGGATGCCCGGGATGCATTCCTACAAATCAAATTGGACACTGAGAGCAGCTTTCTTACTACCTTCTGGACACCCTGGGGGCGAATGCGCTGGCTCAAACTACCCTTCGGTGTGTCTGTAGCCCCAGAGGTGTATCAAAGAAAACAACATGAACTACTAGCCGGCTTGCGAGGTGTGGAGCCAATTGCAGATGATATACTAATAGTGGGTTGTGGAGACTCACTAGAAGAGGCCACTCGCGACCACGATGCCAACATGATTGCCCTTATGAACCGCTGCAGAGAAGTGAAACTGAGACTGAGCATCAAGAAGCTACAGTTTAAACTTAATGAGGTCCGCTTCCACGGTCATATACTATCAGCAGAGGGGTTAAAGCCAGATCCTGAAAAGGTGAGGGCAATAAAAGACATGCCTGCTCCAACCGATTCAAAGGGAGTGCAAAGGTTCATCGGATTCGTCACCTACCTGTCAAAATTCATGCCCCGCCTCTCAGCGGTGTGCGAGCCCTTGCGCAGGCTCGTGGATAAAGACATGCCATGGCACTGGCTGCCACAGCACCAGGAAGCAGTTGATGAGGTCAAGTGACTAATTACCACAGCACCGGTACTAAGATACTATGACATTAGCAAGCCCATTACAGTTCAAAGTGACTCCAGTCAGAATGGCCTCGGATGCTGCCTATTGCAAGATGGACAACCTGTAGCATTTGCTTCCAGAGCCCTCACTGCAACTGAGCAGAATTACGCTCAGATCGAGAAAGAATGCCTAAGCATTGTGTTTGCCTGCCACCGTTTCCACAGTTATTTGTACGGTCGGGGAAACATCACGGTTGAAACAGACCACAAACCGCTAGTCGCGATATTCAACAAACCTTTGCTTAGTGCCCCAAAACGACTTCAAAGCATGCTACTCTCGCTCCAAAACTATGCTCTGGAGGTGACCTATAAACCGGGCCCATATATGTATGTCAGTGATACACTGAGCAGAGCCACAGCACGCTGGCACGAAGCGGACGCACCTCATGCCCAGCATTCAGTCTGCAGCATGTACCGTGAAGAGCTCGACATAGAGGGCATAAACCAGGCCGACTATTTAAATGTCACGCATCAGCGTCTGTCGCAGATCAGGGAGTCCTCTGAGCAAGATGAACACCTCAAGATCCTCAAATCAGTTGTGCTCAACGGATGGCCTGATTCAAGGGCAGAGACACCTGTGGCTATTAGAGAGTATTGGAACTACCGGGATGAAATAAGCTTACAGGATGGGGTGTTCTTCAAGGGCCAATGCATTATTATTCCAAAGCAACTACGTGCAGAGATGCTACGTCGCATTCATTGGAGCCATATAGGTGGTGAGGCATGCTTCAGGCAGGCTAGAGAAACACTGTTTTGGCCGAATATGCATGGGGAGATTAAAGACTATGTAGAACAGTGCACTGTGTGTAACGAATATGCACATGAACAACAAAAAGAGACTATGATGTCACATCCCCTCCCTACACGGCCATGGCAGATTCTGAGTATGGACATATTCAACTACGCTGGCAAGGATTTTCTGCTTATCGTCGATCACTATTCAGATTTTTGGGAAATAGAACTGCTGCCTGACCTCAACTTGCCAGGTATGGCCAACCCGACCGAGTCGTCGCGGACAATGGTCCACAATTTGCTTGTGCTCTGTTCACCAAGTTCTCTCAGGAATGGGGTTTTGAGCATGTTACTTCTTCACCAATGTACCCTAAAGCTAACGGTAAAGCAGAATCGGCAGTGAAAATTGTTAAAGGCCTGTGCAGGCGAGCAAAACGTGCAGGAGACGACCCATGGAAATCAATCTTGCTGTGGAGAAATACGCCAACAATTGGCATGGACACTAGCCCCGCGCAACGCCTAATGGCCCGCAGGCTGAAAACTCCCCTCCCAGTGACTGACACACTACTGGAACCTTGCGTTGCATCAGAAGTTCCTGGCAAGCTGCATTTCAAACGGCAAGTGGCAAAACATGCATATGATAAAACGGCCAGGGACCTTCCGGCACTAAATGTGGGGCAAAATATAAGAATGAAGCCTCTTCCAGGTGACAGGACTGGCATATGGAGACTAGGAACTTGCCTCCAACAAACAGACCCTCGCTCCTATCTGGTTGAGGTGGAGGGTACACTGTACAGGTGCAATCGAGTGGACCTCAGGCCAGCAGAGCGAGTGGACCTCAGGCCAGCAGAGCCCAGTCCTAGCAAGCCTGCAGTAACAGTAACAGAATCCAGTGAAACGCCGAGACTAGAAGTGGAGGCCACAGTGGAGAGCCAGTCAGAGCACTTGCCTGCAACGGACTGCACATCGGCCTCACAGCCTGAGATTGAGTCTGAGATCCCGCGTTACTCACGCAGTGGCAGGCGAATTCAGCCATCAAAAAGACTTAACCTTTAAATAGTTTTCAAACAGTCATGTTTGGTTATCTTTGAAAAAAGTTACATATGTGCATATTATTTAAGTACAGTAGGGCAAATAACGTTACTACTTGAAGGTTTGAAATATTGTTTAAATATGTTGGATTATACAGTTAGAAAAGGGAGATGTTAAGGGGTTATGCTGTCACCTAGTGGCAGACCGTATATTAGCACAGGATGTGTTTTGTATTCCTAGCACAGGAAGTGATAAAGCTGTGACAGCCATGTTATGTATTGTGAGATCTGCACTGCAGCATGATTAAACAGCAGCTCTGAGTGGACCTGCACAGTCTCTGCATTATTGAACAGAACCACAGCAAACACCTGCCTCCGATGACTGATCCTGCCTCTGAGACACGGGAGTGTGCGTGCATACGGGAGCGCGCATACATATGCAGGTTGCCCCCCCCTGATGCTCAGTGTGGTCTGGGCTTCAGTTGGGAAGTTAAGCTTAGGGATCGTCATAAATTATTAAAACAATAAGTCAAATAATATCTGCCACAGCAAGACTGATTAATAATCAGAATATGCAAACTGCATTGGGTCTTCGGATACAAATCTCTACACAGTCGCCAGCTGCTTTATAGGGAAATAAACAAAGCTGCTCAAGGACAGGGAAGTAAGGTGGGGGGCTCCCCCCTGCCATCTGAAGGTATGTTTCCCTGCAGAGCAGTTAGGGACCATCTGAAGTTTGCAGCTGTCAGAGCAAGTAAAATGAAGGAGGAATTTCACTGCATACAATAGGTTTTATAAAAATGGTACACATTTTTTAATTAAAATATATTGGAGATAGATTTTTTCATTAAAGGGGTGGTTCACCTTTAAAGTAACTTTTATGTTATAGAATGGCCAATTCTAAGCAACTTTTCAATTGGTTTTTATTTTGTAGATATTTGACTCCCTTCTAAAAAACAAATGCTCTGTAAGGCTACAAAAGTATTGTTACTGCTACTTTTTATTACTGATCCGGGCCAACCCGGCCAGATGCCCTAGGCAACCTGGCTGGCCACGGCGAGGGGTGAGTGCGTGCTAGAGTGTGCATGCGCGAAACTACACTCAGGTGCGCATGTGCGAATCTGCATGCGCGCATGTGCAGAGGCACAATTACGGAAAAAATATCAGCGGCAGTCAGGGAGAGACAGGACCAGACAATGGGGTAGGTGACAGAGCAGGTACATGCCTTTCGCCCCCCCCAGCTTTGTGCCCTAGGCACGTGCCTATTCTGCCTTCTACTAGTTTCAGCCCTGCCTTCTATTCAGGCCTCTCCTATTCATATTCCCGTCTCTTCAAATCAATGCATGGTTGCTAGGGTAATTTGGACCCTAGTTACCAGATTGGTTAATATGCAAATTGAAGAGCTGCTGAATAAAAAGCTCTGCCATGGAAGCTGATACAGCAAGACTGATTAATAATCAGAATGTAAAGACTGCACTGGGTCTGTGGATACAAATCTTTAACAGTCGCCGTCTGCTTTACAGGGAAACAGACAAAGCTGCTTGAGGTCAGGGAAGTAAGGTGGGGGGCTCCCCCTGCCATTTGAAAGTATGATCGTTTTCCTGCAGAGCAGCTAGGCACCGTCTATCCACAGCAGACAGAGCAAGTAAAATTAAGGGGGAATTTCACTGCATACGGCCAGGTAGACATTTTTTAATAAAAGTATATTGGAGATAGGTTTCTTTTTCAAGTTCAAAAGGGTCATTTGCTCAGGTCCCTCAAGGATACCAACTATCAGTTATATTTTGCTCTTGTGGTTTCCAAAGTAGAGGTGGGTTGTTAAGTATAGTAGCATTACTACTACCCTTTCTTGGTGTGGCTCACCGATTAAATCCAGAGATAACTACAGAAAAAGCAGACCCTGTAACTGTTGGGGTTCTCAGAAGTTATGGAGGGGCCAGAAGGCCAGGGACCAATAAGCAATGAAATGATTTCTCTTTTTTATAAATAAAATGATTTTAGTTAAGGCATTGGATCTAAGCCTATGCCCACTTGTACATTTTTTTGCAAACAGAGAAAATCTCATGGATGCTATTAGCAGGGTCACTATCAGAGGGGCACAGGAGTACATCTGTACCAGGCCCAGGCCGAAATGGCAGCCCGGCTGAGCTGCACATTTCAAATTAGCCAGGCCCCCCTTAACAGTGCCAAACCGCCAAAGTCCAGAAGAGCCAAAGTTCCAAAGAGGCTAAGCCCCGAAAAGACCTAAATCGCAGTTGAAGTCCTGAAACTGCAAATAGACCCAAGCCACAAAAGGAGCGGAAGCTTAAGCCGCGAAGCTGTGAAAAGACCAGAAGTCACGAAAGGAGTCGAAGCTGAAGCCCCAAAGCCGTGAAAAGACCTGAAGGCATGAAAGGAGCCTAAGGTAAGTTCCACTGAATTTTTTTAAACTCCTGGCCACCAATGTATTATTTTAATACTATATAGGCCTCTAGCCACCAATGTTTTTTATGGTGGCTCTGGCGCCAATGTTTTTTTTTTTTTAATTTACAGGGATCGCCTTTGCCACCAATGATTTTTTTGTAACTTGTAGGGGGGCCCTGACCACTTATGTTTTTTTATAATAAAAAAAAATGGGTGACCCTGGCGCCAATGTTTTTTTTTTTAATTTATAGAGGGGGCCCTGGCCGCCAATTTTTTTTTTTTAATTTATAGGTGGGGGGCCTGGCCACCATTTATTTTTTTGGCCTCTAGCCCTGACCACTAATGTTTTTTAAAAAACTTTTATGGGGGCCCAGGCACCAATGTTATTTTTTTTAACTTATAGAGGGGCCCTGGCGCCAATGTTTTCCCTCATTATTTTTTCCACCACTTATGAAGAATAGTGAGGTAAGCATTTCAGATGTAAAAAAAAATACATTTAATATAAGTATAAAAAAAATAAAACCGGGCTTCACGGAATCCGAGCTATTTTTAACAATATTAGGTTTTGGCCGATCTAAATACTAACCCTAGCTAACTGAAAAAAATTGGCACACATTTAGATGTGTACTCCCTGAATCAGTTGTACAGGCTGCTACATTAGATAGCTTTAAGAAGGGGTTGGATTGCTTTTTAGCAAGTGAGGGAATACAGGGTTATGGGAGATAGCTCATAGTACAAGTTGATCCAGGGACTAATCCGATTGCCATTTTGGATTCAGGAAGAAATTTTTCCCCATCTGAGGCAAATTGGAGAGGTTTCAGATGGGTTTTTTGCATTCCTCTGGATCAACTAGCAGTTAGGTAGATAAAAAAAAACTAAAAGGTTGAACTTGATAGACGTGTGTCTTTTTTCAACCTTACTTACTATGTTACTTTGTGAGTGAATTGGGTTTCTGAGCTCGTGCCTCACCATTTCCTGGGTTGTGGAAGGGTTGGGATTCGGTTTGGAATTGGACCGACTCAGTAACCCTGGATTTGGGGATTTGCCTGAACCTGAAAATGGATTGGTTCGATGCATCCCTAAAATAAATGTAATTCTAGCATTACCTGTAATCAATGTCCGTTGAACGCTGTTTTTTCACTGAGGGCTAAATCCTCCCCAGCCAGCAATCAGGCTATTAAAGGAGAGATATTCCCAAAACAAACGCCCAAATGCTAGAATGCACATAAAAAATAAAACAAGATAGGGACCGCCATTCGGGGTTTACCTTGACGTGGTATGGTGGCTTATCAATTTTATGATCATAACTTTGTAACAAAATAACCCCTGTTTTGGGTACATATGCAATAGCATTTATTATACTTATATATATACTTTAAAGCCTTTAGAGTGCTCCCACAACCCTCCTGTTTTGATATTGTATATTTAGCCGGAAGCTGTGGCATAGCTTCAGTGGTTGTAGCACCCCATACCCCCCTTTAAACTAGTGGTGATCCTATGCTTTTAAAATTGTAACAAAATAACCCCTGTTTTGGGTACATATGCAATAGCATTTATTACCTTATATATATACTTTAAAGCCTTTAGAGTGCTCCCACAACCCTCCTGTTTTGATATTGTATATTTAGCCGGAAGCTGTGGCATAGCTTCAGTGGTTGTAGCACCCCATACCCCCCTTTAAACTAGTGGTGATCCTATGCTTTTAAAATTGGGCGTTTGTTTTGGGAATATCTCTCCTTTAATAGCCTGATTGCTGGCTGGGGAGGATTTAGCCCTCAGTGAAAAAACAGTGAAAAAACAGCGTTCAACGGACATTGATTACAGGTAATGCTAGAATGCACATAAAAAATAAAACAAGTTAGGGACCGCCATTCGGGGTTTACCTTGACGTGGTATGGTGGCTTATTAATTTTATGATCATAACTTTGTAACAAAATAACCCCTGTTTTGGGTACATATGCAATAGCATTTATTATACTTATATATATATACTTTAAAGCCTTTAGAGTGCTCCCACAACCCTCCTGTTTTGATATTATATATATATATATATTTTTATTTTTTATTTTATTTTTTTCTTTGGCAGGACACTCTTTAACTCTTGTATTGGTTTTATGCCAATGTAATTTGTATGTTTACTGTAAACACATTTATCATAGAGAAATGTGGAATATTTTGGCTCTTTACAAATAATATGAACGTTTCTTAAAGTACTTCCTGGTCACATTGCTTATAACCATTAAAAAAAATATTACACTCAGTTTGTCATTGGGGGAATATCGAGGCTCTTTCAGCTGTTACCAAACTACATCTTCCAGATTCCTTTGTCTGACGTGGGTTTCTGGAAGTTGTAGTTTACCAGAAGCGGGAGACAACAGGTTGGAGATCCTGGCATTAGACAGTGTTATAATGACACAGGCATTCTCTCCAAGGGATAATCAGGGAGTGATTAGTAAGCAGTAGTTGGGGGAAGGGAGGAAGCCAGCCTGCAGGAAAGCAACTCCTGTAGCCGCTTCTTTTTTTCTTTCTGGAATTGTGCTTGCTTGTGCCTCCCAGCAAATAGCAATCATCCATCCCGGGCTGAGGAAAAAAAAACAAGTCTGGAGTTGGGGAATGTAAAGCTTCAGTGCGAGGGCCGAGGGGGGTGATCAGAGAGCAGAAAAGAGCCAGAACTGATTATTCATTCAGGTTGGAAGCAGGAAGCAAGGGAGGCAGTGGCTCAGTCACCTCTAGCACTGCAACCAGGAGGTCGGCTCCTGCCTTCTACCAGGAAGGGGACACAAAAAGGAATCGGGCACCTGCTGGGAATTGCAGACGGGACCATTGCCTTACTATTGACATTTGTCCTTTAAGTTTGCCCTAAGCAAAGTGCCCGAGGAGATGAAGCAGGTCCCGTGTTGCAGATTGGATTTATCTTAGTCTATCACTGCCTGACTGCGGCCGTAGAGGGATTTGTCTTTTATGCTGGGCTGATGGCGTTAGCCCCTTGGCACTGGGGCAATGGTCAGCGCGTGGGAGTCCATAGGAGGCCCTGGCTGAACTCCCCGTTCTCGCATTTTGGATTTGCTGCTTTTTTTTACTAGGGAAACATTCTTAAAGTTCTTTTCCTTAGAACAATTTGGCTTTGGGTAGTGTGTGGAATAAAGGACAGGCACATTCGATATGTCAGGAAATTGATAATGGAAAGAGAATTGTGTTTTTTTAGGCACTTGGATCTTGTTCTTGCAGAAGGTGCATGCTGGTCTTAGGCACCTGCAATGTATTACCTCCTCCCAGGGATTTGTTCATAGAATCATCTGCTGCTCTTGGACAGCACAGTGTTGGCTTGAGTGCACATCTACCAGCATGGAGAACCTGGAGCCAAGAGCTGGGCAGGAGATGTTTTTACCTGAGGATGCAAGAATTCATCATGGTTTGTTGAATCAAGGGCAGACAGTGGTGGAGAGGAAAGTAATAGAAGGCTTTAGGCTGGTGGATGTTATTCTTACTGGAGGTGCTCCATGGGGATTTACTTTGAAAGGTGGCAAAGAACATGGAGAGCCCCTTATCATTACCAAGGTAAGGAAAACAAAATAAACTGCATGGATTTAACTTAAGGATGTAGAATGGCACAGTTATTGTAAAAATATATTTCCTGTGGGACAAATTACATTGGCTTAAAATTGTAGCACAGACTTCCAACAGGAAACAACAGCACCTCTTTCAGTTGTAACTTAATAGTTTAAACACTTTAATTGTGCTATTTATTGTTTATGAAGTATCAAAAACTTGTAGAGATCATTGCACTGACATTAAGAGTGTACATGTAATATAGTCACATTTAACCTTTATGAGTTAATACAATTTGATTCACCAAATGTCATATTTGCCAATGGAATGTCAGAGCTAGAACACCGCACGTCAGAACTGAGCTGATGACTATATGTGTAGGTCTTATGAAACATAATTTATGTGTAAAAGAGTTTTATGTTGAAATATGAGTATTTTTTTTAAAAAAAAACTTTAACTGGTTTGGGCAACATTGTAGATTCTGTTGAGGTAGTTCTCCAGCATAAGAAGGGCCACAGATTGCACATCCATAGTACAGATAATACCACAGTCCAGCTGCTGCTGGCAGATGGAGCAGGACCTGCCTTGCAACCTTGAACTGTAAGTCTCCTTATACCTGTGGTTGTTGTACAAATGTGTAACTACTTTTGTGAGGATACAAAGTCAATAAACTGGTAAAATTACCCTTCCTTCCTTATTCTGGTATCCGTAACTCTTGCTTCCATCTAAAGCAATGAAATCAATCAATCCAATAGGTGGGTAATGATACCAATAGGCGTAGGGATTCTGCTGCAAGGTGCTTTTAATAACAACACGACCTGTTTCTAGCTTAACAGCTATTTCCGTCACATGTCGTGTTGTTAATAAAAGCATCTTGCAGCAGAATCCCTGTGCCTATTGGTATCATTACCCACCTATTGGATTGATTACTTTTATGAGGATCTCATCTAAATTAAGTGTGGTACATAGCAGAGCCAGGAGGTTTCATTCTTGTGAAATATCAAACATTTTCCCTGTTTATCAAAAGTTTCAAGTCTGCCGGGAATTTTTTTTTTGAGTACTCATATACCACATTTGTCCAAATCATTGCTCTCTGATGCAAATCCCATATTTGGTGAAAGGATATGGAGGATTACTTTCCATACTGGAATGACTAAGCCCCTGCAATGCCATTGTTAATCTGAAGTGGTGGTTATTGTGAATTGATTGTGTTGAATTTGGTCCACCCTTTGCTGCCATAACAGCCTCTTATTGGTATCTTCTCACTAGATGTTAAAACATTGTTGGGGATCAGGGAGTCTGCAATCAGTGTTACAAGTGCATGCCAGTCAGATTCATTAACTCCCATCTCAGGAATCTAATTCAGTATGGAAGTTTGCAAATGGGGGCATTATGTTGTGAAACAGGCAAAGGAACCTTTCCCAAACTATTGTCACAAAGTAAAGCTGCAAGGATTTATCAAAAGGTTATTGTATACTGTAGCCTTAATATTTGCTTTCAGGGGAATCCATGGTCCTTGCCCATCCCAGTCAGCATTAAACATTCAGGCAGGTAGTGTTTTCTTGGTATCTGCCAAACCCTGATCTGTCCACAGAGTGCCAGATGGTGACATTCAATTTATCACTCCAGAGAATACCTTTCAGAAACACAGCAACCTCTACTACACTTCAAGCAGTGCTGGGCGTTATTCATGCTGTAGCGAATAGTTTTTGTGCTGATGCTGTTTCCAAAGAACACAGCAGTGTGTGTTTCTCAGGGCATGCATGATTTAAAGTGGGTACAAATGGGGGGGCGGAGCCGCATGCCGAACCGGTAGGCAGCGCATCTGAGGAGCTCAGTCGTACAATACTCCTGAACAGCCCATATACTGACCCGCACGCTGACTACAAGTGGCAGGAACGGCTCTTTCGACTCCGCAGCATCCCAGGTATGAAGCGGAACGCCCAAAATGCCCAGCGGGTACGCTCGGAAACGGCTGCTAAACTAGAGCAGTACGCCCGAAGCGCCAAACAAGATGGCGTCCGCACTGTCTCCCCTGCCTCCCCGTCTCCGGAGAAGCAAGTCTCTAGGGGGCACAATAGTGCTGACAGCGCAGGCTCCCCTGTAATAAAGAAAACAACGCACAAACCTGCTCTAGGTAAATCCAAGCCACGGGACCATGTAGAGGCCGAGCTGGAGCAGGAGGAGCAGGCTAATGGCGCAACTCACAATGGCGCACACACCTCCCCCTCTAGGCAGTAGCAACCACGCAGCATGGTGGAAGGGGAGCAGAGCTGCACAGAGCCAACCATGCAGGATGTCTTAGCCGCCATATCCTCCTGTCAATCCTCACTGACGGCAGCCCTTACCACCAAAATAGAAGAAGTGAAGATTGAAATTTCACTACTTAAACATGATGTGCAGAATATTCGGGAAAGAACAAGTGCCGTGGAGGAGCGTGTGGGGGCCGTGGAGGATCGTACTGCTCCTTTGCCTAATGAGATTGCTCAGATGCATAAATTGCTGAAACAAGCCTCTGACCGAATGGAGGACATCGAAAATCGTCAGAGGCGCTCTAACATCAGAGTGGTTGGCCTGCCTGAAAAAGTGAGGGTCAGACTCCTGAACTCTTTGCTGAACAATGGCTGAAAGAGATGCTTGGAACTGAGATATTTTCACAGCAATTTGTGGCTGAGAGAGCCCATAGGGTACCTACAAGGGCCCTGCCTCCTGGAGCCCCTCCAAGACCTTTCCTCATAAAACTGCTGAACTACCGCGACAGGGACACGGCACTTAAAGCTGCGAGAGCCAAAGGTGATATTTACTACCAGGGTGCTCGAGTGTCCTTCTATCCAGATTATTCTGCTGCCCTGCAACGTCAGCGTAACACCTTTTTTGGAGTAAAGAGGCGCCTGCGAGACCTGGGGATTCCCTACAGCATGATTTTCCCGGCCAAGTTGCGGATTACAGATGGGGGCAAAGTGCTGCTTTTTGAGCAACCAAGCAATGTCCAGCATTGGTTGGACAACCATCCACGAGCCCAGCAACGAAGCCCCCCCGGGCCGCAAAGAAGTCCTCTGTGTCAGCCATGATGAAGCATAGGTCCATCTGGACCGAAGGGTGCCGTAAGTACATTGTTTCGGGGTACCCCAAAGTAATATAGAGTGTCTGGACCTATTTCATCCCGCTCTACTTGTGAGGCAATCCCCCTGCTAGTTTTCCTGTTCGGGGCAGGTGGGACCCCTCGGGGTAACGTCCGGGTCTCTTACATCCCTTTGTGTTCTGCCACAGTCGACTACTTTTCATGTGTTATCGTAATTTGAGGGTCAGTACCTTATCCATCAAGGAGCAACTCTCTGACTGTTGTTTTGATTGCTCTGTACATTTCACAAAGCCCTTTGGGTTCCAAAAAGGGAATTGACAGTACAGTTTCACGGAACTTGGTGAATACTGATGGACTAGTTACTGGTTACAGTTGTGAGCTCTCACTCTATAAAGTTTTTCTGGGAATGATGTATCTCCTATGCTGTTTGGGGAGGATACCGGGAGGGGGGAAAGGTTGGGGGTTTGGGGTTGTGTATGTTGTGTTTGTTTGTAATAACCTTTTTTTTTTCGCTAAAGTGGAACCAGCTGCAGTGTCATGCCAAACTGAAGGGTGAAGTGGGAGAAACTCCCAATCTCAAATGTATTTCTTTTCATATGAGTTGCAATGGCGGTACAATTTAAATTTACGCTTCTGTCCTGGAACGTTAGGGGTCTCAACGACAAGGTGAAGAGGTCAGTGATACTAGGCCAACTAAGGAAATTGGGGGTGGACCTTATCATGTTGCAGGAGACACACTTGGTGGGACAGAGGGTGAGGGCCCTAAAGCGACACTGGGTCTCCCACGTGTACCATGCAGAATACTCTACATACTCGAGAGGAGTGGCCATACTAGTGAGTAAGTCCCTCAGCTTCAAATTTGAACAGCTAATGACAGACATGATGGGGAAATATTTGATACTTAAAGCTCAAGTGAACGGCAGTACATATCTCTTTATTAATGTGTATCTTCCTCCCCCAGCTGATGTACAAACTCTTAATGAGATCCTTCAAAAAGTAGCGGCATTGGGCAGCTTTCCCACGATCTGGGCGGGGGATTTTAACATGGTCCCGGACCCCACCTTGGATAGACTCCGTCCCATAGTGGGTGGTGACTCCAAAGCTCTAGCGCATTGGTTAGATGCAACTGGCCTTACTGATGTATGGAGATTAAAAAACCCCGGAAGGCAGCAGTTTACTTGCTACACCACTTCTTCTTCAGCATTATCCAGAATTGATCTTATACTGGTTACTAGTGATTTGCTTAGGAAGGTGGATAAAATTAATTTTTCCACTCGGATGTGCTCCGACCATGCCCCTGTAGTTTTATCTTTAGAGGGACGTAACATAGTAACTGCATCACTATGGAGGCTTTCCCCTAAGTGGATTTGTAACCCTACCGTGGCGGAAAGGTACGCCCCATCCCTAGAACAACTATTGGCAGGTAAACCCAGAGACAGCTCAGGAAGCTATAGTATGGGACGCAGCCTCACACTAGAGGGGAATATGTATCACTAATCTCTGCCAAACGAAAAGAGACTGAGGCCGACATTGAGGGAGCCAGAGTGGAATTGACCACTCGGGAGCGAGAGCTAGTCACTTCTCCCACGGATGAGGCTAAACAAAAAATGGCAGCAGCACAAAGGCGTCTCGACCTGTTGCTGATTGATAAATTCTCCCAGAGTGAACTATATAAGAAAGCTGCGTGGTATGATAGGGGGGATAAAAACAGAAAGCTGTTGGCCCTTCTAGCTAAAGGGGAAGTCCCACATACAGTGATACACAGTATTACCGGTGTAGGAGGAGACCTACTAGTGGATAAACAGCAGTTGGTTGATAGGTTTAGGCAATACTTTCAAGATACATATGCTGCTCTTCCCCCGGTTCCCACAGAACACTTAGTAGCTTATCTGGCCTGAATTGATCTTCCTCGTCTCTCGGGTCCCATGAGGGATGATCTAGAAGGGGACATAACGACTGAAGAGATAGAGAGTGCCATCGTAGATATGCCTGCAGGACGCTACCCGGGTCCAGATGGCCTTCCTGCTGAGTGGTACAAGGCCCACGCTAAAATTCTTACTCCCAGGCTGGCCACATTGTTTAATAGTATTTTACACAGTAAGTCCCTTCCAGAGTCCTGCTATATGGCCCACATTGTTCTGATACCAAAAGTGGGGAAGCCACCAGAATTCTGTGCCTCATACCGTCCTACTGTATCACGCTGCTGAACTGTGATGCCAAGATTTTTGCTAAGGTCCTAGCTAATAGGGTTAAGCAAGTGATTGCGGAATTAGTGCATCCGGACCAAACTGGCTTCATGCCAAGCAAAGCTACAGATATTAATATTCAGAGACTGTATAACAACCTGGCTCTTGGTCACAGCAATAAGGGCAGCAGAATAGTGGTGTCTATTGACACAGCCAAAGCGTTTGACACAATCTCGTGGGCTTATTTATGGGAGGTCTTGACTAAATTTGGTTTTGGGCAGCGCTTTCTGGATTGGGTTCGGGCCCTGTACCTTAAACCCAAGGCTAAGGTTCTGGTGAATGGTTTGCTATCTGACGAGGTACAGTTGGGGAGGGGGACTCTCCCGTCTCTCCCCGTTACTGTTTGCCCTTGCTATAGAGCCCTTAGCGACATTGATTAGGGACTCCCCAGACATAGAGGGACTGAACATTGGCAGAATTGTGGAGAAACTATCATTATATGCTGATGACATGCTTCTATATTTGGCTAACCCCCACAGGGCCTTAACTAAGGCGTTGGAATGTATTGAGGAATTTGGGGAATTTTCTGGGTTGCGCATTAACCAGTCGAAGTCAGTTGTTTTTCCACTTGATCCTCTACCCCCTGGGACACCAGAGCGACTGGGTCAATTGAGGGTGGTACAATCCTTTAAATATCTGGGGATTGTGATACAGGCAGACTTTACAAAGTTTGAAGAGTATAATTTAACCCCAATTGTCAAAGCTCTTAGTACAAAAACGGAGGTCTGGCGGACGCTACCTCTCTCTCTCCCAGGGAGGGTTAACTTATTCAAAATGGTTTTCCTCCCCAAGTTTTTATATTTATTTCGCAATTCGCCCATAATCCCCCGGAACCAGTGGTTTAAGTATGTTGACTCCATTTTGTGTACCTTCCTCTGGGCGGGTGAGCACCCTCGGGTGAGCTTTAGAACCCTACAGGCACCCACATCTGGGGGAGGCCTTGCTTTGCCCAATCTTAGGTCATACTTTTTAGCGAGCCAACTTATCTATGCGCATTGGTGGGTTGTTCCACAGTCCGACAACCCTTCTACCATGCTTGAAGCTGTGAACATGGGCTCCTTAGAGGCTCTGGCTAAATTACTATATAGAGGAACCTCATTGCATTGTTCAATTACTGTGCCGATGGCCACCGTGGTGGGTGTGTTCCAGAGAGCATTAAAGCTGGTCCATAAGGCTAGACCTGTGTGGTCCTGTTGGACGCCTCTATGGGGGAACAGTAACCTCCCACACCTCAGGGATATACCGGAGGTGAGCTGTTGGGCTAGTCGGGGAGTCAAAACCTTGGCATATATCATTGAGCATGGGGATTTGAAACAATTCCAGAGCCTTCAACATACTTTCCAATTGCCACATTCCATGTTTTTCCGCTACCTCCAGCTCAGGCATGCCTTTCAAACCCAATTTCCTAGTAGACCCATTGAAATTGTGGAGACTACCCTAGAAGTCTATTTGAGGAAAGAGGGCATTAGGAAACCCACCACCTGGTTCTATGCCATACTGGAAAGGGCTGGTCCCGATCCTCTGGAAAGGGTAAGAAATAAATGGGCTAGGGATATTCCAGGTCTGGAGGAGGAGATGTGGACAGATGCGCTGAAACAGGTCCCAGTCATTACCATGCCGGTTAGGGACAGGTATATCCAAAATAAGTTTCTGAACAGAGTATACCTTACGCCCTACAGACTTGCAAAAATATATCCTACGGTTTCAGACCAATGCACCAAATGTAATCAGGAGGTGGGCACGGTTATGCATGTATTCTGGGACTGCCCGAGAATCCAGGGGTTCTGGGGTGGGGTCCTGCACCATACTTCTCTGGTCTTAGATGTCCCTAGTTTTAGAACCCCGTTGGTTTGTCTTTTGGGAATAATGGATAATTTGGGGCTGAAGCCTGCAGTCAAGCTTTGCTACCTCCAACTTTTATACTATGCAAAAAAATCTATCCTTTTGCATTGGAAATCGACTGAACCCCCAACCATCACCTTCTGGAAAAGTCAGGTTAACAACGTCCTTCCTTACCAAAAATTGGTTTATATCACAAGAGGGTGCCCCAAGAAATTCGAGGGCGTCTGGGGAGCTTGGTTGGAATATGAAGCCGCTCATTAAGATTGGGTTCTAGGTGCGATGGTATTTTGTCTGCTGGTTCCACGTCTATTATGTATGATTTGTCTTTTGGTTTTTTGTTTTGTATGTCTATGTGTTTGTGCTGTGTTGTTCAAAACTGCAAAAATAAAAACTTTTTTTTAAAAAAAAAAAAGTGGGTACAAATGTGTGATTTGTCATTTTTTTCTGTTTTCTATAATATATGGATACACGAATCCAGGATTCAGTTCGGGATTCAGCCTTTTTCAGCAGTGTTTGGTGTCGGACGAATCCTTGTGCCCGGCCGAACCTAATCCGAATTTACATATGCAAATTAGGGCGGGGAGGAAACTTTTTGTCACAAAACAAGGAAGTAAAAAATGTTTTCCCCTTCCCACCCCTAATTAGCATTTGGTTCAGTATTTGGTCAAATCTTTTTCGAACGATTGGATAAATATTGGATTCGGTGCATTCTTACTATAATACAAACTTTGAAATACAAACATAAATCTATTCCTAACACAAGCTCTGCAGATAAAAGAAAATACCAATTGCAAATGATCTTGCATTTTAAAACTGGCATAGATTAATTATAAAAGTGTGCTTTTAAAGTTCAGTACACTGAAAGATCTGCTCACTTGGCAAGGTGCCAAACAAGTAGATCTTTCCTGGATATGCCAACCTTGAGGTGGGTGATATTAGGTTGATCCCTTTGATGGATATTTAGGCCTTCAAAGTAAGGACTGCAGATTTTCAAACCTGTCCTCTTGACATGTGCCCATTTTTATTTTTCACCCAGATATTGGTTGGGTTCATGGCTCCATGCACAGGCCTACAGTGGTGCTTGAACATTTGTGAACCCTTTAAACTTGTCTATATCTTTATATGAATGTGACCTAAGACATCACTTGATTTTCAAACAAGTCCTAAAAGTACATAAAGAAATCCTAGTTAAACAAATGATACAAAATATTTTATATTTGGTCATTTATTTATTTTTTTAAAGGCCTGTGCATGGGACCATGAACCCAACCAATATCTGGGTGAAGCACTACTGCACATGGCAGCTTTTATCAACCTGTGTATGGCCACATTTAGTGACTGTGGATGGGCTTATGTGCACATTTGTGTCCTTGAGACAAGGGTAACTTTGTTTACAAAAGAATGCCCTCTGCTTATTAACAAGCTACACTTCCTATTTTTGTATAAGCATAAATGTGTCCTATTTTCAAGAAGAATCAAAATATTACATAGGGATGATATTGATGTAATTGGTGCTCATTTAATACAGATTGCTAGACTATGTAAATATGCATTATTGTGCTGTGGAATGATCAATTTTGCAGATAGAAATAGGTTATTTTGCTGTTGTGAAGTTTGGGGGATCACAGCGGGGTTTTCCACCAGACATGCAGGCCACTCCAGATTGAAGGTAAAACAGTCATGTTTATTTTTTCTCAATTCAGGTTTAGGCTTTCAGCAGCAAACAGTTGCACAGAAAACAAAACAGCTTCACTTCAGCAGTATTTAAGTCCAAACATAAGACTAGCTTACTTGCCAAACATATAACATCCAGTCTTTAGGGAATGAACTCTCCAGTCTTTTTAGAGAGACAGCATTTTCTGTTCAACCCAGCAGTGAGTTACCACTTGTGAAAAACTTCCACACCTGCTGCTCACCTCCATTAAACACCCCTTGGATGTCCAGCCCACCTCTGGCTGGTTAACCCCATGGTGTCTCTTAAAGAGGTAGTTTTAAAACCTAAAGAATGGGGATATATACCGGTCATCTACAATATATCCCCCCCAGCTTCTACATATCCCCCCCCCCCTCTGAATCAACCCAGGGGAGGTGGAGGCACCAGAAAAGCCCAAACAATGGACTCGGGAATAGCATCAGCATTCAGGTGCTGTTTTCCGGGTCTGTGCTCTACCCTAAACTTAAACTCCTAGAGTGCCAGGAACCACCGTGTTACTCTGGCATTTTTTTTGCTTCATCCATGTGAGTGGGGCATGATCAGAAACCAGCCTGAACCTTCTACCTAAAAGGTAATAACGGAGCAAGTCCAAGGCCCACTTGATGGCCAGGCATTCTCGCTCAACTATTGCATAGTTTTTCTCTGCTGTAGTCAGCTTTCTACTGAGGAACACCACGGGATGCTCTTCTCCATTAATGACCTGTGATAATACAGCTCCTAGACCTACATCTGAAGCATCGGTGAGCCTCTGGAATGCTGTAAGACTTGAGACACACCTTTACTCCCAGCTCTGTAATTACGTCATGCTCTATGACATTAGTGATCCCAGGCAAATCAGAAAAAATATCTTTGTTTCTCTGCAGAAACTCACTGACTTGCTGGGTCTGAACTTTTGACAATGCTGTTGCCACACTGACACTGTCAGCACCAACCTGAGACTCAAGTTTCCCACTAGCCAGTGCCGAAACTGGTTCTCTATCCCTCCAAGGCTTTAACAAATTTGTGATATATTTGGTAGGGCTTTCTCTTACCAGGTTGGTGAACCTTATAGTTCACCTCACCCACTTTTTCTACAATTTCAAATGGCCCTGCCATCAGGCCAAGAATTTGCTCTCTACAGTGGGGATCAACACTGCTACTCCCACCTGGAATTGTCTCACCTTAGTGGACCGATTGTATACCCGGCGCTGAGCTTCTTGGGCCCTTTGCATGTGTTCCTTAACCAGTGGCATCACTCCTGCAATTCTTTCCCTCATTTGAGAGACATATTCCAAAACACTTTTGTGGGGAGTAGCTTCACTCTCCCAAGCCTCCTTTACAATATCAAGCAGTCCCCGGGGCCTGCGCCCGTACACCAACTCAAAGGGGTAGAAACCTGTGGTCGCCTGAGGCACCTCTCGAATTGCGAATAAAAGAGCAGGTAATAAACAATCCCAATCCTTACCATCTTTTTGTACCACCCGCTTAAGCATGGTTTTTAAGGTCTTATTAAAACGTTCAACCAAGCCATCTGTCTGAGGATGGTAGACAGACGTATGTAACTGCTTTATCTGGAACAAGTTACACACACCAGCCATAACCTTTGACATAAATGGGGTACCCTGGTCAGTGAGTATCTCCTTGGGGAAGCCTGTCCTTCAAAACATTAGGAACAGCTCACGGGCAATGGCTTTAGATGTGGCATTCCTTAAGGGAATAGCTTCCGGGTATCAGGTGGCATAATCAAGGTTTACCAAGATATACTGATGCCCTCGGGCAGATTTTACCAGGGGGCCTACCAAGTCCATGGCTATACGTTCAAATGGTACTTCAATAATGGGTAAGGGCACCAAGGGGCTACGAAAATGAGAAGCCGGGGATGTTAACTGGCAGGTGGGACAGGACGCACAGTAGGTTTTACTTCGGACTTTAAACCTGGCCAGTAAAACCGGTCTGTGATTCTTGCTTCGGTCTTCTCTACCCCCAAGTGTCCACCCAGGGCATCATTATGCGCCAGGTCAAGTACCATTCGTCTTTATGGCCGGGGAACTAACAGTTGTTTAACAACCTCCTCACGGACCTTGGTGACTCTATAAAGCAGATCACTATTTACAGCAAAGTGCGGCCATCTGTTATCTGCACCTGGTTCTTGGGGAACACCATTTATCACCACCTGTTCTCTAGCATTAACTAAGGTGGGATCCTGCATCTGGGCAGTGCTAAAGGCTCCCCTTGACACATCCAGATCAGGAGATACGGGATTTGATGAATCATTCTCATCATCCTCCCCGAGCATTACCTGTAATGAAGAGAAATCCCCCCCTCAGAGGACAGCCCGGTCTTCTGACCGAGATCCTCCATAACCTTATTACTCTTCTCCAGAGTTTGGGGCAGTGACACATCATCATTTTGAAAATCATACATCACATCATTTTCAACATCACTGGGTATATCAATTATTACATCCCTTGGGTTTTGGGGGGACCCAATCCCACCCTCAAATCAGTGGTTTCCTTCCCCATACTTTACCACAAGTCCCAGAACTTTGGAAAGTCACATCCCAAAATAGCATGATGCAACAGTTTACTCACCACCCCAACTTCATGCACAATGGATTCACCAGCAATAGTGATGGTCACTGGGACTAGCGGGTAGGACCGGATATCCCAATGGATACAAATTACCCGGAGTGATTTGGCTGCTGGTTTGAATTCTCCAATTACACTGTCTAGTACCAGGGTTACCATACTCCCCGAATCTAGGAGAGCCTTGACAGGAATCTGATTGATGTAAACATCACACTCAAATTGCCCCTCAAACAAGTCAGGGCATGCAGTGTAAACTTTCTGTGCATAACAGGAAAGCTGGGTGAGAGCCCCACACTGCATGGTCTCGTCTTTCCATGGGCACTGTGCTCTAGTGTCCCCCCAGGCCTGACACTTCCAACACTGCACGTTCCCCCCCCCTTTCCAGGTTGAAGTGGTATCTGCGGGTGCCCCTTGTTGGGCCGGTTATGGCACTTCTCCACTTTCTTTCACACTAAGCCTAGGACTCTGCGGGGAACTTTTCCTGGCCGGTGTAGATTTCTCCGGACGTGGAATGGTGAACGGTCGCTGATGGGTGGGAGCTAGTAGTTCCTCGGTAGCCGTGTACCTCTCAACCATCTTGACCAGCTGATCCACTGTTTTGGGGTCCCCATGACTCACCCAATGCTGTAGGTCAACAGGGAGGGACCAAAGGTACCGATCTGTCACAACTCGCTCCACAATTTGGGGTCCATTCAGATCCTCGGGTTGCAGCCACTTGGTAGCCAAATGGATAAGGTCATGCATCTGTGACCTAGGCGGTAGGTTGGTTTGATATTTCCATCTGTGTACCCTTTGTGCTCTGACTGCAGTGGTTACCCCTGGGCGTGCTAGGATCTCTGCCTTTAGCCGATCATAATTCATGGCGTCATCTGGGTTAAGATCATAATATGCCTTCTGTGGATCGCCACACAGAAATGGAGCTATTAGGCCAGCCCATTTATCTCTGGGCCACCCTTCTCGCTCTGCAGTCCTTTCAAACGTGGTGACAAAGGCGTCCACATCATCCGTGGGACTTTTGAAGAAAATGACTTGCGCGGGTGGTTACCTGGTTCCCCTGAGCCACGGCAATGGACTCCCATCCTGGAGCACACTGCTGTACAGCCTCAGCCAATGCCTTGGCTTGGGCAATTGTAGCCTCTTGTAATAAGGTTGCTTGTAAAGTTACAGACTCTTGCAGAGCAAACAACTGAGCATCTGTGGAGTGCTGTTGAGTCATAGCATAGCAGACAGCTGAGCCTCCAGACTCTTTTGCTGAGCAGTCAGAGTATTTTGCTGAGCCTCTGTAGACTGCTGCTGCACGACCATGCTCTGCTGAAGCTGAACTGTAGCCCGAGCAAGTTGCTGCAACAGTTCCTCCATCTTAGCAAAAAATGGATTACTGGCTCTTTAAATGTCAGTTTTCAGAGAGAGAAAAAAAAATTGTCTTTACCCTTCGGTAGTGACTGCCCGCATCCGAGCACCAGTTGTGAAGTTTGGGGGATCACAGCGGGGTTTTCCACCAGACATGCAGGCCACTCCAGATTGAAGGTAAAACAGTCTGTTTATTTTTTCTCAATTCAGGTTTAGGCTTTCAGCAGCAAACAGTTGCACAGAAAACAAAACAGTTTCAATTCAGCAGTATATCCAAACATAAGAATAAAAGAAAATTCCTATCATACTTACATATTTTCTTTTCCTGCCCATCCTCCCTGTCAACATGAAAATTCACTAATGGGTTAATCTCCTGCTACTCCCAGCCTGGACAGGAGATAGTTAATTTTAAGAACCCATAAAGCCCACCCCCTCCTGGCTCACATCAGTCTGTTTATAAAGCCACCATAGGGAGGGCATGTTGACGGGGAGGATGGCCAGGAAAAGAAAATTCCGGTAAGTATGATATGAATTTTCTTTTTTCCTGGCCATCCCCCGTCAACATGAAAATTCACTAATGGGTCATACCCAAGCAATTAAACCACAAGGGAGGGAAAATAATTATACTTCAATCTATATGGCCCAACAGGCTAAAAAATAAGAACTAACTGTCCAAACAGGACCTGAGATGAAGACATAACCTCGAATCTGTAGAGTCTAAAAAGAAACGTAGTAGGTGTAACTGCAGATAATTTTGCAAGACACTCCTGCCTCTGATGCCCTCCTATTTACAAGCCCTTGATATGGTCTTGACTATCCAGGAAGAGTAGACATGGAGGCAAGTTCCCCTTTTTTCCTTCCTGCTCGCACAGCAAACGGTATTCTAGACTTTCTGAAGTCTTCTCTTCTTCTGAATAAATCTCAAAACATTGTAAGACTATATCTATATTTGAATCCTCGTCCCGAGAGGATGCTGGAGGCTCCAAGGACAGCAATACAATTTGTTAATTAATGTGGAACTTAGAAAAAACTTAAGGCAGGATACTGATTACAGTCTGAGAAATACTTTCTCCTCATGGAACATCCTGTAAGGAGCATCTATCGAAGGGCCTGGCCCTCAAAGGGCTGACGTCAAAAGTTTGACTTCACAGCTAACTAGGTGTAAGCAACGACAAAGAACTTGATCTAAATGCTCAGTCGTGCAGTGGAGAGGGATCTCTGATCAAGAGGAAGACCCATGGTTGGACAAATAGACCAGTTCAACGGTGGACGTATTTTGAGTTTTGATTGGAAAAACGTATCTACTAATGGATCTCTCGACCACCTCTTCTCCAAATCGCCAACAATGCAAAGACTTGGTCTTTTAGAGTGCTGAGACTCAGACCCTTTTGTAGCCCTGTGTTAAGAAACTTCAGGATATCCACCGCAGATGGTGTTATGGATTGAGATGCATCTCAACAGCCCAGTAAGAGAATATCTGCCATGCTTTATAATATTTAAAATTTGTATTGAATTTACTGGAATTGATAAGGGTTTGACCTGATCAGAACATTCATACTCCTATTCATATTCTTAGGATCCTCCTTTTAACTTCCACACCATCAGTTGGTGATTGGGTTTGGATGCTTTCAACTGCCCTGGAGAAGGAGAACTCTGGTTTGTGGACGTAGTAACAAACACAGTTGACAGTCTTCTCAGGAGTAGATACCAAGGTCTTCTGGGCCAAGCGGAAGAATGGTCATCATGTCCTTCCTTGACAATAAGACCCTTTGCAGGACTCTAAATATTATCCGTACTGGAGGAAAGATGTAAGCAAACAGACCCTCCCAACTCTGGGAGAAGGCATCCACTGCCACAGTCCCACACAAGGGACTCTAAAGAGGAAGATCTGAAGCTTGGAGTTCAGATCTATCGCCATCATATTCAGCTCCGGACAGTAGATGCTGGCTGAGATAATCTGCCTCAAGATATTGCACTCCTGAAATGTACAGAGCAGTTAAATCTTGAAGGTCGGTCTAAACCCATTCCATGATTGGGAAAGACTCTTTGAGCAAGAACTTGCTCCTTGTTCCCCTTGATTTCTAAAATAAGCTGCAGCCACTGCATTGTCTGATCTTCACTGCAGACCACAGGAGAACCACACTGAGCTCCAGGATATTGGTCAGTATCTAGGAAAAAGGTCTTCTACCTGCCCCTGAGGCATCTGTGAACACCTCTATCCAAGCTGGTTTCCCGAGGGGAAACTCCTTGCAGGGATTGCTGGGTATTTTCCACCAGGCTAGATGTCTCTTGCACTCTTGTGTTGATCTGAATTGCCAGTTTCAAACTATAGGATCATACTGCCTCAGAAAATAACTGAATAAACCTCATCCTCTATTTGGTCCATTTCACCAAGTTTATAGTTGAAATCAGAAGGCCCAGAATGATCACGAATTACTTCGCAGATATGAATGACCTCTCCCAAAATTGCATTACCTGAAGGACAGCTGTCAATTTGAGCTCCAAGGTATGCCATTTTCTGGCATGGTATCATCTGACTTTTGCTACCCTTATGATCCAGCCAAACTTCTCTAAAACATCCTTTTTATGAGATGGATGGTGATGTGGCTGGATCACACACCCCTAAAGTAAATCATCCAGGTAATGGTAGATCTCTATGTGCCCTTTAGCTTGGCTATTATCACAACAAGAACTAAGGTAAAAGTTCTGGGAGAAGTAGCAAGGTCAATGCGAAGACAGCAAAATTGGTAATGTTGGTCTTAGAGACAAAATTGTATAAATCTGTGATGTTCTAAAGCAATGGACACATGCAAATAAACATCTTTAATCTAAAGAGGCTAGCCAATCCTTTGGACAAACTACAAACTTTATAGTAGCAAGGGTCTCAGTTAAAGTTTGGCTCTTTGGGAATGTGTCATTCCTCAAGGTCTAATATGGGACTTAAGTCTCCAGTAGCAAATAGCAGAGAATTGAAAACTCTTCCTTCTTCCTGAGATGGAACCACTGAAATTGCTCTATTAACAACAGCCCTGGAAACACTGGCAAGAAATGTCCTTTTCCCCTACGTCTTGAGGAATTGCAGTAGAAACAAATAATTGAAAGATACATAAGTTTTCACCCCTGAATCTTGAACTTTTCTAGCCGAGACTTCCTGAAAGGTGAGCAACCTGGGGTAGGCTGGACGGAGTGACTGTATATGAGCTTTTGAGGAAGGTTTGGGAGATCTTGGGACTCCAACTCTGGACCTGAAAGAACCTTGTCCTGATCGCCAAGATGAAAATCTAAATTATTCTCCGGATTGGAAATTTTTGGAGTCCTGCCTTCTTCTGGAGAAGTCCAAACTTTCTCGCTGCGAGTGTGGAGCTCCCCATTCGTCCAGGCTATTCACGTGACCTCCAGTCCCACATCCTGGCATTGGATTCCTTCAACTCTCTCACTACAAAGACTTGATTCACGGACACATTCTGGATACGTTTAAAATTCTTCACATCCTTTATTTATTCATATTTAAAAGGTTGTCAGCATTGGCACAGTGCATATAACACACCACTGACGCGTTTCGTGCCCTTACTAGCAGGCACTTCCTCAGAGTATATCATTTCAATCACAACACGCAACTTTATAGACACCCCACACCTTAACAAAAAAATCTTAAAGGGATATTTAAAGGGGAGTATGTTCAACTATACATATCTTCTGTATCTCAGCATGTCACCTTTTGCTTTGTTTATTTTCATATTTAAAAACAATTATTTAAAAAGCAGTGGTTATAATAATAAGTACATTCACAGTTTTTATCTAGAGGGATAGTTCTTTTATACACTCATCATAGTATCTACATAATACATATCCTTTAGTGTATATATTCTCTAAATATCTCCTTAAATCTTTTCATATCTCTATATTTTTAGTTTTACTTATTTTGCTCCAATTAGTGCATCCATCTCTATACCTCTACTTGTCTAGATAATACTTTATATCCCAATCTTTATTCAGACCTATTGGTCTCTCCGTTTCCAGGGTGAACATCCACCACACCTCTCTTTTATTTATCAATTTCTCCATATCTCCTTTCCTTTTTCCTAGACTGACTTGTTCTATACCCTGAAATGATATATATTTCATATTCCCATTATGTACATTTATTAAATGGTCTGCTATTGCTGATGAAATATCTTTCCTTCCTACACATGCCAGGTGTTCTAGAATCCTATCTTTCATTCTACGCATCGTTCTCCCCACATATTGACATCCACATTTGCAGGTAGCTAGGTAGATTACATTGTTAGTTCGACAGTTCACGTAGGTTCTACATTCATATTCTTTGCCTGTTGCTGTACTTTTAAAAAAAATTTTCTTCTTCTGGAGAAGACCTACAAACATTCCTGGAATTGTCATGGAATTGTCATGGAACTGTCTTGCTTGGGAAAGCAAAGTACTCTTCCCCCTGAAGACTTGGAGACCATGTCACCTAAGGCTTTCCCAAATAATCCTTTCCCTTGAAAAGGCATCTTGCAAAGAAATTCCTGGAGCCAGTATCTACAAACCATGTTTTAACCAAAAGGGCTCTGCGCTGCAACTTCAATGACAAAGAGCAAGCTGACAGCTGGACAAGCTCTAGAGAGGCTTATTCTGAAGTCATCCAGACCTTTTAAGTTTTATAAAATATATATTTTTTTAATTATTTATTATTATTATTATTTTATTTTTTCTGGGAACGTAATCCTCAACGACTTGTTCCAGATTCTTTGTCCACATAGAACGGGCCTTTGTAACTGCCACAGAGCTACAGTAAGCTATAGGCCATCCAGAAGACATAACATTTCTTTAATTCCTGCGATGTTTCAGTGCTGAAATGTCATCTATTGGCAAAGCCGCCTTCTCAGTTAATCTCCATTAGACTGTGGGTGGTAAGCAGAAGAAAATTGAAGAAAAATGTTAAGAGCCTTGCAAAGAGATCTCCAGAACTTGGAAACAAACTGGGAACCCCGGTCGGACACAATCTCGGCAGGAAAACCATGAAGACAAAAAATGTGTTTAATAAAAAGTTCAGAGAGTTCAGGGACGGAAGGCAGTTTCCGAAGCGGCGTGAAGTGAGCCATTTTGCTGAATCTGTCGATTACCACCCAGATGACAGTGTGGCCAGAAGAAACAGGGAGATCAACAATGAAATCCATTGCCAGGTGAGTCCAAGGTCGAGATGGAATGGGAAGCGGCAAGAGTAAACCCTTGGGGGGGAATGTCCGGACTTGGAAACAGCACAAATGGAACAAGAAGAGACAAAGTCTTTAACATCTTTCCTTAGGGTCGGCCACCAAAGCAAACGAGACAAGAGCTCGGTTGTCTTCTTAATCCCGAGATGACCAGCCTGTTTGGAACTGTGAGATTGGGATAAAATGGCATGACGGAATTCCGGAGGAACAAAAGCAACACCAAGAGGAGTCTCTACAGGAGCCGAAGACTGAGCAGAAAGTAACTGAGAGGCACAGGAGGGAAACAAGGCGGCAATAATCTTGGTAGAAGGCACAATGGGTTCAGGATCTTCAGGGCAGGAATCTTCAGGAACAAAGCTTCTGGACAGAGCATCAGCCTTCCTGTTTCTGGAGCCAGGATGAAAGGTGATAACAAAATTAAAGCGAGAAAAGAAAAGTGCCCACCTGGCTTGCCGGGGATTGAGGCGCTTGAGGGATTGAATAAATTCAAGATTTTTGTGGTCAGTAAAGATGGTCACAGGAACTGAAGAACCTTCAAGTAAATGTCTCCATTCTTCCAGGGCCAACTTAACGGCAAGTAGCTTGCGATTCCCAACATCGTAATTTTGCTCTGGGGAAGAAAATTTTTTTAGAGAAAAAAGCACAAGGATGAAGTTTACCATCAGAAGAAGATCTTTGAGACAGAACTGCTCCAGCTCCAACATCAGAGGCATCAACTTCCATGAAGAAGGGTAGTAGAGGTTCAGGGTGTCTAAGAATTGGAGCAGAAGAAAAGGCTTCTTTGAGGGTCTTGAAGGCTTCGAGAGCTAGAGGGGAACCAGTGTTGAGGTTTACTCCCTTTACGGATCAAGGCAAGAATTGGAAAGATTTTGGAAGAAAAGTCTTTGATAAACTGTCTATAATAATTGGCGAAGCCAATAAACCTCTGAACTGCCTTGACGCTGGTAGGAAGGGGCCAATCCAAGATTGCAGAGACTTTGGCGGGATCCATCTTGAAGCCTTGTGGAGAAATGATGTAGCCAAGAAAAGGAATGGAAGAAGCTTCGAAGATGCATTTCTCCAATTTGGCGAAGAGATTGTTTTTCCTCAACCTGGAAAGAACTTCTCGCACTTGGCAACGATGATCCAGAAGATTCTTAGAAAAAATAAGAATGTCGTCTAAATACACGACCACACACTGTCCCAAAAGATCACGAAAAATGTCATTGACTAATTCTTGGAAGACCGCAGGAGCGTTGCAGAGACCAAATGGCATGACGAGGTACTCGTAATGTCCATCGCGAGTATTGAAAGCGGTCTTCCATTCATCTCCCTCACGGATCCGAATGAGATTGTAGGCCCCACGTAGATCCAGCTTAGTAAAGAAATTAGCACCCTTAAGCCGATCAAAAAGTTCGGAGATGAGAGGAAGAGGATATCTGTTCTTTATGGTGATCTTATTTAACCCCCTGTAGTCAATGCAGGGCCGCAAACTACCGTCTTTCTTTTCGACAAAGAAGAACCCTGCCCCAGCAGGGGAGGTAGAAGGACGAATGAAACCTCTTTGAAGATTCTCCTGGATATATGACTTCATAGCAGAAGTTTCGGAGGGAGAAAGCGGGTAAGTGCGGCATCGGGGGGGCATTGAGCCGGGTAAGAGTTCAATAGGACAATCATAGGGACGATAAGGTGGGAGAATCTCAGCGGATTTCTTATCAAAGACATCGGAAAAGGCTTGATACACAGGAGGAAGAGAAGAATTTGAAGATACTGAAGAAACTTTAACAACAGGAACAGCAGGCAAACAATTATGTAGACAAAATGAGCTCCAACGGGACACTTGTGTGGTGGACCAGTCAATGACTGGATTATGAACATACAGCCACGGCAATCCCAGGACAACAGGAGTGGAAGGGCAATCGATAAGAAGAAAAGACAGTCTTTCCAAATGCATAGTGCCCACCTTGAAAGAAAGTTCCTGAGTAGACTGCGAGATGATGGCAGAAGAAAGAGGACGATCATCGATCGCCAGGACTCGAAGAGGGGTTGCCAAGGGTTGGAGCGGAATAGCATGTTTACCGGCAAAGGCTCGATCCATGAAGTTGCCCGCAGCGCCAGAATCGAGGAAGGCTTGAGAAAGGATCTTCTTGGAGCCGAACTGGATTTGTATAGGAAGGAGAAAACGTTGAGCAGAGGAATGGGGAGAATGAAAAATTCCACCCAGGTAAGTCTCCCCAATCTTACCTAGGTTCAGGAGTTTCCCGGCTTCACTGGGCATTCATGGGCGAAGTGGGCTTTTCCCCCACAGTAGAGACATAACCCAGCAGCCCTTCTCCAGAGCTTCCCCTGTTCGGAAAGACGTGCCCGTCCAATCTGCATTGGTTCTTCAGGAGGTAAAGAAGAAGTAGCAGATGCCGCAGGAGGCGGAGAAAGAAGGTTGGAAGCCGGACTGGAGAGTAAGGGTCTTTGGAAGCGTGGAGCCAGGGTGGGTTGGAACCTGGAAAACTTCCTAGCGCGTTCCCTGTCAAGTTCGACTTGGAACTCCCTTTGTCTGGTGTCAACTTTCACAGCCAACGCAACAAGATCTTCCCAGCGAGAAGGAATTTCCCGTGATACAAGATCATTCTTGATGCGCATTGCCAGGCCGTTGTAGAAGGCAGCATGGTAACCATCATTATTCCAAGAAGTTTCAGCCACAAGAGTGCGGAATTCGATGGCGTATTCCGGAACAGAACGAGTCCCTTGCTGCAGCTGAAATAAACGAGCCGAGGCAGAGGTAGCCCGACCAGGAGCATCGAACACCGTGCGAAGGTCATGGATGAAGGCCTTGGCATCGTCAATAACCGGATCCTCCTTCTCCCAGAAAGGAGAAGCCCACTCCAGAGCTTTCCCTTGCAGGCGGGTGATGATATAGCCCACCTTCGCTCGCTCCGAGACAAACTGACCTGGAAGCAGGGTGAATTGGATCTCACACTGGTTGATGAAACCACGGCATGATTCCGGATCACCGCTGTACAGAGGAGGTGCAGGGATGCGAGGCTCGGAAACCTGGAGCGGAGTAGCAGGGACAGGCAGAGGAACTGGAACCACTGGAGACAAGGCAGACAATTTCTCCAGGATTGCTTCTAGTGCCTGGCCGAAGTGGGTTTGTTGGGCTTCGTAGGTCTGCATGCGAGAAGCCAATCCACAAACAGCTCTGCCGACATCAGTAGGAACTTGAGGCTCCTCAGAAGGGTCCATGGCCCAATTATACTGTCAGGGCCCGAAGGCTCTGTTGTAGTGTGGACCAAGGAGGAGACAAAACAACACCAAGTTCGCAGTACAAGAGGGTTTATCAGAAGAATGGTCAAAAGCAGGCAAATTGGTCGGTACAGGCAGCAAAGAATCAGAATCGTTAAACAGGCAATAAGTCAATACACGGAGAATCCAAATAGCAAGAAATCGCACCCAGGAACTATACAAGATAGACCTATAATTGGGCAATGACAGGATGGGCAAATAGATTTAAATAGTCCATAGTTTTGCGCCAAAACTTGACGCGCTGACATCATGACGCTGACGCCGGCGTCCTCACGTTGGTGTCCTGACGCCGACGCACATTCCGTCGCCGGCGACCAATCCTGGGGCGACACGTTTCTGATGCAGTCCCACTGCGACCAGGAAGAACCGCATGGTGGAGCAGGAGGTCGCCATCTTGGATGTCCCGTGGGGTAAGTTCCTCCATTTCCATTACACCATGTCACTGAGCTTAGCTGCTGGCCCTATATTAAAGGAAATTTCCTAGATAGAGAAAACCTTGATAGGCACAGAGAGATTTTAAGCATAAGCACTGTCTCTTTAAGAGTTTGGGATACTGCTCTCTTAATTAAAGACTCCTGATCTGGCAATGAGTTGGAAGGAATGGCTGCATAATGTGAAACAATTCACCTTTTTAAAAAGATATTCAATGAAAATGTATTACAAATTCTATGCCCTTATTGCAGACTTGTTAAATGCTTCTGAATGCATAATAAGCATAACACTCTGGAGGTTCTTATTTTTTGGAAGTGCAAAGCATGGTCAGGGGCGATCCTGGCCCCTCTGCCGCCTGAAGCAGCAGCAGTTGCTGCTGCCCCCCCTCCCCCTGAAATTCACTCTTAAAAGACTATCCATGGCACTTATTTGGAACTGAATAACTCCTTTTTTATGCACATCCGCATTAAACGTGCAAGACTTACCTTGCTTGCAGCATTTCTGTGTGCCATTGGATGTCTTTCATACTATGTGAATTGAGTTTGCTTAACCTCTACCAATGAGTGCCAGACTTATCTACCTGGGAGATGGCACGGGTGTGTGAGTAGTTTATGTCAACTTTATAACGTAATGCAACTGAAAAGCTATGTCTAAAACTATCATAAACATGCCCATCAAGTATACCATCTATTGTGGTAATAATGCTCTGCCCTTCTTGTTTGGTACAAAGGTCCAGTGTCCCTTGAATTAAATTTAGATTTGTCTTTAGCATATCACACATGCAGGTTACATAGTTACATTTGGTAGAAAAAAGACCAAAGTTCAACTCCTCCAAATGAAACCCACCATCCATACATACACTCGCACTGATCCCTTCATACACATAACTATATATACTCATATCTATACTAACTATAGATTTTAGTATCACAATAGCCTTGGATATTATGGTTGTCCAAGAAATCATCCAAGCCGCTCTTAAAGGCATTAACAGAATCAGCCATCGCAACAACATCCAGCAGGACATTCCACAGCCTCATTGCCCTCACTGTGAAGAACCACCTGCACTGCTTTAAATAAAAGTTATTTTCCTCTAGTCTCCTCTAAGGGGTGGCCTCTGGTGTGGTGAACCTCTTTATGGATAAAAAGGTCCTCCGTTATTCTTCCATCCCTCTAACCAGTTTAGTTGCATGTCTCTGCATTTTCTCCAGCTCATTTATTTTGCTTAAGGACTGGAGTCCAAAATTGCACTGCAAACTCCAGATGAGGCCTTACCAGGGACCTATAAAGAGGCAAAATTATGTTTTCAGGAACATCCCAACACACTTACATTTAGTGTATAACTTGCATTTATATTATTTTTGCCAAAGTGCATAACTTTGCATTTATCAAAACTGAACCTCAGTTTGCTGCCTAGTTTTCCTATTTAGTCAAATCACTCTGCAAAGTGGCAACATCCTAAATGGAGCCTATAGTTCTGCGCAATTTAGTATCATCAGCAACAATAGAAACCGTACTTTTAATGCCCATCTCCAGGTCATTAATAAACAAGTTGAACAGCAAAGGACCAAGTACAGAGCACTGCAGTACTCCACTAACAACACTGGTCCAATTAGAAAATAATCCATTCCACCACTTTTTGTGATCCATATTTTAGCCTGTTCGCAACCCTTTGTTGCCAATATAAGGTAAATTATAGTTCTTGTTATGGGATCTGATACAAAATATACAGTAATCCATGTATGAGCTGAAATCCTTACTGTTCAAAGTAAATTTCAAAGGTAATTGCTGCTCAGTGCTGTTCTGGAAATATGTTTGGAATCTTGATTAAACGAATACCTGCCAGCTGTCCACTTTTTCCCCAGAACAGTCCTAGATTTTATTTGATGGGGTTTACTGAAAGACAGACGGGTTTATAAGGGAAGCTTATACTTCTTGGAGCTTGTTCTGCTATGCCTATAGGCAGAGTGCTGTCAGTACCAACTTCATCCCCTTCCACTGGTGTAGGTCTGGTTGCACCCTGGCCATATGTTCAAACCAGTGAGCTTTGTTTGCTTGATATCCAATTTTCCAGGCTGTGGCTCAAAGATTTATAGCCCCAAACCTCATAAGAAATGTACTGCATTTTATACCTGAGATTTCCTTCCCTTAGTAATCCATTTAATGAGTGCAAGCTTCAGTTTTTTGCTTCAGTTGGCTTGGATTGAATAACATAATAACAGGGCTTTCATTTCAATGACTTTATTCTGGCATACAGTACTACTTTATGTAGAGCTAGTGTGCCAAATCACACAGTGACATAGACAACTGAGATGCAATTCTTTACGATGGGAAGCCTGGGTTTAAAGATAAAATATTAAAGGAAACCATGATAATCTGCCTGTACTGGATTGAAGCTCTCCCCCCCCCCCTTTAGTCACCCAGAGTGATTCAACCCCTCTCTCCCTTGTTCCATTGGGAATGTGAAGTGATGAATTTTGGGCCTTGGAGGTACCTCTGCTGTACAGAGAATCTGTGCACAACCCGCTATGAATCCACCACTTTGCAATAGAACAGTGTTAGGGTGGGTTTAGACTATATTGTGAGCCTAAAGAAAATTGCCAAATTCTTCTTACAAGTAACATGGCTTCTGTGGAATCAGGTATTGCTGTGTAATTCAGATAGTGTTTATGCACCTTTTCTACATAACCCCAAATAAATAAGCTCATGTCAAAAAGGGGAGGTATACTTTCCCTTTAAACCTCAGTATTTGCTTCTAACCATGAAGATGCCGCACTTTTTTAACAGAATAGGGCACTGAACAGCGTTAGAATTAATGGTTGTACCACGCACTAAACAACATTATCCCAACATATTTAATTTACAAATTTCAGAAAATTTGAATGTGGAGATGAATCTTATATCTTAACATCTCCTCTATCTCAATATAGCTTTGTACCCTGAAAAATGAGTTTTCGTAAATCCGTTTAACTAGGACTCTTTTGTTTCCTTTCTCCTAGGACTGTCCCAGTCAGTTTTTGGTACTGAAAAATCTTAAGTATTGAATAAAGTAGAATTATTATATTTCTTAGATTGAGACTTTAGAGACTTAATCAGTAGAGCTGAATTTCTAGTATTGCTTTGTAGCATTTGCCATGCAAAGGGGAAAATTATATTTTTATTGCCTAATGCACATACTTTTTGTTTGTATCCTTTTAACAAGGATATCTTATATAGAACATACCAATCATTAAATAAATGTGTTTTGATATACAAAATATAATGTTGATCATTGTGTGTATCATCTACAGAACTGATTCTAAGAAATTGTACAATAGTAATGCATTCTTATGCCTTATGCACATACTTTTTGTTTGTATCCTTTTAACAAGGATACCTTATATAGAACATACCAATCATTAAATAAATGTGTTTTGATATACAAAATATAATGTTGATCATTGTGTGTATCATCTACAGAACTGATTCTAAGAAATTGTACAATAGTAATGCATTCTTTTAAACCTTGGCTTTCAGCAAGAACTGATTGACAGTATCAGCAAGAAGCTGCAGGTCCTGTGAGATGCAAAAGAAACCCTGTTAGAAGATATCCAGTGTAACAATGCTTTGGGGGAGGAGGTGGAGATCATTGTGAAAGAGGTCTGCAAACCAAATGAATTTGACAAGTTCAGGATGTTCATTGGAGATCTAGAGAAAATCGTCAATCTACTGCTGTCACTTTCTGGGCGACTTGCTCGAGTGGAAAATGCTCTTAATAACTTGGATGAGACTGTATCTCCTGATGAACGGGTAAGGGATGATATAAACTATGTTACATATTGAATCACACATTGTTCTCAGTTTCACTGGGGTTGTATCATCATCTTCCCAGGCCCAGTACCTTGGAATTATTCTTAATTCTGCCCTGTCTTTCACTCCTCGTAGCCATTTACTAAATCATGTCATGTTCACCTAATGAATATTTGGAAATTATGATAATTTATCACCAAAGATTTCACCAAAATTCTGACTCTCATCATATCACTCATTGACTACTGTAAATCTCTATTAATTGGTCTTCCCTCAGAGAGACTGTCACCTTTACAAAACATAATGAATCTTGCAGGCTAATATACCTTCAGTCTGGCTTTCTTCCAATGCTCTCTGCCCTTAAAAGGTCTCTTAAACATATTTCTTCTAAATACAATGCTTACCTTTTAGTGTGCATGCTCTTTTGGACAAGGTCCTCTTTGCTCTTTTTCTGGTTATTGGATGCTTTGTATGCAAATCTGTATGTTCAAATTGTTGCTTTGGCCAATAACTCACTTGTATATTACATTCTTGTAGAAAACCTTGTTGCAAAAGAGGAAATTGCTTACAAGGCAGCATGAAGATGCCAAGGAATTAAAAGAGAACCTGGACCGGCGTGAGCGTACTGTTTATGATATTTTGGCGACTTACCATAATGAGGGAAATCTTGCCGATTATGACCACTTTGTGAAGATGAAGTCAGCACTCATCCTTGAGCAGCGAGAGCTTGAAGACAAAATCAAGCTTGGAGAGGAGCAGCTCAAATGTCTTACCGAAAGTCTTCCATCTGATCGGATCAAGTAATAATGGGACAAGTTAACTGGCCAAATGGGGACTCCTGTCTCTGCCTTTTATTGTCTGAATTTTCCTATGTGCAAATTAGTAGCATTATTCATGTTTCTGGACTTTTCACAAAATGGAAATACTAATCTCTAGCAATACCTTTGGTTTGATTGGATTGTACGGCATATTTAATTTTCTAAACATTTTATTGTACATACTATGCCCTTAATTTTAGACTCTCTAAACATTCCTGATAGAATTGGAAGTTAAACTATATATATTGCTTTCCTTCTGATGGCGAGCTCTGTTACACTATTGCATGTCTAAAGGTCTTTCTGTTGCTGATCCATTTACAAACATCCAGCGTGCTAAAACCCCAGCAGCCATTAAATCATGTGACAAAGAAATGTGATCTTTTTAGATTTGATGTATGCAATGTTTAAAGGGGACCTGTCACCCTAAAAAATAATTTCAAATTCTTTTCTATCATGTTAGTTGAGCAAAATAAACTTTACTTACACTGTATTTATTATTTACGTTTTGTTTCCTTCTGTCTTGGAATTATACAATCACAGCAAGCAGGCAGCAGCCATTTTGTGGACACGGTTATTAAGAGAAATTGTGTATCACCCCAAAATCTTGTGTATGCACCAGAATGGGGGACCTAATGTCCATGTGCAGTGCCCTACACAATTATAGAGCCTGAGGAGGGAAGGGGGAATGTGAGGAGAGCAGTGACATGTAGGAAGTGCTGAATGGAAAGTGAAAGTAATTGACTGCCCCTCCTCTATGCCACAGGCATAGAGGCGGGGCAGTTAATATTTGATTGACAGTTTAGATATTTAAACACCTTTATAACAGGTATGGATGTTTTAATGAAAAAATTTTTTTGGGTTTCATATTTAATTTGCAAAGGACTTTCATTATGCAGCTTTTTATGTGTAGATGACAGGTCCACTTTAACTATACGATTACTGCCCTGTTCCATTCATCATACTTTCCTTATACTGATTTTATTTATCATTGTGCTGTTTTCGCAACACATTTTGGAGAAAAAAATAAACAGTATAAATTTACCAATGGTAGGAAACAGTGAATTAGTCAGCCTGAAAGAGGGCAAGTCTGCCACATGCAGGGCTTTATGTACTGTACACCTGCAAGCTCAGACTGACGTGTTACGGCAATGAGGCTCCTTGCCTTCATACATAGCTCCCAGCATGTCGTTGTTGGAAAGCAGGATACTAGAGCCTGTCATAATTCCTTTTTTGTCTCTGTATTAAAGGGATTGTTCACCTTTAAATTAACTTTTAGTATGATGTAGACAGGGCCACCATTAGAAATCACAGGGCCCCGTACAACAAAATTTTTCGGGGCCCCATTGGCCCACCCACTCCAGATTCAGCCCACAACACAATATACTGTGCAGGGCTGTGCTGCAATCTCGGCACCCCACATTAGGTGTATCCCCCCAACATTCCCCTTTATATAGGGACTTATGGAAATATACTGAGCAGGGCTATGCTGGAATCTCTGTGTGTATATTTTCTTCTGTAAGTTTGGTACACACGTGCAAATGGCACGAATCATATCCTTGAGTCTCTAATTATTATTATGACCATGGGGGCTTCATGCCTCTTTGTATTAATAAGAGAAAAAAAAGGTTCTGGATATTTAGAACCTGTTGTGCATGAATGCAGCACTGAAGCCTCCCAGTTACCAGTGTTGGAATTGTCTATATATAAGGCGGGAGCATGGTCTACCCTTATATTGTACTGTATCTTTATGCCATACAGGCACGGACCAAGCCAGCTGGGCAACCAAGGCAACCTGGCTGGCCACTTCGCCCTCTTGCCGGCACAGCTCCGAGTGCGATCGCGTCCGGGAGTGTGCATGCGTCACTAAGTACGCACGTCCCAGAGTGCACATGCATGCGCGTCCCGGAGTGCGCATCTGCATTCAATATTTTCTTTTAAGGAGGGGGAAGTCAGTGCCGATGGGAGAGAAAGGGTCTGGACCAGGGGTAGGCTGAAGGAAGAGGTACGTGCTTGGTGCCCCCACTTTGTTGCGCCCTAGGCACGTGCCTCTTCTGCCTACCCCTAGTTCTGGCCCTGATGCCATATATATGATATATATTTATGGCCATTTGTTCTTGTGCAACAGTCTGGGTAGGACCCCCCACTGCCAATGTAATTAGTTCTGACCAACTAATAGAGACAAGGACTAGGAGGTTAAGAAGTAAGAAATTATCATTCACAGGGAAGGGAAAGAAACGTGCAGACACTACAGGTCCCTTCTCACCACCCGATTCTGCAGCTCGCTCACAGCAGCAGGGGCCCTGCCACAGCATGAGTACAGCCACAAACCCCCCCCCCCAACACTCAAAAAGCACCGGGCCCGGGACAAATGTCCCCCCAGTCCCCGCGTGATAGCGGCCCTGGATGTAGACAATATTTTTTTGTGGTTTTTCAGTTATTTATCTTTTTGTTCAGCAGCTCTCCAATTTGGCATTTCAGCAGCTGGTTGCTAAGGTTTTATTTACCCTAGTAACCAGTCAGTGGTTTGAATGAGAGACAGGAATATGAATAGAAGAGGGCCTGCAGTAAAAGATAAGTGATAAAATGTAACATTAGTTTTTTGCTGCTGGAAAGTTGGAAAGAGTCAGAAACCACATAATTCAAAAACAATATAATAGTTCCAGAATCATTTTGATAACATATGTTTATAATAAGATAATGGAATAGTGGAATACATAATGGAATATTTTATATTCAGTATATACTGCAGAAATGACCAACCGTTCTCCTGTTGTGGAACTGACACTCTCTGAAGGCTAAGAGTTGTAGTGGGACACCACCTGAAAGGTTGGGGATATCCCTTATTTATATATTTTTGCCTTTTCATTTGGGGGGGGGATTCTTATATTACTGTGGCCCCCCATCTCAAACTCAAGCCAATTTTTCTGTTCCATTATGCTTGCTACCGGGTTGCTTTATGGGTAAAGAAACACAAAGCTACTAGTAGCAGCTACTTGTTGTTGCTACAAAATGCCAAAAAAATACCCTGCCATAGACAATACTGACAATTGCCTTTGCTGATACACATGTAGTGTTTTAGCAAAGTCTATTATCACTGTGTGTGCACTGGTGCCCCCCCCCCCCTCTGCTGTTCAGTTTGAATGGGGGCTGGACAGAATGAAAAAAAAATTGAGTAAACTGGTACAAGAAGTTTCTCCTGATGTTTCTCTGCTCGCATAGAATGACATAACAGCAGGTGGCAATCTTTGTTATACATTATCACAGTGTAAAACTACTAATATCATGAAATCTAAAAAAAATATGTAAATTGCAAAAGTGCTCAGTGGGTATATTTCCCCTTTAATACCATGTTTTGTGATGAACAATACAGTATAAGTTCATAATGCAAGGGACTGCCCCATTGCAGTAAAAGGGTGACATTTTGGCTGACATTACCCAGGAAGATATGGTGCAGCTTGCTGTAGCCTGCTAGAAATAGTTTGCTTTCATATGAGAAAGTAATATGTTACTAGCTAAATTTAGCATGCTACATATAACTTCCTCAAATCTTCCTAAAGGAAATGGCCCTTACTATAAACAGTCCAGTAAACATTGAACAAATTGATTTCATGAAAAATGAGGTATTAAGTGTAAACTGCAATAACCCTTTTAACGCTGCCCAGTTGTTGCCACAAAAATATCTTAGAGCTGACACTATAGATCATACAGTAGATTATATCTTGATCATACTGGGTGTTCACTGCTAACACTCAACATGGAAATTCAAAAGATGAGTCAGCACACCATGGGTTAAGCTGTGAAAAAAGAGCTGGCTGTCCAAATTAATAAACCCTGGTTTTGAAATAAATCCCGATCCATATTTTTACACGATTCTTCTCTTTGTTTCATAAAAGGCATTAGATCTGCTTTGGAGATCTTTACTTTGGAAGGTGGCGTAGATAAGAACTGTAGCCAAAGCATAGCAGGAACGTCATTGTACGCATACAATAATAAATGTAATAATTGTCTCTGCCCACAATGGCTGCTTCTGACACTTAGTAACTAAGGTTTCCTTGTTCTAATAACTTCTCTATGCAAAGACAACACCGACTAAACTTATTGGAGGATCAAAGGGCAAGTTGTCACAAGCCTGGAAAAAGGCAACACATATTTTGCACTGCTATAAATACCTCCTTAGGCACATTCTCCGTCATCATGAAGTCAAAAGCTTGTTTTGGAAGTTTTGGGGCTTTTTTTAATTGAGAAATGTACTAATAATACCCACTGATGTTTATGTAGTGTGATTCTTTTTTCCTGTGTCAGATAAATATAACGTGATGTATCTGTGATTCTGTGATCCAGTTACCCATTACTGAATTGCTACCTTACACGTGTTGTATTAGTACAAAGATTAATGCAAAATGATCTTGTAGGACATGTAGTTTTGGACACTTAAGGGCTCATTTAGTAAACTAAAAAAAAAATGTAATCTGGGATATGTACCCATAATTCAAACGTTTGCAGAATTCCTGCATAACTGAACTTGGCCCAATAGCAGAGTAAAGGTGACCAAAGATGCACAGATATCATTAAAATGAAGTTCATTATAATATCCGGTGTGTGTGTATGGAAAGAGAAGAGCTGACCGATATCGCCGAAAACAAGGATATTGGTCAGCTTGTCCACTGGGCAGGCCAGAAAGTTTTAATGCGCCTGAACATCTGCTGCCTTTGTTCATTCTATTGTTTCCACCTGTATATCTGACGATTCAACTTTACACATTTGTATTGAAAATGAACAATCTTTCCAAAGATCATAATTGTAACACCTATGGCCACCTTTAGAAAGATTGTGAAAATGTTAAATTGGGTACATGGGTGTACACTATCAAGCACCTGTATGCTCACATATTGGTACAGGCATCTTTGTGGATGGCCAGTTGAAGGATGCAATTCTGTGCCTTGCAATTGTAAATGAGCCCTGTTGTCACTCTTGTTACAAAATAACAGTTATTCAGACAACAATGATAAATTCTTTAATAAATCCATGTTTTCTGAGGACAGGGCCTGTAGGTCCCAGGGGAAACTCGTCCTTCATAAATGTCCCCGTGGTACATCAGAAGACACAGAGTGACAGTACAGTAGAGAGGCAATTGGTGGGAAAACATTGACAACTGTTTCAATTTACCGCCAAAGTTGTCACTCTGCACTTTTGATTTCTCAGCAGGTGAAGGTGGGAGCTTTGTGATGGCTTTCTATGCTTGAAGTAATTTCTGTTGAGGATAGGGTGTATTTATATTACAGGTACTGGGGAAGAAAAGTATTCACCAAAGTAGATAGAACAATCGCACACCCTTCCACAGATCAGCCTGGTGCACAATCCTAGAGGATCCGGCAGCCTCACATATACTATAGAACAGAAGAAGGTCAGCACACATGCATTAAAGTTGCAGGATTACCTGCTCGTTTATTGTGCGGAATGCAACGTTTCGGGGTCACGCCCCTTTGCTTGACATGAGCAGGTAATCCTGCACTTTTAATGCCTGTGTGTCGACCTTTTTCTGTTCTGAAGAAAAGTATTCTACAGCAGGACTAGGGCCTGTGATGGTGATCGCTGAGCCTTGTGCCATCTCTCTTAAGGTAACCTGTATGGTACTTCGATCACCACGTTGTCCAGATTTTTGGATACTGCACTAGTTGCAAGACTAATCTGATAAACTGCCAGATGTGAAGCATAATGAGTCCAATGGTATAGGTATATACACCATAACTGCCAAGGCATGGCATGCATGATGTAAGTAACCAATAAAAGAAAAACATATACCTCCCATAAAGAGGTCTTATGCTGATACTTACAAAAATAATTTGGAACTGAGGAGCTGCAGTTGCAGGAAGATTGTCTGGATACATTTGTCCATAAGTGTAGGTAGAGTCACAAACATTGTATTTTGAGTTCATGAAGAGATGGAGATCTGGTAACAGCGGAAAAAATGGAGATAAGCAGCAGTGCAGACTGTAAAGATCAGTCAGGTCCGGGCATCTTAATTTCTTATAGCTAGATATTGATCAACCATGATTAATTGGGGTTGAGAATTCCAGGGTGGATCATATACTGTACAAGAGAGCCATTGACACCAATATTAAGAGTTGGCACTAGTCATTGGTCACAATTAAAAAAGTAATGATGATGATAAAAGTGAAAAGTGAATAAAGGATATATGGTTTGTCAGCAGGGAGATAATGCTCATGTAAGGCTTTGCTGAGATTCAAACTAGGAACTAAGGCCAGGAGAGTCGTTGGTGACTCTAATTACCTTTCACTTGCCTTTTCCATTTCATCCTAACAGCCTTCTTGGTCAGCAAATCAGAGACAGCTGTAAACCCAGCTCCCACATTACTTCTTTGCCTGAGTAATAGCTTCTGTAATGTGAGCAGTTTGACTTGCCCCTAGTTCTTGCTCCTATTGCTCAGTACTATTCCTTTCCTAGGTATGTCCTATGTTTTTGTCTGCTCTATCCCACTCCTGCCTGTTCCTGTCTCTATGTCCATTCCTTCCCACTCCTGCTTATTTTGTTCCTGACTTTGTCCCCCCTTCTTCAGGACTTGTTTGTATGTTAACTGACTCATTACTTCCCCTTCAGAATCTCTTACAACTCAAAAAGTAATTCTTGGGGCGAGGAGAAAAAGCAGAAGAGGATCATCAAGGAGATGTTGGAGAACAGAAGGTGAAGAGCTGTCAGAGAAGCAAAGAAAATGGTAATTTACAGTTAGGCCCATAAATCTTTGGACAGAGACAACTTTTTTCTAATTTTGGTTCTGTACATTACCACAATGAATTTTAAATGAAACAACCCAGATTCAGTTGAACTGCAGACTTTCAGCTTTAATTCAGTCGGTTGAACAAAAAGTTTGCATAAAAATGTGAGGAACTAAAGCATTTTTTAACACAATCACTTCATTTCAGGGGCTCAAAAGCAATTGGACAATTGATTCAAAGGCTATTTCATGGACAGGTGTGGGTAATTCCTTCGTTATTTTATTATCAATGAAGCAGATAAAAGCCCTGGAGTTGATTTGAGAGGGGGAGGTGCTTGTACGTGGGAGATTTTGCTGTGAACAGACAACATGCGGTCAAAGGAGCTCTCCATGCAGTTGAAACAAGCCATCCTTAAAGGGCATGTCAACCCCCCTAACACAAATTTTATCTGAGAAAAGCCTTTTAGCATGATTTACATACCGACCACTGCAGTCCTTGACAAGTAATCCGTTAAGCAGCACTGTTGTTTTTCCCTTCCGGCTGGTTTCCAGCACTGTCAGCCTCTCTCCCCCCTCCCTTAGGAATGCGCGCTGTAATTTGGCAATACGCTCATGCGCAGTTCACAAAAAAAATCTAACATATGCGCAGATGACTGTGTTTAGCGTCGGCAAAATAATCAAGCCGCTATTGGCGCATGCGCATTGGTATCAGGAAGAGTGCATATAGGAAAAAATGGCTGCCAGGTTAGTCAGTGCGCAATGGTTCAAAGAATGCGACGGTGCAGGGAAACTGGAGCGCTTTTCAAAGCGAGACTAATGCGGTTCACATTGGGCTAAGGTAGGCTACACAGGGATACTAAAATAAAAAAGCGGCTTGACTTTTCCTTTAAGCTGCAAAAACAGAAAAAAACATCAAGAAATGGCTACAATATTAGAAGTAGCAAAATCTACAGTTTGGTACATCCTGAGAGAGAAAAAAAGAAAGCACTGGTGAAATCAGCAACGCAAAAAGACCTGGACCTCAACGGAAGACAACAGTGGTGGATGATAGCAGAATCATTTCCCCTTCACAACAGCCAACAACACTCTCCAGGAGGTAGGCGTATTGATATCCAAGTCTACCAAAAAGAGAAGACTGCATGAAAGTAAATACAGAGGGTGCACTGCAAGGTGCAAGCCACTCATAAGCTTTAAGAATAGAAAGGCTTTGCTAAAAAAAATCTAAAAAAGCCAGCACAGTTCTGGGAAAACATTCTTTGGGCAGATGAAACCAAGATCAACCTCTACCATAATGATGGCAAGAAAAAAGTATGGACAAAATACATAGAACAGCTCATGATACAAAGAATACCACATCATCTATAAAACATGGTAGAGGCAGTGTGATGGCTTGGGCATGCATGGCTGCCAATGGCACTGGGACAATAGTGTTTATCGATGATGTGACACAGGACAGAAGCAGCTGAATGAATTCTGAGGTGTTCAGAGACATACGGTCTGCTCAAATCCAGCTAAATGCAGTCAAATTGATTGGGAGCGTTTAATAATACAGATGGACAATGGCCCAAAACATACAGCCAAAGCAACCCAGGAGGCCAAGTCAGTCACTTGATTTGAACCCAATTGAGAATGCATTTCACTTGTTGAAGACTAAACTTCGGACAGAAAGGCCCACAAACAAAAAGCAACTGAAAGCTGCTGCAGTAAAGGCCTGGCAAAGCATTAAAAAGGAGGAAACAGTGGCGGAACTACCAGGGGTGCAAGAGGTGCAGCGACACCAGGGTCCGAGCCCCTGCACCCCCGATGGGGCCCGCCGCCCGCAAGTCAGAGCCAGATTCAAATTATTAGTGGCAGTGGAGATTGGGAGGAGATCGCAAACTCCTCGGCGTGCTGCGTGTGACGTCACCGCCGGCGCTCTGTGTGCGACGTCATCGATGGGCGCGCTGCGTGTGACTTCATCGCCGGCGCGCTTTAGTCTCCACAGGCGGCACTCTGCAGCTGAACTAAGTTAAGTGTTTGTGTGAGCATACTGCATGACAGTGGGTAAGTGCTAGGCAGGGGGTGGTTGGGGCTGTAGGGGCTGTGGGGGCCCCTAAAGGTCAGGTTTTTAGCTAAGCGCTTGGCTCATCAGTCACGTTGGGCACAGACACAACACAAATACCACAAGCAGTAATGCAAATCTAAATAGGTTTTTATTGATCAGGGAACTTTTATTTACTGTATGTGCATCACAAAATATTTCCCAACATAGATTCCTTTTGTATTTGGGATTGGCTAACTCTTTTACTACCAGAGTGCAGTCATTTCATTAAAATCCTTTGTTTGGGTAATAGAGATAAAGAAAAATTATATTGGCATTACTAGGGAGCATAATATTGGGCGAAAGAGCTTATCTGTACTCTAATATCTGCACTCTAATATCTGCACTCTAAGGAAAACTAATTCATTTTAAGCAGTTTGTTCATGAACAGACACAGAAAGATTCAGCATAAAGGCTGCTTTTTAAAGTTTCATATAGTAGTTCCTACACCTTATATCAGTTCCCAGAAAATCTGCTTCCCGGAAATTCAATCTCCAAATGGGTCTTTTGTATCACTGTAGAATTTTTTTTCAATCAGATAAATGCCTAGATATGTAAGGTTATACTCCAGCTTTTCCAAACGCATTAAAGAGGCCATACATGAACTGCATATTATTATTCTCTGTAAAACACCATGCATTTCATATCATTTAAATAACTTGCCCAAGGGAAAAAAGAGATTAAAGTTAATGCTCAATTCTTGTTACATGATTACTAAAGTAAGCACTATCTCTCCCTACTATACCTGCTATCCCTCAGTCACACTCCCTTCCCAGAGACTATTATCCCACTGTTACTATAGGCACCATTTCTCCCTACTATACCTGCTATCCCACAGTCACACTCCCTTCCCAGAGACTATTATTCCACTGTTACTATAGGCACCATCTCTCCCTACTATACCTGCTATCCCACAGTCACACTCCCTTCCAAGAGACTATTATCCCACTGTTACTATAGGCATCATCTCTCCCTACTATACCTGCTATGCCACAGTCACACTCCCTTCCCAGAGACTATTATACCACTGTTACTATAGGCACCATCTCTCCCTACTCCCATGTCCTTTTCTCTTCTCTGCACTGCTGCCTCTGACTCCTGATACAACTTCCCAATATCCATTCATTCCTCATTCTCACTGGGTTTATAGTTCTGTGTAACATTGTGTCTGTCCCTTTCTCTGCACTGCTGCCTCTGACTCCTGATACAGCTTCGGAAGCTTCAGATATAAGTTCTGGGGGTATTTATACATGGAATTGCCACTGGATTTATTCTGCTAAGTGTTTTATGGGCATTATAAATGAAATTGCATCAGTGGCTTTATTTTTAAGAACAATGAGATTTATACTTTAGAAAGAGCTAAAATAGATGCTTTTATATATATATATATATATATATATATATATATATATATATATATATATATATATATATATATATATATATATAAAAGACTCCAAAATCCGCACACGCTATCTGCTGTTAAGTAAATGTCGGGTGCTGTGCTGTAGTTCAATGTTGTACAGGACCAGAAAGTAGCACGCACACCGTATCTTCTTTACTCCAAAGGATTTATTTAGAATACAAAAAGCATTTACATCGGTTATACATCGACGTTTCGGTTGTGTTCTACAACCTTTATCAAGATGTGTTACTTAATCAATGTATAATTTAAAATGAGCAGTAGAATTTAAAGACTGTGAAGCCCTGCCCAATCTGTGACATCACTACCTCTACATATACCTAACTCACACAGGTGAATTGATTCAAGTTACACAGAATAGGGTGAGAAGATCAGTACTCCTGTGCTACAAAAAGTTGTATCACTATATGTATACATTGTATCATCATGACAATAAAGAAAGTTACAAAAATTCAAAATGAAAAGAATGTTAAACAAAAATAAAAAAAATGAAAAGATACATATAAAACAAAAGTAGCAGTCTACCGCAGTTCAAGGAAGCAGCTGTAGGAACAATGTTCATTTAACCCTGCGGGTGTCAAAGTGCCTAAAGTTTTTATCCAAAAAGTTTCCCGCTGTAGTAAGAGACGTGATCTGTCACCGCCTCGTTTGGGCATTGGGATATGATCAATTGCTACATATTTGAACATAGGTAACCTATGACCAGCTTCCAAGAAGTGCTTTGCAACAGGTTTAGTACTCTTTAAATCCCTGTATGCTGTATTGATAGCTGAACGGTGGGCGTCCATACGTAATCTTAACATAAGATCTGTCTTGCCGACATATGACAAGCCACACGGGTAAGTAATTAGATAAATAACATGGGTAGTTGTACAAGTAATGTGATGACGAATCTTAAATCTATGTCCTGTTCTCGGGTGTACAAAGCTGTCTGTGGGAGTCATATATCGGCAAGACAGACAGGATGGACATTTAAAGCATCCCAACTTTTTGGTTGCAGATAGCCAAGACGTCTCATGTTTTTCTTTCTTATAAGCTTTAACGGGATCAGTATGGACAAGGAGATCCCTAAGATTAGAGCCCCTTCGATACCCAACCATTGCCGGTCTAGGGCATAGCTGTCTCAAACGGTCATCAGCCATAATTATATTCCAATTTGATCTAAGCGCTCTAGCAATAGGTTTTGAAAGACTGTTGAAGCAGGTAGATAGAATTAGGGGGTTCGTGGATCTATCCACTGTGGTGGGGGATTGAACCTTCTGTTTAGCTTTTTTAGCATTAGAGAAAGCTAAACAGAAGGTTCAATCCCCCACCACAGTGGATAGATCACGTCTCTTACTACAGCGGGAAACTTTTTGGATAAAAACTTTAGGCACTTTGACACCCGCAGGGTTAAATGAACATTGTTCCTACAGCTGCTTCCTTGAACTGCGGTAGACTGCTACTTTTGTTTTATATGTATCTTTTCATTTTTTTTATTTTTGTTTAACATTCTTTTCATTTTGAATTTTTGTAACTTTCTTTATTGTCATGATGATACAATGTATACATATAGTGATACAACTTTTTGTAGCACAGGAGTACTGATCTTCTCACCCTATTCTGTGTAACTTGAATCAATTCACCTGTGTGAGTTAGGTATATGTAGAGGTAGTGATGTCACAGATTGGGCAGGGCTTCACAGTCTTTAAATTCTACTGCTCATTTTAAATTATACATTGATTAAGTAACACATCTTGATAAAGGTTGTAGAACACAACCGAAACGTCGATGTATAACCGATGTAAATGCTTTTTGTATTCTAAATAAATCCTTTGGAGTAAAGAAGATACGGCGTGCGTGCTACTCTCTGGTCCTATATATATATATATATATATATATATATATATATATATATATATATATATATAGTGGGCATGGTCTAACTTGTGCAGTAACAGTCCCTTTGCTCATAGCCTTTACAGAGAGATCCCATATAACTATGGCAGCATAGGTATTCCCCTGTACTAAGCACAATTCAGCAGGAACAGTCCCCTAAGTTTGCTCATAGTCTGTACAGAGAGATCCCATAAAACTATGGAGCATAGGTATTCCTCTGTACTAAGCAGAATTCAGCAGGAACAGATCCCTAAATTTGTTAATAGTCTGTACAGAGAGATCCCATAAAACTATGGCAGCATAGATATTCCCCTGTACTAAGCACAATTCAGCAGGAACAGCCCCCTCCAATATTTATTATTACTGTTATGGTGTTCCCCAAAATGGCTAGAAGTTCTCTGTAAATGTTGTTAGTGAACATAAATGGTCTAAGATATTTGCCATGGTTCTGTCTATAAAAATTTCATTCCAACTAGTCTCCTACAGTCAGGCACCAATTCACCTACTGCTCTAGGTTGTGCATGGAATGTAACATGCAGAGAGGCCTTACACATGCCCCTATAGTGTAACATTAAAGGGGTGGTTCACCTTCAGGTTAACTTTTAGTATGTTATAGAATGGTAATTTCTAACCAACTTTTCAATTGGTCTTAATTTATTTCTTTTAATATTTCTTCTGAGTCTTTCCAGCTTTAAAATGGGGGATCACTGAACCCATCTAAACAACAATACCTTGTAAGGCTATACATTTATTGTTATTTTGATTTTGTTTTTTGCATGCTCTCTGCAATTCATATTCCAATCTTTCATTCAAATCAATTCAGAGTTGCTAGGGTAATTTAGACACTAGCAACCAGACTATTGAAATTGCAAACTGGAGAGCTGCTGAATAAAAAGCTAAATGACGCAAAGAAAAAAAAAACAATTGCAAAGTTTCTTAGAAATTCACTCTCTCCACCATATTAAAGTAAATGTACTGCTGCACTGATTAACCCTGGACATTAACACAGTAAAAAATGTGTTTCAGACTCCTTTGCTTATATCCTTTGAGTACAGGTTTGGGACCTGTTATACAGAATGCTCAGGAACCGGGGGGTATCCAGATAACAGATCTTTCCGTAATTTGGATCTTCATACCTTTAGTCTACTAGAAAATCATATAAACATTAAATAAAGCCAATAGGCTGGTTTTGCCTCCAATAAGGATAAATGATATCTTAGTTGGGATCAAGTACAAGCTACTGTTTTATTATTAAAGAGAAAAAATGGAAATCACTTTTAAAAAGTTTAATTATCTGATTATAATGGAGCCTATGGGAGACTGTGTTTCAGCCCAATGCACGGGGGGGTGGGGGTGGGCGGGGGGTTCCAGTTGTAAATTTACGTACCAGGGCCCTTAAAGGTCTAGTTACGCCACTGGGAGGAAACCCAGAATCTGGTGATGTCCATGAGTTCAGGCTGTCATTGCCAGCAAAGGGGTTTCAACCATGTGTAGCGCTATAGTAAATTGTGTGTTATTTACACCACTATTGAGCTCCACTCCCAATAAATGTGAACCGGATGAGACCTGTAATCTTAGGGAGTGAGCCCTCGCAACAGTGTGGAGGGAGGGTGTAGAGCAACTGTAACTGGATTCAGGGTATAATAATTGGGCGCCAGTGGTTCTTATAACTTAAACATGAACTGATTTATTGAACATACACAATCCTCAGTGGATTATACAATAGAGCATGACAGAATTTGGTATCACATGGAATAAGCAATACTCACAGCACCTTTTGGCCAATATTAGTCCCCACAGGCAAGAGGACATGCTCAGCAGCAATAAAGGTACAACCAGCTTTCAGCCTTTCCCTAAGTGGAACCTGAGGGGAATATATCTACCCTGATCCTATACACTTAGTCCCTACTTCTGGGCTATTTGTACCCGGGATCTTAATCCCTCTGACTCTCCTCGTCGGAGCCTGGAGCTGCTCAGCTAAATAACCTGTCTGTCACTCCTAGAGTGACCTATAATGGTGAGTAGCCTATTCTTACTAGACCTGACTTGTCTAGGTTCCACAGAGCTCTGCCTGCCTATTCAGGTCAGAACTAACACAAAATGGACGACTGAAAGCATGGCTTCAGAGCCTTTTATATCCCATCACAGTGCCATCTGCTGGTCACTGTTAGAAGTAGCAGGGGCCTAGCTTAGAGCAGAAAAGAGCAAACAGTACCCCTCCCAACTGTATTTTAGGACCCATTTAGGTGTCCATAACATTGACGGACTGCCTGCACAAAATACTAGGGGTGGCTATTTTACACATCCCTACATTCTCCCCTGGTGAATTCCTTACGTCCCGGCAAGGAACATATTCAAATAACAACACACAAAAATACATTGCAACCTTAACCTGTTATGGCATTACTGTATGGTTAACATCCGTTTTAGTAGCCTCTCCATAGGTCTACCAGGGAACAATGGTTAACCTGCAAAGTAAACAGTTAAACATATCGTACCAGGCTTATTGGGTTAATAACAAACAGGTATCATATCAACAAGTCCAGTATGAGCACCAATTATATTCATAGCAGGAAAAGATAGATCAGAATAACAAGGCACCGCATAGCAGGGTCTCCCCAGAGTATCATAAGTAAAATATGAAGGAGGCCTCCTAATTCAATCCCCTCTCCTTACTTCCTCAGGAACCATCATGACAGGTGTAGGCTCCGCATTTACCAATGAACCAGTGTCAGGGGAATGTCCATTATCCTCTCCTGAACAAAACGGGGGGGCCTGAGCATTCAATCCACCTCTTTGAGGTAAAACAACACTGTCTCCAACTGACTCAGTGGGAGCCACCAGATCTTCTGAGGGTAAAAACCAGTCATTGTTCACACTCTCTTCCAATTCGCTCCCATTGGAAACATCATTGGTGTCACCTACAGGATCCATCTTGTCACCCACAGGAGGAACCTGTGGTATAGGAAGCAAATGATTTCGATACCATGCCTTAATCCGCCCCTCAGAACCACGAATTTGGTAAACAGGAATCCGCGGCAATTTGCTTATCACCTCAAACACTTGCTTCCTCCATCTGTCAGCCAATTTATGTTTAGCAGTAGGCCCCAAATTTCACAGCAGAACTTTATCGCCCGGTACCAATTCACGGTATCGTGCCTTGGCATCAAAACGTCTTTTATTTCCAGCATTTATTTTGGCAGCATTTTCCTCAGCCAAAGAATAGGCCTCCTGTAAGCTAGCTCAAAGACGAGCCACATATTGATAATGCTCTTTGCATCCCACTCCGTCAGTCGATATTTCTGCTTGTACATCAATAGGAAGTCGAGCTTCTCTCCCGAACATTAAAAAATAGGGGGAAAATCCTGTAGACTCATGCCAAGTACAATTATATGCGTGAACCAGTGCACTCACATGACAACTCCAAGAGGACTTAGCATTGGCAGGCAGTGTTCCCAACATGTCCAACAGGGTTCTGTTGAACCGTTCAGGTAAAGCATCTCCCTCAGGATGGTAAGGGGTAGTACGACTCTTCGCTATATTCAACATTCCTAACAGCTCCTTGATCAACCGACTTTCAAAATCTCGCCCTTGGTCAGAGTGAAGTTGATTTTGCAAACCATAATGAACACAGAATTTCTCCCACAAAGTCTTAGCCACTGTAGCAGCTTTCTGGTCTTTGGTAGGGTAAGCCTGAGCATAACAAGTGTAACTAGATGGTGTCGTTTCTGAAGAAACCACAAGATGTTGGCTTTGAAACGCAAGAGGTGTTGGGGCCAGTCGCCCCTGGTGCATAGAGAGTACACAAAGTTGGTAGAATCTGGTTTAAAACTGTGAAAATTGAAGCAGATCAAATTGTACCATTAAAATCAATCCAAAAAACCTGATTGGCTGTTTTTGGCTCCACCCACTTTTAAAATTTGAATCCCAGTCCCCCTGTGACCGACTGTGCCAAGTTTGATGTCCCTACCATTAACTGTGAAAGAATGGCAGCAACTTATATATTGACATTGATTAGCAATAGGTAACATTTGATTGGCTGTTTTAAGCTCCACCCAGTTTTCCGAATTTTAACCCCAGTCACCCAGTCATGATCTGTACCAAGTTTGGGGCCTCTGGCTTTAAAACTGTGAGAATGGTAGTATTTGAAACTTTTACATTGAAGTCAATAGGTAAAATCTGATTGGCTGTTATTGGCTCCGCCCACTTTTCCTAAATTTTGACCACAGTCACCCAGTGAGTAATTGTGCTGAGTTTGGGACACTTGGCATGGACGCCATAATAATAGCAGCAATTTGGCGTTTTTCATTAAGGTCAATGGCTGAAGTCCGATTGGCTGTTGTTGCCCCGCCCCCTTTTTTTCCTAATTCTGAACCAGAGTCACCAAGTGACTAACACTTTAAGGTTTCGGAATCATGACATTAAACCTGTAAAAATGGCAGCAGTTTTATGTTTTTCTCTTGAAAATCAATGAATGACATTTGATGATTTTGATCCCGGTCCTCCAGTGACCAACTGTGTCAAGTTTGAGGACCCTCCCATGAACAATCTAAGAGCGGCGACAGTTTTAACTTTTCCCATTGAAACAAATGGCTAATATTTGATTGGCTGTGGTAGACTCCGCCCACTTTTCCAAATTCTAACCCCAGTGACCCATGGTGCCAAGTTTGGGGTCTCTGGCTTTAACACTGTGGGAATGACAGTTACATAGTTACATAGTTACATAGTTAAATTGGGTTGAAAAAAGACAAAGTCCATCAAGTTCAACCCCTCCAAATGAAAACCCATCATCCATACACACACCCCTCCCTACTTTTAATTAAAATTCTATATACCCATACCTATACTAACTATAGACAGTGTTTGACATTTTCTCATTGAAGTCAATAGGGAAAATCTGATTGGCTGTTTGTTGCTCCGCCCACTTTTTGGAGCCCCCAAAATGTGACAGAACTTTTCAGGTTGACCCCATGACTAAGTGACCCAAGTTTGGTGAGTGTAACTTTAATGCTGTACGAGTGGCAAAAGTTTCAAATTTGCCAATGAAAGTCTATGGGAAAAAATGGGGTCTTTGGGGGGCCGCCACAGGGCCACGGAGGGTGGGATTGCTTAACAGAGCACAAGCAACCTATTCGGGTATGAGCCCAACAAGTGTGCAAAGTTTCATAATTGTACTCCTAAAACTCTGGGAGGAGTAGCGTTTAGAAAATTGCTAAAATTTCATTGGCTGTTGGTAGCTCCGCCCACTTTGGGGTGCCCCCCAAAAATACATATTTTTATTCGGGGTGGCACCAACAATATGCGGTCCGAGTTTGGGGAGTGTAGCTTCAAAACTGTACGAGCGGCAGCGATTTGAAAATTTTCCCTGTCAAAGTCAATACGAAAAAAGGCGTCTTCGGTGGTCTGCCGCACGGGCGCAGTGGGTGGGATCGCTTACTAAAGCACAAGCAACGTACTTTGCTATAAGGCGAATAGGTGTGGAAAGTTTGGCGCTTGTACCCCTAAAACTGTAGGAGGAGTAGCGTTTAGAAAACCGGGGGGCGCTAATAATAATAATAATAATAAGAACTAGAGGGTGTCGTTTCTGAAGAAACCACAAGATGTTGGCTTTGAAACGCAAGAGGTGTTGGGGCCAGTCGCCCCTGGTGCATAGAGAGTACACAAAGTTGGTAGAATCTGGTTTAAAACGGGAAAAATTGAAGCAGATCAAATTGTACCATTAAAATCAATCCAAAAACCTGATTGGCTGTTTTTGGCCCCACCCACTTTTAAAATTTGAACCCCAGTCCCCCTGTGACCGACTGTGCCAAGTTTGATGTCCCTGCCATTAACTGTGAAAGAATGGCAGCAACTTATATATTGACATTGATTAGCAATAGGTAAAATTTGATTGGCTGTTTTAAGCTCCACCCAGTTTTCCGAATTTTCACCTCAGTCACCCAGGCTTGGTCTGTACCAAGTTTGGGGGCCTTTGGCTTTAAAACTATGAGAATGGCAGCATTTGAAACTTTTACATTGAAGTCAATAGGTAAAATCTGATTGGCTGTTATTGGCTCCGCCCACTTTTCCTAAATTTTGACCACAGTCACCCAGTGAGTAATTGTGCTGAGTTTGGGACACTTGGCATGTACGCCGTGATAATAGCAGCAATTTGGCGTTTTTCATTAAGGTCAATGGCTGAAGTCCGATTGGCTGTTGTTGCCCCGCCCCCTTTTTTCCCTAATTCTGAACCAGAGTCACCAAGTGACTAACACTTTAAGGTTTCGGAATCATAACATTTAACATGGAAAAATGGCAGCAATTTTATGTTTTTCTATTGAAAATCAATGAATGACATTTGATTGGTTGTTGGTGGCTCCACCCACTTTTCCTAACTTTGAAGTGCAAACAACCAGTGACCACATTTGTGATATTCGAGGTCCATGACATCAATAACGTGCAAATGGCAGCAATTTAAATTTTTCCCATTGAAATCATCAAAGAAATCTGATTGGTTGTTTTTGGCTCCACCCACTTTTCCAGATTTTGATCCCGGTCCTCCAGTGACCAACTGTGCCAAGTTTGAGGACCCTCCCATGAACAATCTAAGAGCGGCGACAGTTTTAACTTTTCCCATTGAAACAAATGGCTAATATTTGATTGGCTGTGGTAGACTCCGCCCACTTTTCCAAATTCTAACCCCAGTGACCCATGGTGCCAAGTTTTGGGTCTCTGGCTTTAACACTGTGGGAATGACAGTGTTTGACATTTTCTCATTGAAGTCAATAGGGAAAATCTGATTGGCTGTTTGTTGCTCCGCCCACTTTTTGGAGCCCCCAAAATGTGACAGAACTTTTCAGGTTGACCCCATGACTAAGTGACCCAAGTTTGGTGAGTGTAACTTTAATGCTGTACGAGTGGCAAAAGTTTCAAATTTTCCAATGAAAGTCTATGGGAAAAAATAGGGTCTTTGGGGGGCCGCCACAGGGCCACGGAGGGTGGGATTGCTTAACAGAGCACAAGCAACCTATTCGGGTATGAGCCCAACAAGTGTGCAAAGTTTCATAATTGTACTCCTAAAACTCTGGGAGGAGTAGCGTTTAGAAAATTGCTAAAATTTCATTGGCTGTTGGTAGCTCCGCCCACTTTGGGGTGCCCCCCAAAAATACATATTTTTATTCGGGGTGGCACCAACAATATGTGGTCCGAGTTTGGGGAGTGTAGCTTCAAAACTGTACGAGCGGCAGCGATTTGAAAATTTTCCCTGTCAAAGTCAATACGAAAAACGGCGTCTTTGGTGGTCCGCCGCACGGGCGCAGTGGGTGGGATCGCTTACTAAAGCACAAGCTACGTACTTTGCTATAAGGCGAATAGGTGTGGAAAGTTTGGCGCTTGTACCCCTAAAACTGTAGGAGGAGTAGCGTTTAGAAAACCGGGGGGCGCTAATAATAATAACTAGAGAGGTACATTTCCTGAAGAAAATGTGAGTGGTGCTTGCCGTGGCAAAACTCAGGCCCAATCTGATTGGCTGTTGTTGCCCCGCCCCTTTTTTTCCTAATTGTGAACCACAGTCACTCAGTGACTAACATACCAAAGTTTGGGAATGCTGTCATTTAATGTGTAAAAATGGCAGCATTTCTATTTTTTTCTATTGAAAATCAATGAATGAAATTTGATTGGTTGTTGGTGGCTCCGCCCACTTTTTCTAAACTTGAAGTGGAAACCCCCAGCGACCACATTTGTGATATTCAAGGTCCCTGACATCAATACTGAGAGAATGGCAGCCTTCTTAATTTTTCCCATTAAAACCAATCAAAGAAATCTGATTGGTTGGTTTTGGCTCCACCCACTTTTCTTAATTTTAATCCCAGTCCCCCAGTGACCAACTGTGCCAACTTTGAGGAGGCTGCCATTAACCGTCTAAGAGCGGCAGCAGTTTAAAATTTTCCTATTTAATTGAATGGCTGAAATTTGATTGGCTGTTGTAGACTCCGCCCACTTTTTGTAAATTTTGGCTGCAGTCACCCAGTGACCCACGGTGCCAAGTTTGGGAGCTCTGGCTTTATTACTGTGAGAATTACAGCTGTTTACATTTTCTCATTGAAGTCAAGGGAAAATCTGATTGGTTGTTTGCGGCTCCGCTCACTTTTTTGGGTCCCCAAAATAGGACAGAAAAGTCACAACACCCCTTTCCCGAATAAGCTGAACGGTTTGACACCTCATTCATGGGTCTGCGACAAACTAATTATTCGATAAATTCCCCATTATAAGTCAATGGGGCAAATTTGGGGACCTCTCCTGCCCCGGGGGTAAAACTTATACCCTCGTGTGGGGTATCATCTGACACAGGTCGCAAACCTCTTCAAATGTGGTAAATTTAACGTTTCTACAAGATTCCCTCTCTGCGCTAGAATCCGTCAAAAGTTGGCCTCAATGTTAATCTGAGGGACTTTTCGGGGTGGTTAATTGCCCCCGCAAGGGGCAATTAACCACCCACCCCTTAGAAAAGTCATACCACCCCATTCCCGATTAAGCCGCACGATTGGCACCTCATTCATGGGTCTAGGACAAACGGTGCGGGACTAGTTACGCGCCAAACTTTCATACGGAAGAAGAATAAAAATAAGTTTGCAAGATAACAGTAGTGATGCTTTGCTTCGCAAGCACCACTAAATAAAAATAAGTTTGCAAGATAACAGTAGTGATGCTTTGCTTCGCAAGCACCACTAATAACTAGAGGGTGTCGTTTCTGAAGAAACCACGGGATGTTGGCTATGAAACGCTATAGGTGTCTTGCCCAGTCGCCCCCCGGTGCCTAGAGAGTACACAAAGTCGGTAGAATCCGGATTAAAACGGTGAAATTTAAAGCCAATCCAATTTTACCATTGAAATCCATTCAAACAAACTGGCTATTTTTGGCTCCGCCCACTTTTAAAAATTTGCATCCCAGTCACCCCTTCACCAAATGGACCAAGTTTGAGCACTCTTACATTAACAGTGTAAGATTGACAGGAATTTAAATATTCCCATTGAATAGCGTTTGGTAAAATGTGATTGGCTGTCTTAAGCTCCGCCCAGTTTTCTGAATTTTAACCCCAGTTACCTAGTCATGGTCAGTGCCAAGTTTGGGGCCTCCGGTTTTAAAACTGTGAGAACGGCGGTAATACAAAATTTTACATTAAAGTCAAGAGGTGAAAACTGATTGGCTGTTTTTGGTTCCACCCACTTTTCCTAAATTTTGACCGCAGTCACCCAGTGAGTAATTGAGTCAAGTTTGGTACACCTAGCATTTAAACTGTGATAATAGCAGCAGTTTATCATTTTTCTTTAAGGTCAATGGCTGAAATCTGATTGGTTGTTGTTGCCCCGCCCCTTTTTTCCTAATTATGAACCACAGTCACTCAGTGACTAACATTTCAAAGTTTGTGAATGCTGTGATTTAATGTGTAAAAATGGCAGCATTTTTATTTTTTTCTAGTGAAAATCAATGAATGAAATTCGATTGGTTGTTGGTGGCTCCGCCCACTTTTTCTAAACTTGAAGTGGAAACCCCCAGCGGCCACATTTGTGATATTCAAGGTCCCTGGCATCAATACTGTGAGAATGGCAGCCTTCTTAATTGTTCCCATTAAAATCAATCAAAGAAATCTGATTGGCTGTCTTAAGCTCCGCCCAGTTTTCTGAATTTTAACCCCAGTTACCTAGTCATGGTCAGTGCTAAGTTTGGGACCTCTGGTTTTAAAACTGTGAGAACGGCAGTAATCAAAAATTTTACATTGAAGTCAATAGGTGAAAACTGATTGGCCGTTTTTGGCTCCACCCACTTTTCCTAAATTTTGACCGCAGTCACCCAGTGAGTAATTGAGCCAAGTTTGGTACACCTAGCATTTAAACCGTGATAATAGCAGCAGTTTATTATTTTTAATTAAGGTCAATGGCTGAAATCTGATTGGCTTTTGTTGCCCCGCCCCTTTTTTTTCCTAATTGTGAACCACAGTCACTCAGTGACTAACATTCCAAAGTTTGGGAATGCTGTCATTTATTGTGTAAAAATGGCAGCATTTTTATTTTTTTCTATTGAAAATCAATGAATGAAATTCGATTGGTTGTTGGTGGCTCCGCCCACTTTTTCTAAACTTGAAGTGGAAACCCCCAGCGACCACATTTGTGATATTCAAGGTCCCTGACATCAATACTGAGAGAATGGCAGCCTTCTTAATTGTTCTCATTAAAATCAATCAAAGAAATCTGATTGGTTGGTTTTGGCTCCACCCACTTTTCTTAATTTTAATCCCAGTCCCCCAGTGACCAACTGTGCCAAGTTTGAGGACCCTGCCATTAACCGTCTAAGAGCGGCAGCAGTTTAACATTTTCCTATTTTATTTGAATGGCTGAAATTTGATTGGCTGTTGTAGACTCCGCCCACTTTAGGTCAATTTTAGCCGAGTCACCCAGTGACCCACGGTGCCAAGTTTGGGAGAGCTCTAGCTTTAATACTGTGAGAATTACAGCTGTTTACATTTCTCATTGAAGTCAATAGGGAAAATCTGATTGGTTGTTTGCGGCTCCGCCCACTTTTTTGGGTCCCCAAAATAGGACAGAATTTTTCAGTTTCACCCCATGACTAAATGAGCCAAGTTTGGTGAGTGTAACTTCAAAGCTGTACAAGTGGCAAAGTTTCAAGTTTTCCAATGAAAGTCTATGGGGAAAAAAGGGGTCGTCGGGGGGTCGCCACAGGGGCACGGAGGTTGGGATCGCTTAACAAAGCACAAGCAACCTATTCGAGTATGGAGTCGAACAAGTGTGCAAGTTTCATAATTGTACTCCTAAAACTCTGGGAGGAGTAGCGTTTAGAAAATTGCTCAATTTTCATTGGGCGTTGGTAGCTCCGCCCACTTTGGGGTGCCCCCCCAAAATACTTATTTTTATTCGGGGTGACATCAACTATATGTGGTCCGAGTTTGGGGACTGTATCTTCAAAACTGTACAAGTGGCAGCGATTTGAAATTTTTCCCTGTCAATCTCAATGGGAAAAAAGGGGTCGTCGGGGGGTCGCCACAGGGGCGGGGGTGGGTCCCCAAAATAGGACAGAATTTTTCAGCTTCACCTCATGACTAAATGACCCAAGTTTGGTGAGTGTAACTTCAAAGCTGTACAAGTGGCAAAAGTTTCAAGTTTTTCCAATGAAAGTCTATGGGGAAAAATGGGGTCGTCGGGGGGTCGCCACAGGGGCACGGAGGGTGGGATCGCTTAACAAAGCACAAGCAACCTATTCGGGTATGAGCCGAACAAGTGTGCAAAGTAATCATAATTTGTACTCCTAAACCTCTGGGAGGAGTAGCGTATAGAAAATTGCTAAATTTTCATTAGGCGTTGGGTAGCTCCGCCCACTTTGGGGTGGCCCCCCAAAATACTTATTTTTATTCGGCGGTGACATCAACAATATGTGTGTCCGAGTTTGGGGACTGTATCTTCAAAACTGTACGAGTTGGCGGCGATTTGAAATTTTTCCCTGTCAAAGTCAATGGGAAAAAAAGGGGTCGTCGGGGGGTCGCCACAGGGGCGGGTGGGTGGGATCGCTTATTAAAGCACAAAGCAACGTACTTTGCTTATAAGAGGAATAAGTGTGGAAGTTTGGCGCTTGCACCCCTAAACTGTAGGAGAGAGTAGCGTTTAGAAAATGGGGTTCGCCAATAATAATAAGAAGAAGAACGAGCTTGAACTCGAAGAACATATGTTGGCTATTTCATAGCCACATAATATAAAGAAGAACGAGCTGAACTCGAAGACAGTATGTTGGCTATTTCATAGCCAACATAATAATAACTGAGGGTGTCGTTTCTGAGAAACAGGGATGTTGGCTATGAAACGCTATAGGTGTCTTGCCCAGTCGCCCCCGGTGCCTAGAGAGTACACAAAGTCGGTAGAATCCGGATTAAAACGGTGAAATTTAAAGCCAATCCAATTTTACCATTGAAATCCATTCAAACAAACTGGCTATTTTTGGCTCCGCCCACTTTTAAAAATTTGCATCCCAGTCACCCCTTCCAAATGGACCAAGTTTGAGCACTCTTACATTAACAGTGTAAGATTGACAGGAATTTAAATATTCCCATTGAATAGCGTTTGGTAAAATGTGATTGGCTGTCTTAAGCTCCGCCCAGTTTTCTGAATTTTAACCCCAGTTACCTAGTCATGGTCAGTGCCAAGTTTGGGGCCTCCGGTTTTAAAAGTGTGAGAACGGCGGTAATACAAAATTTTACATTAAAGTCAAGAGGTGAAAACTGATTGGCTGTTTTTGGCTCCACCCACTTTTCCTAAATTTTGACCGCAGTCACCCAGTGAGTAATTGAGTCAAGTTTGGTACACCTAGCATTTAAACTGTGATAATAGCAGCAGTTTATCATTTTTCTTTAAGGTCAATGGCTGAAATCTGATTGGTTGTTGTTGCCCCGCCCCTTTTTTTCCTAATTATGAACCACAGTCACTCAGTGACTAACATTTCAAAGTTTGTGAATGCTGTGATTTAATGTGTAAAAATGGCAGCATTTTTATTTTTTTCTAGTGAAAATCAATGAATGAAATTCGATTGGTTGTTGGTGGCTCCGCCACTTTTTCTAAACTTGAAGTGGAAACCCCCAGCGGCCACATTTGTGATATTCAAGGTCCCTGACATCAATACTGTGAGAATGGCAGCCTTCTTAATTGTTCCCATTAAAATCAATCAAAGAAATCTGATTGGCTGTCTTAAGCTCCGCCCAGTTTTCTGAATTTTAACCCCAGTTACCTAGTCATGGTCAGTGCTAAGTTTGGGACCTCTGGTTTTAAAACTGTGAGAACGCAGTAATCAAAAATTTTACATTGAAGTCAATAGGTGAAAACTGATTGGCCGTTTTTGGCTCCACCCACTTTTCCTAAATTTTGACCGCAGTCACCCAGTGAGTAATTGAGCCAAGTTTGGTACACCTAGCATTTAAACCGTGATAATAGCAGCAGTTTATCATTTTTAATTAAGGTCAATGGCTGAAATCTGATTGGCTGTTGTTGCCCCGCCCCTTTTTTTTCCTAATTGTGAACCACAGTCACTCAGTGACTAACATTCCAAAGTTTGGGAATGCTGTCATTTATTGTGTAAAAATGGCAGCATTTTTATTTTTTTCTATTGAAAATCAATGAATGAAATTCGATTGGTTGTTGGTGGCTCCGCCCACTTTTTCTAAACTTGAAGTGGAAACCCCCAGCGACCACATTTGTGATATTCAAGGTCCCTGACATCAATACTGAGAGAATGGCAGCCTTCTTAATTGTTCTCATTAAAATCAATCAAAGAAATCTGATTGGTTGGTTTTGGCTCCACCCACTTTTCTTAATTTTAATCCCAGTCCCCCAGTGACCAACTGTGCCAAGTTTGAGGACCCTGCCATTAACCGTCTAAGAGCGGCAGCAGTTTAACATTTTCCTATTTATTTGAATGGCTGAAATTTGATTGGCTGTTGTAGACTCCGCCCACTTTAGGTCAATTTTAGCCGAGTCACCCAGTGACCCACGGTGCCAAGTTTGGGAGAGCTCTGGCTTTAATACTGTGAGAATTACAGCTGTTTACATTTTCTCATTGAAGTCAATAGGGAAAATCTGATTGGTTGTTTGCGGCTCCGCCCACTTTTTTGGGTCCCCAAAATAGGACAGAATTTTTCAGTTTCACCCCATGACTAAATGAGCCAAGTTTGGTGAGTGTAACTTCAAAGCTGTACAAGTGGCAAAAGTTTCAAGTTTTCCAATGAAAGTCTATGGGGAAAAAAGGGGTCGTCGGGGGGTCGCCACAGGGGCACGGAGGTTGGGATCGCTTAACAAAGCACAAGCAACCTATTCGAGTATGAGTCGAACAAGTGTGCAAAGTTTCATAATTGTACTCCTAAAACTCTGGGAGGAGTAGCGTTTAGAAAATTGCTCAATTTTCATTGGGCGTTGGTAGCTCCGCCCACTTTGGGGTGCCCCCCAAAATACTTATTTTTATTCGGGGTGACATCAACTATATGTGGTCCGAGTTTGGGGACTGTATCTTCAAAACTGTACAAGTGGCAGCGATTTGAAATTTTTCCCTGTCAATCTCAATGGGAAAAAAAGGGGTCGTCGGGGGGTCGCCACAGGGGCGGGGTGGGTCCCCAAAATAGGACAGAATTTTTCAGCTTCACCCCATGACTAAATGACCCAAGTTTGGTGAGTGTAACTTCAAAGCTGTACAAGTGGCAAAAGTTTCAAGTTTTCCAATGAAAGTCTATGGGGAAAAATGGGGTCGTCGGGGGGTCGCCACAGGGGCACGGAGGGTGGGATCGCTTAACAAAGCACAAGCAACCTATTCGGGTATGAGCCGAACAAGTGTGCAAAGTATCATAATTGTACTCCTAAACCTCTGGGAGGAGTAGCGTATAGAAAATTGCTAAATTTTCATTGGGCGTTGGTAGCTCCGCCCACTTTGGGGTGCCCCCCAAAATACTTATTTTTATTCGGGGTGACATCAACTATATGTGGTCCGAGTTTGGGGACTGTATCTTCAAAACTGTACAAGTGGCAGCGATTTGAAATTTTTCCCTGTCAATCTCAATGGGAAAAAAGGGGTCGTCGGGGGGTCGCCACAGGGGCGGGGTGGGTCCCAAAATAGGACAGAATTTTTCAGCTTCACCCCATGACTAAATGACCCAAGTTTGGTGAGTGTAACTTCAAAGCTGTACAAGTGGCAAAAGTTTCAAGTTTTCCAATGAAAGTCTATGGGGAAAAATGGGTCGTCGGGGGGTCGCCACAGGGGCACGGAGGGTGGATCGCTTAACAAAGCACAAGCAACCTATTCGGGTATGAGCCGAACAAGTGTGCAAAGTATCATAATTGTACTCCTAAACCTCGGGAGGAGTAGCGTATAGAAAATTGCTAAATTTTCATTGGGCGTTGGTAGCTCCGCCCACTTTGGGGTGCCCCCCAAAATACTTATTTTTATTCGGGTGACATCAACAATATGTGGTCCGAGTTTGGGGACTGTATCTTCAAAACTGTACGAGTGGCGGCGATTTGAAATTTTTCCCTGTCAAAGTCAATGGGAAAAAAGGGGTCGTCGGGGGGTCGCCACAGGGGCGGGTGGGGTGGGATCGCTTATTAAAGCACAAGCAACGTACTTTGCTATAAGAGGAATAAGTGTGGAAAGTTTGGCGCTTGCACCCTAAAACTGTAGGAGGAGTAGCGTTTAGAAAATGGGGTTCGCCAATAATAATAATAATAAGAAGAAGAACGAGCTGAACTCGAAGAACAGTATGTTGGCTATTTCATAGCCAACATAACTAGAGGGTGTCGTTTCTGAAGAAACCACGGGATGTTGGCTATGAAACGCTATAGGTGTCTTGCCCAGTCGCCCCCGGTGCCTAGAGAGTACACAAAGTCGGTAGAATCCGGATTAAAACGGTGAAATTTAAAGCCAATCCAATTTTACCATTGAAATCCATTCAAACAAACTGGCTATTTTTGGCTCCGCCCACTTTTAAAAATTTGCATCCCAGTCACCCCTTCACCAAATGGACCAAGTTTGAGCACTCTTACATTAACAGTGTAAGATTGACAGGAATTTAAATATTCCATTGAATAGCGTTTGGTAAAATGTGATTGGCTGTCTTAAGCTCCGCCCAGTTTTCTGAATTTTAACCCCAGTTACCTAGTCATGGTCAGTGCCAAGTTTGGGGCCTCCGGTTTTAAAAGTGTGAGAACGGCGGTAATACAAAATTTTACATTAAAGTCAAGAGGTGAAAACTGATTGGCTGTTTTTGGCTCCACCCACTTTTCCTAAATTTTGACCACAGTCACCCAGTGAGTAATTGAGTCAAGTTTGGTACACCTAGCATTTAAACTGTGATAATAGCAGCAGTTTATCATTTTTCTTTAAGGTCAATGGCTGAAATCTGATTGGTTGTTGTTGCCCCGCCCCTTTTTTTCCTAATTATGAACCACAGTCACTCAGTGACTAACATTTCAAAGTTTGTGAATGCTGTGATTTAATGTGTAAAAATGGCAGCATTTTTATTTTTTTCTAGTGAAAATCAATGAATGAAATTTGATTGGTTGTTGGTGGCTCCGCCCACTTTTTCTAAACTTGAAGTGGAAACCCCCAGCGGCCACATTTGTGATATTCAAGGTCCCTGACATCAATACTGTGAGAATGGCAGCCTTCTTAATTGTTCCCATTAAAATCAATCAAAGAAATCTGATTGGCTGTCTTAAGCTCCGCCCAGTTTTCTGAATTTTAACCCCAGTTACCTAGTCATGGTCAGTGCTAAGTTTGGGACCTCTGGTTTTAAAACTGTGAGAACGGCAGTAATCAAAAATTTTACATTGAAGTCAATAGGTGAAAACTGATTGGCCGTTTTTTGGCTCCACCCACTTTTCCTAAATTTTGACCGCAGTCACCCAGTGAGTAATTGAGCCAAGTTTGGTACACCTAGCATTTAAACCGTGATAATAGCAGCAGTTTATCATTTTTAATTAAGGTCAATGGCTGAAATCTGATTGGCTGTTGTTGCCCCGCCCCTTTTTTTTCCTAATTGTGAACCACAGTCACTCAGTGACTAACATTCCAAAGTTTGGGAATGCTGTCATTTATTGTGTAAAAATGGCAGCATTTTTATTTTTTCTAGTGAAAATCAATGAATGAAATTCGATTGGTTGTTGGTGGCTCCGCCCACTTTTTCTAAACTTGAAGTGGAAACCCCCAGCGACCACATTTGTGATATTCAAGGTCCCTGACATCAATACTGAGAGAATGGCAGCCTTCTTAATTGTTCTCATTAAAATCAATCAAAGAAATCTGATTGGTTGGTTTTGGCTCCACCCACTTTTCTTAATTTTAATCCCAGTCCCCCAGTGACCAACTGTGCCAAGTTTGAGGACCCTGCCATTAACCGTCTAAGAGCGGCAGCAGTTTAACATTTTCCTATTTATTTGAATGGCTGAAATTTGATTGGCTGTTTGTAGACTCCGCCCACTTTAGGTAAATTTTAGCCGAGTCACCCAGTGACCCACGGTGCCAAGTCTGGAGAGCTCTAGCTTTAATACTGTGAGAATTACAGCTGTTTACATTTTCTCATTGAAGTCAATAGGGAAAATCTGATTGGTTGTTTGCGGCTCCGCCCACTTTTTTGGGTCCCCAAAATAGGACAGAATTTTTCAGTTTCACCCCATGACTAAATGAGCCAAGTTTGGTGAGTGTAACTTCAAAGCTGTACAAGTGGCAAAAGTTTCAAGTTTTCCAATGAAAGTCTATGGGGAAAAAAGGGGTCGTCGGGGGGTCGCCACAGGGGCACGGAGGTTGGGATCGCTTAACAAAGCACAAGCAACCTATTCGAGTATGAGTCGAACAAGTGTGCAAAGTTTCATAATTGTACTCCTAAAACTCTGGGAGGAGTAGCGTTTAGAAAATTGCTCAATTTTCATTGGGCGTTGGTAGCTCCGCCCACTTTGGGGTGCCCCCCAAAATACTTATTTTTATTCGGGGTGACATCAACTATATGTGGTCCGAGTTTGGGGACTGTATCTTCAAAACTGTACAAGTGGCAGCGATTTGAAATTTTTCCCTGTCAATCTCAATGGGAAAAAAGGGGTCGTCGGGGGGTCGCCACAGGGGCGGGGTGGGTCCCCAAAATAGGACAGAATTTTTCAGCTTCACCTCATGACTAAATGACCAAGTTTGGTGAGTGTAACTTCAAAGCTGTACAAGTGGCAAAAGTTTCAAGTTTTCCAATGAAAGTCTATGGGGAAAAATGGGGTCGTCGGGGGGTCGCCACAGGGGCACGGAGGGTGGGATCGCTTAACAAAGCACAAGCAACCTATTCGGGTATGAGCGAACAAGTGTGCAAAGTATCATAATTGTACTCCTAAACCTCTGGGAGGAGTAGCGTATAGAAAATTGCTAAATTTTCATTGGGCGTTGGTAGCTCCGCCCACTTTGGGTGCCCCCCAAAATACTTATTTTTATTCGGGGTGACATCAACAATATGTGGTCCGAGTTTGGGACTGTATCTTCAAAACTGTACGAGTGGCGGCGATTTGAAATTTTTCCCTGTCAAAGTCAATGGGAAAAAAGGGGTCGTCGGGGGGTCGCCACAGGGGCGGGGTGGGTGGGATCGCTTATTAAAGCACAAGCAACGTACTTTGCTATAAGAGGAATAAGTGTGGAAAGTTTGGCGCTTGCACCCCTAAAACTGTAGGAGAGTAGCGTTTAGAAAATGGGGTTCGCCAATAATAATAATAACTAGACTAAATGAGCCAAGTTTGGTGAGTGTAACTTCAAAAGCTAGTACAAGTGCAAAAGTTCAAGTTTTCCATGAAAGTCTATGGGGAAAAATGGGGTCGTCGGGGTCGCCACAGGGGCACGGAGGGTGGGATCGCGCTTAACAAAGCACAAGCAACCTATTCGGGTATGAGCCGAACAAGTGTGCAAAGTATCATAATTGTACTCCTAAACCTCTGGGAGGAGTAGCGTATAGAAAATTGCTAAAATTTTTCATTGGGCGTTGGTAGCTTCCGTCCCACATTTGGGGTGCCCCCAAAATACTTATTTTTATTCGGGGTGACATCAACAATATGTGGTCCGAGTTTGGGGACTGTATCTTCAAAAAATGTACGAGTGCGCGATTTGAAATTTTCCCTGTCAAAGTCAATGGGAAAAAAGGGTCGTCGGGGGGGCTCGCCACAGGGCGGGGTGGGTGGGATCGCTTATTAAAGCACAAGCAACGTACTTGGCTATAAGAGGAATAAGTGTGGAAAGTTTTGGAGCTTGCACCCCCTAAAACTGTAGGAGGAGTAGCGTTTAGAAAATGGGGTTCGCCAATAATAATAATAATAATAAGAAGAACGAGCTGAACTCGAAGAACAGTATGTTGGCTATTTCATAGCCAACATAACTAGAGGGTGTCGTTTCTGAAGAAACCACGGGATGTTGGCTATGAAACGCTATAGGTGTCTTGCCCAGTCGCCCCGGTGCCTAGAGAGTAACACAAAGTCGGTAGAATCCGGATTAAAACGGTGAAATTTAAAGCCAATCCAATTTTACCATTGAAATCCATTCAAACAAACTGGCTATTTTTGGCTCCGCCCACTTTTAAAAATTTGCATCCCAGTCACCCCTTCACCAAATGGACCAAGTTTGAGCACTCTTACATTAACAGTGTAAGATTGACAGGAATTTAAATATTCCCATTGAATAGCGTTTGGTAAAATGTGATTGGCTGTCTTAAGCTCCGCCCAGTTTTCTGAATTTTAACCCCAGTTACCTAGTCATGGTCAGTGCAAGTTTGGGGCCTCCGGTTTTAAAAGTGTGAGAACGGCGGTAATACAAAATTTTACATTAAAGTCAAGAGGTGAAAACTGATTGGCTGTTTTTGGCTCCACCCACTTTTCCTAAATTTTGACCACAGTCACCCAGTGAGTAATTGAGTCAAGTTTGGTACACCTAGCATTTAAACTGTGATAATAGCAGCAGTTTATCATTTTCTTTAAGGTCAATGGCTGAAATCTGATTGGTTGTTGTTGCCCCGCCCCTTTTTTTCCTAATTATGAACCACAGTCACTCAGTGACTAACATTTCAAAGTTTGTGAATGCTGTGATTTAATGTGTAAAAATGGCAGCATTTTTATTTTTTTCTAGTGAAAATCAATGAATGAAATTTGATTGGTTGTTGGTGGCTCCGCCACTTTTTCTAACTTGAAGTGGAAACCCCCAGCGGCCACATTTGTGATATTCAAGGTCCCTGACATCAATACTGTGAGAATGGCAGCCTTCTTAATTGTTCCCATTAAAATCAATCAAAGAAATCTGATTGGCTGTCTTAAGCTCCGCCCAGTTTTCTGAATTTTAACCCCAGTTACCTAGTCATGGTCAGTGCTAAGTTTGGGACCTCTGGTTTTAAAACTGTGAGAACGGCAGTAATCAAAAATTTTACATTGAAGTCAATAGGTGAAAACTGATTGGCCGTTTTTGGCTCCACCCACTTTTCCTAAATTTTGACCGCAGTCACCCAGTGAGTAATTGAGCCAAGTTTGGTACACCTAGCATTTAAACCGTGATAATAGCAGCAGTTTATCATTTTTAATTAAGGTCAATGGCTGAAATCTGATTGGCTGTTGTTGCCCCGCCCCTTTTTTTTCCTAATTGTGAACCACAGTCACTCAGTGACTAACATTCCAAAGTTTGGGAATGCTGTCATTTATTGTGTAAAAATGGCAGCATTTTTATTTTTTCTAGTGAAAATCAATGAATGAAATTCGATTGGTTGTTGGTGGCTCCGCCCACTTTTTCTAAACTTGAAGTGGAAACCCCCAGCGACCACATTTGTGATATTCAAGGTCCCTGACATCAATACTGAGAGAATGCAGCCTTCTTAATTGTTCTCATTAAATCAATCAAAGAAATCTGATTGGTTGGTTTTGGCTCCACCCACTTTTCTTAATTTTAATCCCAGTCCCCAGTGACCAACTGTGCCAAGTTTGAGGACCCTGCCATTAACCGTCTAAGAGCGGCAGCAGTTTAACATTTTCCTATTTATTTGAATGGCTGAAATTTGATTGGCTGTTGTAGACTCCGCCCACTTTAGGTAAATTTTAGCCGAGTCACCCAGTGACCCACGGTGCCAAGTCTGGGAGAGCTCTAGCTTTAATACTGTGAGAATTACAGCTGTTTACATTTTCTCATTGAAGTCAATAGGGAAAATCTGATTGGTTTGTTGCGGCTCCGCCCACTTTTTTGGGTCCCCAAAATAGGACAGAATTTTTCAGTTTCACCCCATGACTAAATGAGCCAAGTTTGGTGAGTGTAACTTCAAAGCTGTACAAGTGGCAAAAGTTTCAAGTTTTCCAATGAAAGTCTATGGGGAAAAAAGGGGTCGTCGGGGGGTCGCCACAGGGGCACGGAGGTTGGGATCGCTTAACAAAGCACAAGCAACCTATTCGAGTATGAGTCGAACAAGTGTGCAAAGTTTCATAATTGTACTCCTAAAACTCTGGGAGGAGTAGCGTTTAGAAAATTGCTCAATTTTCATTGGGCGTTGGTAGCTCCGCCCACTTTGGGGTGCCCCCCCAAAATACTTATTTTTATTCGGGGTGACATCAACTATATGTGGTCCGAGTTTGGGGACTGTATCTTCAAAACTGTACAAGTGGCAGCGATTTGAAATTTTTCCCTGTCAATCTCAATGGGAAAAAAGGGGTCGTCGGGGGGTCGCCACAGGGGCGGGGTGGGGTCCCCAAAATAGACAGAATTTTCAGCTTCACCTCATGACTAAATGACCCAAGTTTGGTGAGTTGTAACTTCAAAAGCTGTACAAGTGGCAAAAGTTTCAAGTTTCCAATGAAAGTCTATGGGGAAAAATGGGGTCGTCGGGGGTCGCCACAGGGGCACGGAGGGTGGGATCGCTTAACAAAGCACAAGCAACCTATTCGGGTATGAGCCGAACAAGTTGCAAAGTATGATAATTGTACTCCTAAACCTCTGGAGGAGTAGCGTTATAGAAAATTGCTAAATTTCATTGGGCGTTGGTAGCTCCGCCCACTTTGGGGTGCCCCCCAAAATACTTATTTTTATTCGGGGTGACATCAACAATATGTGGTCCGAGTTTGGGGACTGTATCTTCAAAACTGTACGATGGCGGCGATTTGAAATTTTTCCCTGTCAAAGTCAATGGGAAAAAAGGGGTCGTCGGGGGGTCGCCACAGGGGCGGGGTGGGTGGGATCGCTTATTAAAGCACAAGCAACGTACTTTGCTATAAGAGGAATAAGTGTGGAAAGTTTGGCGCTTGCACCCCTAAAACTGTAGGAGGAGTAGCGTTTAGAAAATGGGGTTCGCCAATAATAATAATAATAAGAAGAAGAACGAGCTGAACTCGAAGAACAGTATGTTGGCTATTTCATAGCCAACATAACTAGAGGGTGTCGTTTCTGAAGAAACCACGGGATGTTGGCTATGAAACGCTATAGGTGTCTTGCCCAGTCGCCCCCGGTGCCTAGAGAGTACACAAAGTCGGTAGAATCCGGATTAAAACGGTGAAATTTAAAGCCAATCCAATTTTACCATTGAAATCCATTCAAACAAACTGGCTATTTTTGGCTCCGCCCACTTTAAAAAATTTGCATCCCAGTCACCCCTTCACCAAATGGACCAAGTTTGAGCACTCTTACATTAACAGTGTAAGATTGACAGGAATTTAAATATTCCCATTGAATAGCATTTGGTAAAATGTGATTGGCTGTCTTAAGCTCCGCCCAGTTTCTGAATTTTAACCCAAGTTACCTAGTCATGGTCAGTGCCAAGTTTGGGGCCTCCGGTTTTAAAACTGTGAGAACGGCGGTAATACAAAATTTTACATTAAAGTCAAGAGGTGAAAACTGATTGGCTGTTTTTGGCTCCACCCACTTTTCCTAAATTTTGACCACAGTCACCCAGTGAGTAATTGAGTCAAGTTTGGTACACCTAGCATTTAAACTGTGATAATAGCAGCAGTTTATCATTTTTCTTTAAGGTCAATGGCTGAAATCTGATTGGTTGTTGTTGCCCCGCCCCTTTTTTTCCTAATTATGAACCACAGTCACTCAGTGACTAACATTTCAAAGTTTGTGAATGCTGTGATTTAATGTGTAAAAATGGCAGCATTTTTATTTTTTTCTAGTGAAAATCAATGAATGAAATTCGATTGGTTGTTGGTGGCTCCGCCCACTTTTTCTAAACTTGAAGTGGAAACCCCAGCGGCCACATTTGTGATATTCAAGGTCCCTGACATCAATACTGTGAGAATGGCAGCCTTCTTAATTGTTCCCATTAAAATCAATCAAAGAAATCTGATTGGCTGTCTTAAGCTCCGCCCAGTTTCTGAATTTTAACCCCAGTTACCTAGTCATGGTCAGTGCTAAGTTTGGGACCTCTGGTTTTAAAACTGTGAGAACGGCAGTAATCAAAAATTTTACATTGAAGTCAATAGGTGAAAACTGATTGGCCGTTTTTGGCTCCACCCACTTTTCCTAAATTTTGACCGCAGTCACCCAGTGAGTAATTGAGCCAAGTTTGGTACACCTAGCATTTAAACCGTGATAATAGCAGCAGTTTATCATTTTTAATTAAGGTCAATGGCTGAAATCTGATGGCTGTTGTTGCCCCGCCCCTTTTTTTCCTAATTGTGAACCACAGTCACTCAGTGACTAACATTCCAAAGTTTGGGAATGCTGTCATTTATTGTGTAAAAATGGCAGCATTTTTATTTTTTTCTAGTGAAAATCAATGAATGAAATTCGATTGGTTGTGGTGGCTCCGCCCACTTTTTCTAAACTTGAAGTGGAAACCCCCAGCGACCACATTTGTGATATTCAAGGTCCCTGACATCAATACTGAGAGAATGGCAGCCTTCTTAATTGTTCTCATTAAAATCAATCAAAGAAATCTGATTGGTTGGTTTTGGCTCCACCCACTTTTCTTAATTTTAATCCCAGTCCCCCAGTGACCAACTGTGCCAAGTTTGAGGACCCTGCCATTAACCGTCTAAGAGCGGCAGCAGTTTAACATTTTCCTATTTATTTGAATGGCTGAAATTTGATTGGCTGTTGTAGACTCCGCCCACTTTAGGTCAATTTTAGCCGAGTCACCCAGTGACCCACGGTGCCAAGTTTGGGAGCTCTGGCTTTAATACTGTGAGAATTACAGCTGTTTACATTTTCTCATTGAAGTCAATAGGGAAAATCTGATTGGTTGTTTGCGGCTCCGCCCACTTTTTTGGGTCCCCAAAATAGGACAGAATTTTTCAGTTTCACCTCATGACTAAATGAGCCAAGTTTGGTGAGTGTAACTTCAAAGCTGTACAAGTGGCAAAAGTTTCAAGTTTTCCAATGAAAGTCTATGGGGAAAAAAGGGTCGTCGGGGGGTCGCCACAGGGGCACGGAGGTTGGGATCGCTTAACAAAGCACAAGCAACCTATTCGAGTATGAGTCGAACAAGTGTGGCAAAGTTTCATAATTGTACTCCTAAACCTCTGGGAGGAGTAGCGTATAGAAAATTGCTAAATTTTCATTGGGCGTTGGTAGCTCCGCCCACTTTGGGGTGCCCCCCAAAATACTTATTTTTATTCGGGGTGACATCAACAATATGTGGTCCGAGTTTGGGGACTGTATCTTCAAAACTGTACGAGTGGCGGCGATTTGAAATTTTTCCCTGTCAAAGTCAATGGGAAAAAAGGGGTCGTCGGGGGGTCGCCACAGGGGCAGGGTGGGTGGGATCGCTTATTAAAGCACAAGCAACGTACTTTGCTATAAGAGGAATAAGTGTGGAAAGTTTGGCGCTTGCACCCCTAAAACTGTAGGAGGAGTAGCGTTTAGAAAATGGGGTTCGCCAATAATAATAAGAAGAAGAAGAACGAGCTGAACTCGAAGAACAGTATGTTGGCTATTTCATAGCCAACATAATAAGAAGAAGAACGAGCTGAACTCGAAGAACAGTATGTTGGCTATTTCATAGCCAACATAATAAGAAGAAGAACGAGCTGAACTCGAAGAACAGTATGTTGGCTATTTCATAGCCAACATAATAAGAAGAAGAACGAGCTGAACTCGAAGAACAGTATGTTGGCTATTTCATAGCCAACATAATAAGAACGAGCTGAACTAGTAGATCAAGATGTTGGCTTTTTCAAAGCCAACATAATGATCAGTTACAACCAGTACATTTCCTGTCCCACTGGTATCATTATCAATACACAAAAAGTCCATGCAGACCATATCCAAAGGACCAACACTCTTGAAGTGCTCCATGGGTGCAGCCCGAGTAGGCAACGTTTTTCTCTGCAAACAGGGAACACATCTTCAACAATACTCTGTAACAGCATCCGTCATTTTAGGCAAAAAAAAAACGGTCTTGTACTAGGCCATACGTTTTTTCAACGCCTAGATGCCCATGCTGATCATGTAGACTTCTCAATGCAATTTTTCTATAACTTTGAGGAAGCACTAGTTGTCTCCTACCAGGGTGATCATGATATAGCTGCACCCTATAAAGGAGACCATCAATAATTCTCAGCTTATCCCATTCTCTCAAGAAGGAACTACCCTCCTTTGGTATTTCTCTCTTTATATACTATGGGTCTTTCCTGATTCTCTCACATGCCGAATCACAGAATCTTTCTTTTGTAGTTGAATCATATCATATCCCTAATGCAGTAGGATAACTATACATAACAGGAATACAATCTTTTCCAGCCCCAAGAGAGTCCACCACTCGTAGCTTAGAGAAAGCTATGTGTTGTCCTTTCACCGCCGCTGTGGCACAGTGAGCGGCAATAGCAAAACTGGGAATCTCTTCCCATTCATCCTCATCCGGTTGCTGAGGTAGCCCAGGGCGACGGGAAAGAGCATCTGCAACCACATTCTTAGGTCCCGGCTTGTATTTCAATGAGAACTGATAATTTGTTAAAGCAGCCAACCATCGGTGCCCTGGAGCATCCAATTTGGCAGTGGTTAAAATGTAGGTCAGCGGGTTATTATCAGTTCTTACCTCAAACTGTGCCCCATATAGATAATCATGCAGTTTCTCAGTAATGGCCCACTTTAGAGCCAAAAACTCCAATTTATGCACAGGATAATTCTTCTCAGTGCTGCTGATACTCCGACTGACATAGGCCACGGGATATTCCTGGTGGAGTATTCCCCCTAAACCTTCATAGCTTGCGTCTACATGCAAAACATAAGGTTTCTGTGGATCAGCATAGGCCAGCACAGGAGCTTCAGTGAGCTTTTTCTTCAAAGTCTGGAAAGCTTCTTCGCATTCCAGAGACCAGTTGTTTTGAAACTGGGAGGCCACCGAAGATCTCTCTTTAGTATTATTACCTTTCAACAGTCCATTCAGAGGATGAGCAATTTTAGAATATCCTTCCACAAACCGCCGATAATATCCACAAAACCCCAAGAACGATCTCAATTCAGTCACGTTGCTGGGTTTAGGCCAACTTAGTACAGCAGCTACTTTTTCAGGATCCGTAGCAACTCCATCTGCAGACACTATGTGTCCTACAAACCGTACAGACTTCCGAGCAAACTTGCACTTGTTCAGGGAGAGCTTTAAGCCTTCCTGTCGGAGACGCTCCAACACATTAAATAGTCTAATATCATGTTCCTCCAAGGTAGACCCAAACACTATAATGTCATCCAAATACACTATACAGTGTCGAGGAGTTATATCTCCCAACACCTTTTCCATAAGGCGCTGGAATGTGGCAGGAGCCCCACTTATGCTTTGAGGCATTCGAGTGAATTAATAAAACCCTAACGAGCAAATAAAAGCAGTCTTTTCTAGATCCTCAGGGTCCATGGGAATTTTATAATACCCCGACCTCAAATCCATCACCGAAAACCAAGCACTGCCATGTAATGCATCAAGCACCTCATCAATACGAGGTAATGTATACTGATCTGGTATAGTGCGTCGGTTAAGGGTTCGATAATCCACACACAGCCGAACACTGCCATTCTTCTACCGTACTATCACAATTGGAAAGACATAGGGACTGCGAGATTCTACAATTATCTTCTGATCCTGAAACATATTTAGATAATTCCGGACATCCTCTAAATCTCTAGGAGGAATCCGCCTGGACCTCTCTCGGAAAGGAGTAGCATCACTCAACCGTATTCGGTGTTCAGCATGCCTAGCACATCCCATGTCCATGTCATCCACAGAGAACACATCACTGTATGATGCTAGTCGCCCTTCTAGCTTTCTTCGATGTTCTGGAGGATCTTCACCTTCTTCCAGATGGAAAGCCAGTTTAGCATCAGGTGACCCCATTTGAACAGGGCACGAATCTACACACTCCACGGGATAACAGTATGCCACTGTACGCCAGGCAGGTATCACCACCGAGTGAGAAGTGATATTCTTGACAGTGACCACATCTGTTAGAGTGCTCCTATAGCGATAGTCTTAAAACTATCCACCCCTAAAACTGTAGGAGGAGTAGCGTTTAGAAAATGGGGTTCGCCAATAATAATAATAAGAAGAAGAACGAGCTGAACTCGAAGAACAGTATGTTGGCTATTTCATAGCCAACATAATAAGAAGAAGAACGAGCTGAACTCGAAGAACAGTATGTTGGCTATTTCATAGCCAACATAATAAGAAGAAGAACGAGCTGAACTCGAAGAACAGTATGTTGGCTATTTCATAGCCAACATAATAAGAAGAAGAACGAGCTGAACTCGAAGAACAGTATGTTGGCTATTTCATAGCCAACATAATAAGAACGAGCTGAACTAGTAGATCAAGATGTTGGCTTTTTCAAAGCCAACATAATGATCAGTTACAACCAGTACATTTCCTGTCCCACTGGTATCATTATCAATACACAAAAAGTCCATGCAGACCATATCCAAAGGACCAACACTCTTGAAGTGCTCCATGGGTGCAGCCCGAGTAGGCAACGTTTTTCTCTGCAAACAGGGAACACATCTTCAACAATACTCTGTAACAGCATCCGTCATTTTAGGCAAAAAAAAAACGGTCTTGTACTAGGCCATACGTTTTTTCAACGCCTAGATGCCCATGCTGATCATGTAGACTTCTCAATGCAATTTTTCTATAACTTTGAGGAAGCACTAGTTGTCTCCTACCAGGGTGATCATGATATAGCTGCACCCTATAAAGGAGACCATCAATAATTCTCAGCTTATCCCATTCTCTCAAGAAGGAACTACCCTCCTTTGGTATTTCTCTCTTTATATACTATGGGTCTTTCCTGATTCTCTCACATGCCGAATCACAGAATCTTTCTTTGTAGTTGAATCATATCATATCCCTAATGCAGTAGGATAACTATACATAACAGGAATACAATCTTTTCCAGCCCCAAGAGAGTCCACCACTCGTAGCTTAGAGAAAGCTATGTGTTGTCCTTTCACCGCCGCTGTGGCACAGTGAGCGGCAATAGCAAAACTGGGAATCTCTTCCCATTCATCCTCATCCGGTTGCTGAGGTAGCCCAGGGCGACGGGAAAGAGCATCTGCAACCACATTCTTAGGTCCCGGCTTGTATTTCAATGAGAACTGATAATTTGTTAAAGCAGCCAACCATCGGTGCCCTGGAGCATCCAATTTGGCAGTGGTTAAATGTAGGTCAGCGGGTTATTATCAGTTCTTACCTCAAACTGTGCCCCATATAGATAATCATGCAGTTTCTCAGTAATGGCCCACTTTAGAGCCAAAAACTCCAATTTATGCACAGGATAATTCTTCTCAGTGCTGCTGATACTCCGACTGACATAGGCCACGGGATATTCCTGGTGGAGTATTCCCCCTAAACCTTCATAGCTTGCGTCTACATGCAAAACATAAGGTTTCTGTGGATCAGCAATAGGCCAGCACAGGAGCTTCAGTGAGCTTTTTCTTCAAAGTCTGGAAAGCTTCTTCGCATTCCAGAGACCAGTTGTTTTGAAACTGGGAGGCCACCGAAGATCTCTCTTTAGTATTATTACCTTTCAACAGTCCATTCAGAGGATGAGCAATTTTAGAATATCCTTCCACAAACCGCCGATAATATCCACAAAACCCCAAGAACGATCTCAATTCAGTCACGTTGCTGGGTTTAGGCCAACTTAGTACAGCAGCTACTTTTTCAGGATCCGTAGCAACTCCATCTGCAGACACTATGTGTCCTACAAACCGTACAGACTTCCGAGCAAACTTGCACTTGTTCAGGGAGAGCTTTAAGCCTTCCTGTCGGAGACGCTCCAACACATTAAATAGTCTAATATCATGTTCCTCCAAGGTAGACCCAAACACTATAATGTCATCCAAATACACTATACAGTGTCGAGGAGTTATATCTCCCAACACCTTTTCCATAAGGCGCTGGAATGTGGCAGGAGCCCCACTTATGCTTTGAGGCATTCGAGTGAATTAATAAAACCCTAACGAGCAAATAAAAGCAGTCTTTTCTAGATCCTCAGGGTCCATGGGAATTTTATAATACCCCGACCTCAAATCCATCACCGAAAACCAAGCACTGCCATGTAATGCATCAAGCACCTCATCAATACGAGGTAATGTATACTGATCTGGTATAGTGCGTCGGTTAAGGGTTCGATAATCCACACACAGCCGAACACTGCCATTCTTCTACCGTACTATCACAATTGGAAAGACATAGGGACTGCGAGATTCTACAATTATCTTCTGATCCTGAAACATATTTAGATAATTCCGGACATCCTCTAAATCTCTAGGAGGAATCCGCCTGGACCTCTCTCGGAAAGGAGTAGCATCACTCAACCGTATTCGGTGTTCAGCATGCCTAGCACATCCCATGTCCATGTCATCCACAGAGAACACATCACTGTATGATGCTAGTCGCCCTTCTAGCTTTCTTCGATGTTCTGGAGGATCTTCACCTTCTTCCAGATGGAAAGCCAGTTTAGCATCAGGTGACCCCATTTGAACAGGGCACGAATCTACACACTCCACGGGATAACAGTATGCCACTGTACGCCAGGCAGGTATCACCACCGAGTGAGAAGTGATATTCTTGACAGTGACCACATCTGTTAGAGTGCTCCTATAGCGATAGTCTTAAAACTATCCACCCCTAAAACTGTAGGAGGAGTAGCGTTTAGAAAATGGGGTTCGCCAATAATAATAATAAGAAGAAGAACGAGCTGAACTCGAAGAACAGTATGTTGGCTATTTCATAGCCAACATAATAAGAAGAAGAACGAGCTGAACTCGAAGAACAGTATGTTGGCTATTTCATAGCCAACATAATAAGAAGAAGAACGAGCTGAACTCGAAGAACAGTATGTTGGCTATTTCATAGCCAACATAATAAGAAGAAGAACGAGCTGAACTCGAAGAACAGTATGTTGGCTATTTCATAGCCAACATAATAAGAACGAGCTGAACTAGTAGATCAAGATGTTGGCTTTTTCAAAGCCAACATAATGATCAGTTACAACCAGTACATTTCCTGTCCCACTGGTATCATTATCAATACACAAAAAGTCCATGCAGACCATATCCAAAGGACCAACACTCTTGAAGTGCTCCATGGGTGCAGCCCGAGTAGGCAACGTTTTTCTCTGCAAACAGGGAACACATCTTCAACAATACTCTGTAACAGCATCCGTCATTTTAGGCAAAAAAAAACGGTCTTGTACTAGGCCATACGTTTTTTCAACGCCTAGATGCCCATGCTGATCATGTAGACTTCTCAATGCAATTTTTCTATAACTTTGAGGAAGCACTAGTTGTCTCCTACCAGGGTGATCATGATATAGCTGCACCCTATAAAGGAGACCATCAATAATTCTCAGCTTATCCCATTCTCTCAAGAAGGAACTACCCTCCTTTGGTATTTCTCTCTTTATATACTATGGGTCTTTCCTGATTCTCTCACATGCCGAATCACAGAATCTTTCTTTTGTAGTTGAATCATATCATATCCCTAATGCAGTAGGATAACTATACATAACAGGAATACAATCTTTTCCAGCCCCAAGAGAGTCCACCACTCGTAGCTTAGAGAAAGCTATGTGTTGTCCTTTCACCGCCGCTGTGGCACAGTGAGCGGCAATAGCAAAACTGGGAATCTCTTCCCATTCATCCTCATCCGGTTGCTGAGGTAGCCCAGGGCGACGGGAAAGAGCATCTGCAACCACATTCTTAGGTCCCGGCTTGTATTTCAATGAGAACTGATAATTTGTTAAAGCAGCCAACCATCGGTGCCCTGGAGCATCCAATTTGGCAGTGGTTAAAATGTAGGTCAGCGGGTTATTATCAGTTCTTACCTCAAACTGTGCCCCATATAGATAATCATGCAGTTTCTCAGTAATGGCCCACTTTAGAGCCAACAACTCCAATTTATGCACAGGATAATTCTTCTCAGTGCTGCTGATACTCCGACTGACATAGGCCACGGGATATTCCTGGTGGAGTATTCCCCCTAAACCTTCATAGCTTGCGTCTACATGCAAAACATAAGGTTTCTGTGGATCAGCATAGGCCAGCACAGGAGCTTCAGTGAGCTTTTTCTTCAAAGTCTGGAAAGCTTCTTCGCATTCCAGAGACCAGTTGTTTTGAAACTGGGAGGCCACCGAAGATCTCTCTTTAGTATTATTACCTTTCAACAGTCCATTCAGAGGATGAGCAATTTTAGAATATCCTTCCACAAACCGCCGATAATATCCACAAAACCCCAAGAACGATCTCAATTCAGTCACGTTGCTGGGTTTAGGCCAACTTAGTACAGCAGCTACTTTTTCAGGATCCGTAGCAACTCCATCTGCAGACACTATGTGTCCTACAAACCGTACAGACTTCCGAGCAAACTTGCACTTGTTCAGGGAGAGCTTTAAGCCTTCCTGTCGGAGACGCTCCAACACATTAAATAGTCTAATATCATGTTCCTCCAAGGTAGACCCAAACACTATAATGTCATCCAAATACACTATACAGTGTCGAGGAGTTATATCTCCCAACACCTTTTCCATAAGGCGCTGGAATGTGGCAGGAGCCCCACTTATGCTTTGAGGCATTCGAGTGAATTAATAAAACCCTAACGAGCAAATAAAAGCAGTCTTTTCTAGATCCTCAGGGTCCATGGGAATTTTATAATACCCCGACCTCAAATCCATCACCGAAAACCAAGCACTGCCATGTAATGCATCAAGCACCTCATCAATACGAGGTAATGTATACTGATCTGGTATAGTGCGTCGGTTAAGGGTTCGATAATCCACACACAGCCGAACACTGCCATTCTTCTACCGTACTATCACAATTGGAAAGACATAGGGACTGCGAGATTCTACAATTATCTTCTGATCCTGAAACATATTTAGATAATTCCGGACATCCTCTAAATCTCTAGGAGGAATCCGCCTGGACCTCTCTCGGAAAGGAGTAGCATCACTCAACCGTATTCGGTGTTCAGCATGCCTAGCACATCCCATGTCCATGTCATCCACAGAGAACACATCACTGTATGATGCTAGTCGCCCTTATAGCTTTCTTCGATGTTCTGGAGGATCTTCACCTTCTTCCAGATGGAAAGCCAGTTTAGCATCAGGTGACCCCATTTGAACAGGGCACGAATCTACACACTCCACGGGATAACAGTATGCCACTGTACGCCAGGCAGGTATCACCACCGAGTGAGAAGTGATATTCTTGACAGTGACCACATCTGTTAGAGTGCTCCTATAGCGATAGTCTTTCCTCTCAGGAACTATCTCCCATCCATTCAAATCAGCTTCTACCGGGTTGGTTTCCAACAAGTAAAAACTACCACAAGTAGCAGGCACAATCTCCACATATAATTTAAGGCTGTAGACTCCCCCTGGTGGAATCTCCACAGGATGCCACGGGTTTCCTACACAACCTCCCGGCAACTCTGGGTTGGAAGTCTGGCAAAACTTAGACACTTCCGGAACTCCAGGTACAGCATTTGAAGTAGTTGCAGCCTTAGGCTGAAAAAGACTCAAAAAGGCCTCCTCCACCACGTTCACATTGGAGCCTAAAATCACTGGGGTGGTCTCTCTACCTCCCGATGGAGGACCCACATATGCAGTCACTGAAACCGGTTCATCTCGCTCCCCCATTACTCCAGGAATGTGCAATAATACATTTACAGTCCCATCCATATAGGTGGGGTGCTGTCCTACCCCAAATACAGGTATAGCTCCTACAGGCTGCAATGGTAAATGGCTTAGATATCTTTGGTAGAAGGGACGGTGAATGATGGTCAATTGTGAACCCGTATCAAACAAAGCAGTGGCCGGAACATCATTAACCACCAGTTCAAAAGTGCAACGTCGGCCTACTCCTGGAAGACAAAGAGAACCCATCTTCTGGGGTGAATATCCAGGCTTCTTGGATAGTTGCCCCGCGTTACTCTGTAAGTGTCCACCATCCTCAGGCATGGGACACTCCTGCACACGGTGTCCCAGGTGTCCACATCGGAAGCACTTTGGGGAAGAGACTGTATTCTGAGACTCTTACAAAAAGAGCCTCCGGCGCGGTTCCCTGGAAACTTCTTTCCCGGCAGTGACTTTTCGGACACCTCTCATCGTGGCACAGGGAATTTTGCACTAGGACCGTCTTCTCTGGAGGTATCAGCGGTTGCATAATGTAATTCAGCCTCCAACTCTTTCACCGTAAGCATAAGATCTCCAAAAGTGGGAGGAGGACCATGCCGGTATTTTATCCTTAATACAGTAGACACCGACTGTTCCCCACGCAGGCTACATAAAAGCTGATCCCTCATCTTATCTTCAACTTCTCCTCGGGTGATTATATTCTTCTGCACCATTTTGCACAATATATCATATAAGCGCTGCACAAAAACAGAAACTTCCTCCATCTCCCTTTGTCTCAAACTGTGGAATTTTTGTAACCAGACATGAGGATGATCACATGTCCCATATACATCCTCCAGGGCTTTCAAGCACTCCCTAGCGGTGACTGTATCCTGCCCCATACGAAACATCCTAACCACTCTGCTCAGGGCCGCCATCAGGGGGGGACAGGGGGGACAAGCGTACCGGGCCCGGGCATGAAGGGGGGCCCGGCAGCGCTGCATTTTTTTGAAGATCCGGGCCCCCCTTACGAGCGCCCGAGCCGTACGTCTTGCCTCTTCAGTGCCGAATGCGGAAGTGCCGAAAAGCCGAAGCCGATGCGACGAAAAGACCCGAAGTCACGGAAAAAGCCGAAGTCACGAAGCGCCGAAAAGACCCGAAGTCACGAAAACAGCCGAAGCCGAAGTCCTGAAGCAGCGCAAAGACCCGAAGTCACGAAAACAGCCGAAGCCGAAGTCCTGAAGCGGTGAAAAGACCCGAAGTCACGAAAGGAGGCGAAGTTGAAGTACTGAAGCCATGAGTTCAATTCTACTGAACACCAGTTTGTGTTTTTTTTTTTTTAATCCCCTGGCCACCAATGTATTATTTTAATATTCTATAGGCCCCTGCCACCAATCTTTTTTTAAAACTTTTGTTTTTGGGGCCCCAATTTTTTTTTTAACTCGTAAGGGGCCCCTTGCTACCATTGTTTTTTTTTGGGTTTTGTTTTTAAAAAAAAAAATTAATTTTCTTTTTGGTGGCCCCAAATTTTTTTAACTTGTAAGGGGGCCCCTGCCACCAGTTTTTTTTTTTTTTCAAAAAAAAATTATTTTTTTTTTAAATTTTTTTTGGGGCCCCAATTTGTTTTTAACTTGTAAGGGGGCCCCTGCCACCATTTTTTTTTTTCAAAAAAAGTTAATTTTTTTTCAAATTTTTTTTTGGGGCCCCAATTTGTTTTTAACTTAGAAGGGGGCCCCTGCCACCAATGTTTGTTTATTTTTTAGTTTTTTTTACATTTTTTTTGTTGGGGCCCCAAGTTTTTTTTAACAGGGGGCCCCTGCCACCAATGTTTTTTAAAAAAAAAAAATTTAATTTTTTTTTTTTGGGGCCCCAATTTTTTTTATAAGGGGGCCCTGACCATCAATAGCTTTTTACAACTTGTGTGGGGGGGGGGGTTACTTTTTTAGCGCTGATGTCTGTGTGGTCTTTTAACTGCGATGTGGGCGGAATATGGGGCGGAGCTTGGTCGTCAGTGTGGGCGGGGCCCAGGGGGCCCCAAAAATTTTGTTGTACGGGGCCCCGTGATTTCTAATGGCGGCCCTGACTCTGCTAGCCGGAGGCCGTAGATTTTCAACCAATCAAATCCGCTTGTCATTCTCTGAACACGGATCCTCCTCCAGCATCTGCTCTGCTGTTTCTTGCCATTCGTCAAAACCTTGCTCTCCCTCTGGCACAGGAATTGTTCCGGAAAACACTTTTAACTTTGGGTACTTAGTCCCCGTGAACACCAGGTTGGCTTGAGCAGGTTGAGGAGAGGGATAACTGGGAACTGCCATTGCTGAAGGGATAGCACCATGCACTGTCAAACCAGAGACCTCTGGTTCAGGTTTTACCTTGCCTTCAACCTGAAACACATTACCACACTCTGGGTATATCACATTGCAACCATTTGGGAACGATCCAGCCGGATAGAGCCTCGTTAGTCTCTCTCCTTGACGTATTTCCTGAGGAGCTTTATATAACAACGACCGGCTATTTAGCATTCTAGAGCGGCCCTCAGCCACTAATCGACTCCCCTTGCATAACGGTTTCTCCTTCATCACCTCCTGAAGGCCGCTCTGAATAACCGCTGGGCCTACGCCGTCTACAGCAAAAATGCAACAGCGTCTACAGCTTTCTCGGCAGCCCATGCGGACACTTCTTTAGGCTGGATCTGATCCATGTTACTAACAGTACTTTCAAACACCATAGCTACATGGGTTTTAAGAACCACAGAAAAACCCACTATCGCTACTGGCCTTTTTCCTGTTGAGTCCGCACCTGCAGCGCCTGTCACACTAGGCTGCAGTGCGGTGTTACAGTTTAACCCCTCGAGCCCCATGTTGGGCGTCAAAATGTAGCGCTATAGTAAATTGTGTGTTATTTACACCACTATTGTTCTCCACTCCCGATAAATGTGCACCGGATGAGACCTGTAATCTTAGGGAGTGAGCCCTCGCAACGGTGTGGAGGCAGGATGTAGAGCAACTGTAACTGGATTCAGGGTATAATAATTGGGCGCCAGTGGTTCTTATAACTTAAACATGAACTGATTTATTGAACATACACAATCCTCAGTGGAGTATACAATAGAGCATGACAGAATTTGGTATCACATGGAATAAGCAATACTCACAGCACCTTTTGGCCAATATTAGTCCCCACAGGCAAGAGGACATGCTCAGCAGCAATAAAGGTACAACCAGCTTTCAGCCTTTCCCTAAGTGGAACCTGAGGGGAATATATCTACCCTGTTCCTATACACTTAGTCCCTACTTCTGGGCTATTAGTACCCGGGATCTTAATCCCTCTGACTCTCCTCGTCAGAGCCTGGAGCTGCTCAGCTAAATAACCTGTCTGTCTGTCACTCCTAGAGTGACCTATAATGGTGAGTAGCCTATTCTTACTAGACCTGACTTGTCTAGGTTCCACAGAGCTCTGCCTGCCTATTCAAGTCAGAACTAACACAAAATGGACGACTGAAAGCATGGCTTCAGAGCCTTTTATATCCCAGCACAGTGCCATCTGCTGGTCACTGTTAGAAGTAGCAGGGGCCTAGCTTAGAGCAGAAAAGAGCAAACAGTACCCCTCTCAACTGTATTTTAGGACCCTTTTAGGTGTCCATAACATTGAGGGACTGCCTGCACAAAATACTAGGGGTGGCTATTTTACACATCCCTACACATGTATTAGAAATGAACATTTTATTTTCAGTTTTTAAATTTGTCCAATTTCTTATGAATCCCTGAAATGAAGTAATTGTGTTAAAAAAAGGCTTTAGTTCCTCACATTTTTATGCAATCTTTTTTTTCAACCCACTGAATTAAAGCTGAAAGTCTGCAATTCAAATGCATCTGAGTTGTGTTATTAGAAAATTAATTGTGGTAATGTACAGAACCAAAATTAGAAAAAAGTTGTCTCTTTCCAAAGATTTATGGGCCTAACTCTATGTGTGTGTAGCGCTATAGTAAACTGCTTTGTACTTTCCTTTGTGGGCTGAGACCACAGATGAGCTCTTTTTCTCAGGGGCAAGCCCTCGCAACGCGGTGGAGGCAGGGTGTAGAGTAACTGTAACTAGGTGCAATAGCACAATGATGGGCGCCAGTAGTTATTTAACGGTTGAACATAGAACTGTATTTATTGAACAATAGCACATAGATCATTCAGCACATTAATCCACAATGGAGCATAGAACATACAAGGCATAAAGGAAGCATATACTCACAGCACGTATAGGCTGAATTCCCACAGGTTAGGGAATATACAGCAGAGAGTAAGTTGACAGCATGTGATGGGTATTGCCCAGTTTTCAGGATATCTTCCAGTGGCAGATTAGGGGAACTCCTATCATCCCTATCTCAACACTTTAGTCCTTACTCCGGGTCAGTAATCCCTCTAATCTCCTCGGCGGAGCCTTGAGCTGCTCAACTAAATAAACTCTCTATCACTCCTGGGATGGCAGTGGATGTGATTTACTTAGACTTTGCTAAAGCATTTGATACAGTGCCACACAAAAGGTTACTGGTTAAATTAAGGAATGTTGGCCTGGAACATAGTATTTGTACCTGGATAGAGAGCGGTGGTAAATGGAACATTTTCTAATTGGACCAGTGTTGTAAGTGGAGTACCGCAGGGCTCTGTACTAGGTCCCTTGCTTTTCAACTTGTTTATTAATGACCTGGAGGTGGGCATTGAAAGTACTGTTTCTATTTTTGCAGATGATACTAAATTGTGCAGAACTAGGTTCCATGCAGGATGCTGCCACTTTGCAGAGTGATTTGGCTAAACTGTAAAACTGGGCAGCAAACTGGAAAATGAGGATCAATGTTGATAAATGCAAGGTTATGCACTTTGGCAAAAATAATATAAATGCAAGTTATACACTAAATGGCAGTGTGTTGGGAGTTTCCTTAAATGAGAAGGATCTAGGGGTCTTTGTAGATAACACATTGTCTAATTCTGGGCAGTGTCATTCTGTGGCTAATAAAGCAAATAAAGTTCTGTCTTGCATAAAAAAGGGCATTAACTCAAGGGATGAAAACATAATTATGCCTCTTTATAGGTCCCTGGTAAGGCCTCATCTGGAGTATGCAGTGCAGTTTGGACTCCAGTCCTTAAGAGGGATATAAATGAGCTGGAGAGAGTGCAGAGACGTGCAACTAAATTGGTTAGAGGGACGGAAGACTTAAATTATGAGGGCAGACTGTCAAGGTTGGGGTTGTTTTCTCTGGAAAAAAGGCACTTGCGAGGGGACATGATTACACTTTACAAGTACATTAGACGCCATTATAGACAAATAGCGGGGGACCTTTTTACCCATAAAGTGGATCACCGTACCAGAGGCCACCCCTTTAGACTAGAAGAAAAGAACTTTCATTTGAAGCAACGTAGGGGGTTCTTCACAGTCAGGACAGTGAGGTTGTGGAATGCACTGCTGGGTGATGTTGTGATGGCTGATTCAGTTAATGCCTTTAAGAATGGCTTGGATGATTTCTTGGACAGTCATAATATCAAAGGCTATTGTGATACTAAGCTCTATAGTTAGTATTGGTATGGGTATATAGAATTTAATTAAAAGTAGGGAGGGGTGTGTGTATGGATGCTGGGTTTTCATTTGGAGGGGTTGAACTTGATGGACTTTGTCTTTTTTCAACCCAATTTAACTATGTAACTATGTAACTCCTAGACTGATCTATAATTGAGTATAGCTGTCTAATTACTAGGGCCTAGGCGCCTAGGGTCGATACTACCCATTCCCTTCCAGCCTGCTTGGTTGGGCTAAAGCAATGGACCCAGACCTCATGGTTCCTAAACCTTTTATACTCTGGCACAGTGCCATCTGGTGTACACTGTGTGAACTACAGGGGTTACATAAGCCTGTCTGTAATGTGTAAGGGTGTCTAAGATGTTCACATCCCTACATGTGCATCATACTATCCTATATACAATAATGGCACAATATCTGTAAAGCCATTGTCATTGCTTGTTTTGCTGAGATGACACAATCTCGATCAATATGCCAGGCTTTGTTTAGTGCTAAGGGAAACAGTGTGGTGTCCATTGCTATTTTGAATAAATCTATCTGACCTACAGCCCCTTTATAGGCAGCAGGTTAAAAAAATACAATTTGAATTAATTAAGAGTGGAAAAATTGAGAGTGTCTGAAAAAATGGAGTAGTTTTGGGTCCTTGGATTCAGAGGGGGGTGGGGAATCTGGTAACACTGCTGTATTGGAAATTGTTCTTGACTAAATAGATTTGAAATTATTAACTTTGTAGTCAAAACCATTTTCGTAGTGCTTGGCAATATCACAGTCTTGGAATAGCTGAACTTTGCCTGTGTAGGTGGCCTGATATCCATTATTCGCCATTAAGTTTGCTTAATATCTGAAGTTTTTCCTGTACTGTAAAGGTTATATCTCTCTCAGATTTCTTATGGAAAGTCTAAGCTGGCCTCTATTGATCTGATGTCCAGTGACATCAGATCAAAAAATCTATTGTGGCGTCAATAATAGCAGCTAAACAAAGAGTGAAAAGAAATACATAAATAATTACAGAGCACTCCAAGATTTAGACAGCACAGTATTATTATATAGTATACACGTCCAGAGCAAAGTCATTACTGCATGGGTCTGGGCCCACCAGCAAAAACTGTGCTCTCTACCTGTGAAAAAATAACTTTGTTGTTCCTCCCTGAAGACTTCCCTGTTGAGGTCTATCTCTCATTGCTATTTGTTCACCAATTTCCCTGTCTTCATGAAGTAGAGACTAGGGCAAAACCTAAATGAATGAGACATTTAAAGAAGAGTCAAGTAAACCCTTAATCCAAACATCGACTTTTTGCTAAATGATGGTAGTATTACTAATCATTTCTTTAAAAACTGTATTCTGGATCCTGTTTAATTCATTAATTTTTTTTAGTTTTTTTTTTTTGTGCTTTGTCATTTCACTATCTTTAATGTACTACCTACTGCGTTCATGAATTAGAGCTGAGAGGCGATAACAAAGGTATGCAAATATTGGGTGTGTTGCATAATACATCTATTGTTTAGCTCTTCCTCTTTTCCCTTGGAAGATCATTTGAATCAAGTTAATATAAAAAGTCACAAAGTACAAAGATCAAATCAAGACTCAACAAGTCAGTGGAGGAGAGACTGCTAACATGGGCAGGGACCAGGAGATGAAGAATTTGGGGGCAGATTTACATAGGGTCGAATATCGAGGGTTAATTAACCCTCGATATTCAACTGTCGAATATCGAAGTCAAAGGATTTACCGCAATTAGTTCGATTAGAACGATTCGAAGGATTTTAAACCATCGATCGAACGATTTTTCTACGACCAAAAAAAGCTTAGAAAGCCTATGGGGACCTTCCCCCCCCCCCCACTTTGCACATCGTTAGGTTTTACTTGCCGAAGTAGGGGGTCGAAGTTTTTTTTAAAGAGACAGTACTTCGACTATCGGATGGTCGAATAGTCAAACTATTTTTAGTTTGAATTGTTCGATTCAAAGTCGTAGTCGAAGGTCGAAGTAGCCAATTCTATGGTCGAAGTAGCCCAAAAAATCATTTGAAAGTTTTTTTCTATTCCTTCACTCGAACTAAGTAAATGTGCCCCTTAGTGTCCACATAATACATCTATAGTTTAGCTCGTCCTCTTATCCCCTTGGAAGATCATTTGAATCAAGTTAATATAAAAAGTCACAAAGTACGAAGATCAAATCAAGACTCAAAAAGTCAGTGGAGGAGAGACTGCTAACATGGGATGGGACTAGGAGATGAAGAATTTAGTGTCATCTTTGACACTATCCTGGTGTGCATATTTAGGGGCCGATTCACTAAGCTCGAGTGAAGGATTCGAATTAAAAAAATTCGAATTTCGAAGTATTTTTTGGGTACTTCGACCATCGAATTGGTTAAATTAGTTCGAATTCGAACGAAATCGAACGAATCGAACGAAAAATCCTTCGACTATTCGACCATTCGATGGTCGAAGTACTTCCCCTTTAAAAAAAACTTCGACCCCCTACTTCGGCAGCTAAAAGCTACCGAAGTCAATGTTAGCCTATGGGGAAGGTCCCCATAGGCTTGCCTGTGATTTTTTGATCGAAGGATTTTCCTTCGATCGTTGGATTAAAATCCTTCGAATCGTTCGATTCGAAGGATTTAATCGTTCGATCGAACGAAAAATCCTTCGATCGATCGATCGCAGGATTAGCGCTAAATCCTTCGACTTCGATATTCGAAGTCGAAGGATTTCAATTCGAGGGTCGAATTTCGAAGTATTTTTAACTTCGAAATTCGACCCTTAGTGAATCGGCCCCTTAGTGTTATACAAGACACCTACTTTATAGTGATGGGCGAATTTGCGCCGTTTCGCTTCGCCGAAAAATTCGCAAATTTCGCGAAACGGCGAAAAATTCGCGAAACGGCGCCGACGTCTCGTTTTTCGAAAAAAAAATTTTGACGCCGGCGAATTTTTTGACGCGAATTTTCGCAGGCGATTCGCGAATTTATTCGCTGGCGGCGAAACGCGCAAATTCGCCGCGAATTTGCGCCTGGCGAATAAATTCGCCCATCACTACTACTTTATGTTGCTTGTTTGCTTACAATTATATTGTAAGTATATTCTATCTTATATTGAAGGATTCATTTTAGGAGTTTATGCCCCTATCTCAGTCCTCCCAGGATACATGCTGGGGAGTACTGTTGGTCTTTTCCTTATAGGGCCCACTTATTTGCTGTACCACATATGTGGCTGCCATATGACAATGGAATGATGATGAGAATTATCTGAGAATAAAAACCTAACTAATATAAAATTCAACTACAAAATTGCCTTTCTGAACTATTTGGCAATTCTCATATCTGAGTCACCTAAGCCTTATTCATAAAGTAAATGCGTTTATTAAACCTTATTCTAGATGTTTTATTTTATGCAAAAGTTCAAAATAGCTAGAGGCCATACAGGTGTATATCAGACTCAAGCGTGACAGCTATCCTACTATGCTGTTCAGCTTAGCAGACAAAATTATTCATAGCATACTTAATATAGCCCCCCCCGAGCAGCCAGTAGGCAGGTCTGCCACAAAGGCTCGGCCTAGGGTAGCAAAATTTTAGGGACAGCATGCTGCACAGCCTCATTCTTATTTCATAGAAAGCACTGGGAATCCGATGATTGTTTCAATCTCCAGCACACCGCCAGTGTTCAGGAGGCAGCCTGTGTGTGCATGTTTGCGAGGGGAGTGGGGAGGGAGTTTCATGCTCCAGCCTAGGGGTGGATGAAACAGAAATCCGGCCCTGCCAGTAGGTCACTATAATGTAGAAGGATATTCCAGATCTACCAGGGACTACCACATTCCCCAGCCACATGCAATACTTTCTTCTACTACAGTATAATGATTCACTGTCATTGCCCTACTTCCTCCCCTGCTGGTAGATCTAGCCTGTCCTTCTGCATAGTAGTGACATTGGCTGTACTATGTACTGTCTTGCATAAGAAGGGATGAAAACATAGTTTTGCCTCTTTATAGGTCCCTGGTTAAGCTGGCCACAGACGCAGAGATCCGATCGTACAAATCAATGTACGTTCGGACTTTCCCATCTCCCGACCAGCCACTAATTATTCAGATCAAAGTCTTACCATTCCGACCAAATAAAGTAGTAAAGAACAGATCAGCCGATGTTCTGCCCGGGGACTGCCCCTGACAGAAATCGTATGATAGACTAAGTTAGTGACAGTCTCCCACTGAAAATCGTACGATCGGCAGTACACGCAGAGATATTATCGGCAGCCGAAAGAAATTTTCTAACCTGTACGATCGACCAAACAACGATCTCCGCTGGATGAAAAATGTCAGGACTTTCCACACACAGTCCGAAAATCGTACGAATCCTCGATTCTTACGATGAGATCTTTGCGTCTATGGCCAGTTTAAGGCCTCATCTGTATCCATGTACAGTACTACATCTCTTGCCCACTCCCACACCTTGTCTCTTATTCCCTTTCCCTTTAGACTGTAAGCTCTTTTGCACAGGGCCTTAGTCACCTTTTGTACCAGTATTGGTTGTGATGTATGTAATTCCATATGTTCTATGTATGTAATTAATGTGATTTAATTGTATAAACACATTTACTGTACAGCACTACGAGATATGCTGGCACTATATAAATAAATGTAAATAATAATAATGATAATTATAGTCCTATGGATCTTAGTTCTTTGTATATTCTCTATAACATTATGCAGATCACTCTGAATCATACCAAAAGTTCTACACAATTTAGATACATACAGTCATAGGCCCTAAATGTATTATCCATAAAATCTGGATGAAACATCAAGGCTAACCTTATATAATAACTTTACCAAAGCCCTGCATGCTGAACTTTTAATCTCAGTGGTTTGTGGCAGTTTGTGCTCACATTCCCACAAGTCAGTCTGTCACACACACAGGTACAGTAGTGAAATAAATACTGCAAACAAATACATTACTATGAAACTGGACTGCAACAGACATTATAAGGCTACATTTATTTGATTAGAAATATGATCTTAAAGTTGAATAAAGTGTCACATGAAAAAATTACTAGAAACCAACAACTTCACCAAGAGTCACGTTAATAATGGGTTTGAAAACTTTTTTCAAATTAAAGATTTTTTTTATACTATAGGGATTCATAATCTTGGTAGCCTTTCTACAGATTCAATTATTTTATAGTAATGTCTTCTTGAGTCTTCTTGAGAGGAATATACTCCAAGTTGGTCAAGTAGCTCATTTGCTGACAGTTCCTCGTGGGGATACTACACAGTGAGATGGGGATATACACAAATTGTAATGCTAAATTTTATTTTAAAAAACAGATACAAAATTAGTCCCCCAACCCCCCCCCCCCCAAGTCCACAACTTAGACAACTTTGGCTGTATTAAAAGTAATGTTCAGCAGGGGCTTCCCGTGGCTGCTGTCGCCCCTTCTCCTGCTCCGCTTTTAAAAATCAGCTCCGAGTGGGTCAAATGAGGGCAGCATCCCTATTGCAATTAGTGCAATAGCAGATAAGAAAGTTACAAGAGAAGGCTTTTTGCTGCCCCTTGTAACCGGCCGCTCACTGCCGCCTCATGGCAGGAAAGGCTCTGAGTTTCAGCCAAAACCCCAGAATGAGCAGGGTCACCAAATGCCCACAATCTCTATGTGTGGCACCCCTGATCATATCATTGGTGGCAAAGAGGAGCCAGGGGACAATAGGTGGACTTAGGATATTTGAAGGGACACTGCTTATAAAGTATCATAACAATGGTGTTTAAAATACACATACAGTGTTCTTGTGCAACACTAACATGGGACATGAGGAAGACATTCTAGTAATAGTGGGGTTAGGCTCAGGGAAGTGTAGCACTATGGCTCCTCTATGGCGCTGTAATTGAGGGGGAAGTTTTACAGAAAGTAATATAGTAAGGGTGTAAAATATTATTGCTTTTACAACACCACTCCCATTTGCTGTCACTAAAATGCAGCACCTGGACTAATATATATCTAATCTTCTATATTAAGATATGGAAACTTCTCCATTTGTTATCTGCTTTACTGATATAATATTCACAAATGTGAAGATCTTTACAGAATGCATTACTAGGTCTCTGAAAGATGAAAAACTGTTTATAAATATGTATATAATGCAAAGTACCGAAGGGAGAAGTGTTTCAGAGGCACTGACACTGGAATGGAATTGTTACAAAAGTTTATTGAACCAGGGAGCTATGAAGCAATTCACCTTTTTTTGTTTGTTTTGTTTTAAGCCTGAATTTAATATATAGAGACAGTATATAGAGACAGATCGGTAGCAGAGCTACCTCAACAAGTTTTGTCAGGAACATTGTCCCAACAAATCCCTTTGTTCATACTATCAATGAAATGCAGTTTTATGGCAAATCAGAAAGTTTATTGTTCACCTAAAAAGGACTTAGCTCTTGGCTGAGTTGCAAAGATAACTATGTAACAATACAGCTAAAGCAGCCAGCAGTTAAAGAGGAAATACCCTCCAAAGCCATATAATCATTCACCACTCAGATATTAACAAATATTGCCTGTTGGTGGCAGTTAAAGGGCTACAGGTTACTGAGCACTAACATCATGGTTAAGGGACAGGTAAAATTAAAACATACATACAGTAAGCAGGTGGGTTCCTTACTGAAAGGAACAGGAGAAATCCCGGGCTTTCACTGTGCTATCCTTGTGCTATCCCTGTGTGTACCGGTTCGTCTTGGCACGGCAGAAACCATATGATTACACCCTCCAGATACACTGCGCAGGGGTCTTACAAAGAACGACACAGTAGGCACGTGTGTTGCAAAGCAAGTTCCGATTTATTAGGGTTACAGCAGTTGCTTATATAGCCAATATGACGTGTTACAAAGGTATGCCTTAGCCTAAGGGAAAATGAAAAGTATTATGTGTCTGCAGAAAGAAACATTGTAGAAGTTGTAAGAGTGGGGTGTGCTGGTATGCGTGATAAGAAGAGATAAGAAACATATTCGCCCAAGGGCATTGGGGGCTGCTCAGGCCAGCTGGGGAGTACGTGCCATATAAGCATGTTTTGCACAAAGAAGTTTGAGCAAGGACAGAAGTTTCAAGGATAGAAATTAACCCTTTCAGTTCCCCCCTTTCACTTACGTGTACTGTCAAAGTTTATAACTTAAATGTATCAAACTTTAATTAAATTTAGAGTTCACCATTTGTGAACAATGGTGCTTTGGTATGCTAATAAGGTTAAATGCATTAAATGAGTTTAGATATATATATATATTATCATAATGACCAGAAAATAAGGTTTAGGGTAGGTAAGTAGCGTAACCTGAGGCTCCAACAAGGAGAAGGGTTAGTTCCCACCAGTATAAGGATTTAAGCCATTAGGGTCAGTGAAGAGATTCTTAGGTGGTTATTTATTAAAGTCAGATTTTATCTGGTCGGACTTTTAAAGGGGAAAACACCTAGAATTTTTGTAGGTGCTAAAAGTTTCTATAAAAAAAGTACTCCAGCTCAAACCTGCTGAGATCATATAGAAGTCAATGGCAGATGTCCCATTTGCAATAATTGGAAGATATTCTGATCTGCACTGGGTTCGTACAATAATTCAAAGATTTTCATGGTTTCAGGAGATAATCCAAAAAAGTCAGGGTTTTCAGTTGTCAAATCCAATAAAACATACGATTCAGATTTATTAACGATTTTATTATTTATTGATAAATACGGTAAAAAAGTCAGCAGGAATTTGGTCGGAGGGATTATAACAAAGTAGTGAGAAATGTTCAAGTTTGATAAATAACCCCCTTAGAGTAAGCAGTACTGTAAACATTAGTTAGTGCTTGGGACTAGTTCACATGTCAGTGAATACCACTTCTGGGTGAAATGGTTACTCTGTCTGTGCCCAGTACGATACAGAAAGAGGGACAAAAAAATTTGCAGGACCGAGCATGGCTACAATTTTTTTGACCAAGCCCATTTATGTGGCCACACCCCCTAATTACCATGTCCATTTTACAAAATGTTGCCAGGTTATGAAAGGGCAGACAATAAGATTCAGGGTGGGTTTTCATCTTGGAATCTGAACTGCAGACTCTACGGGGTGAACTTGCAGCACTGAGTGCAGCAGCAAACAAGGGGAATGACAGGAGGCTCGCAAAGCAACTACTGGCAGGGGCTAGTGGAGGTGAGGGAGGAGAAGGGGCAGTGGAGGCTAATGAGGGAGGAAGGTTTGTGACAGTCAAGAGGGGAAGTAGGGGACAGAAGGGGGGCTGGTCCACAGTTTGTCCAAAACAGCAAATTCACCATTTTGGCTGAAGATGCTGGGGAGGAAAACTCTGAACTGGCGTGTATGGAGCAGGCGGACTCTCGGAGCACCCCGGGAGGCAGTGGCTCTAATACGGGTGGTGGGGGGAGTGCAAGTATGGAAAGGCAGGTTCTAGTTATAGGGGATTCAATTATTAGAAAGGTGGATAGTGTAATCTGTCGCAAGGCCCCTACATGCCGAACAGTCTGCTGCTTGCCTGGTGCTAGGGTTCGGCATGTGGTGGAACGAGTGGACAGATTATTGGGAGGGGCTGGGGAAGACCCAGCGGTCTTGGTACACATAGGTACCAATGACAAAGTTAGAGGAGGTGGTGAAGTCCTCAAAAATGATTTCAAAAAACTAGGTGCAAAGCTGAGGGCGAGGACTTCCAAGGTAATTTTCTCAGAGATATTACCTGAGCCACGAGCAACACTAAGGAGACAGTGGGAGCATAGAGAGATTAATGCGTGGCTGAAAGATTGGTGTAGGGAGGAGGGTTTTGGGTTTTGGAGAACTGGGCTGATTTCTCAGTTGGCTACAGGCTCTTTGCTAGGGATGGGCTGCCCCTCAATGATGATGGGGCAGCTGTTTTGGGAGAGAAGATGGCTAGACGGTTGGAGGAGATTTTAAACTAGGTGTGGGGGGGGGGAGGGTTCAGTAAAAGATTCAGTGGAAGACAGGTTAGATGAGATAGTGGACAAAGAAAGGGAAAATGGGGGAGGAGATTTGGCTGGGGGTACTGTTAAGTATAGGGAGGACCACATGTCATATGTTCAATATGGTACCAGTATTAAATGTATGTTTACAAGTGCAAGAAGTCTGACTGGTAAAATGGGAGAGCTGGAGCTGCTGGTGTTGGAAGGAAAATATGATGTGATTGGTGTGGCCAAAACATGGCTGAATGAGTCGTATGACTGGGCAGTAAATTTCAGTGGCTATACTTTGTTTCGGAGGGACAGAGGCAATAGAAAAGGAGGAGGGGTATGTCTGTATGTTAGGCAGGATTTAAAAGCTCATATAAAGGAGGAGGTTATGTTAGAAAATGAGGGGGCAGAAGTCGTATGGGTGGAGTACTACACCAATTGTAAAGAATCCAGCAAATTAATTGTAGGCGTATGCTATAGACCCCCTAATGTAAGTGAGGAGGAAGAGACAAAGCTCCTAATGCAAATAGAAAAGGCTGCTAGTTTAGGTAAAGTAATGATAATGGGGGATTTTAAATACCCAGATATTGACTGGAGCAACAGTACTGCTAGATCAGCTAATGGGAACAAGTTTATAAACTTACTGCACGACAATTTTTTAGCACAGGTTGTTGAGGAGCCTACCAGAAAAAATGCTATTCTTGATTTAGTGATCTCAAATCACCCAGAACTTATAGCAAATGTGCAAGTCATTGAACCCCTGGGTAATAGTGACCATAATGTTATATCTTTTAATGTCTGGTACAAAAAACAAAAATATACTGGGGCAACAAAAACCATGAATTTTGGAAAAGCTAATTGTAGTGCCTTGAGGGCTGCCCTACAGAGCATTGATTGGAGCAATAAGTTTTCAGCTAAAAACACAGAACAGAAATGGTTGTCCTTTAAAATGATTTTTATTCCCTTAAGGTCTAAACGTAGAAGCTCTAAGAATCATCCTGTTTGGCTTAATACAGAAGTAAAGAAGTTAATGGGAAAGAAGAGAAAGGCGTTTAAAAACCACAAATCTGTAGGGACAGAAGCTGCATTTAATGAATATAAACACTGTAATAAATGTTGTAAATCAGCAATCCGGAAGGCTAAGAAAAGAAATGAAGAGTTAATTGCGGTGGAGGTGAAAACTAACCCTAAAAAGTTTTTTAAATATATTAATAGTAAAAATATGCAGGTTGAGAGTGTTGCTCCATTAAATAATGGTACCAGTATGGTTGTAACAGATACAGAAAAGGCAAATGTGTTAAATCAGTTCTTTTCTTCAGTGTATACAATAGAAGAGTCTGGGTTCACAGGCTCACTTTATAACTGCACGAATGGTTCAGCTCAATCGAGTGAGTGGCTGACTCAGGATATGATTCAAAAAGTTTTAATACAAATTAATGTAAACAAGGCTCCAGGGCCTGATGGCATACACCCCCGGGTTCTAAGAGAGCTTAGTTCAGTTTTAGACCAGCCCTTATTTCTGATTTCCTCAGATTCACTGTCATCTGGTATGGTGCCTATGGATTGGAGAAAAGCTGATGTTATTCCAATATTTAAAAAGGGATTACGATCTCAGCCTGGCAATTATAGGCCAGTAAGCTTGACATCTGTGGTGGGCAAATTATTTGAAGGCTTGTTAAGGGACCACTCAAAATTTTGTCCTAATGAATGGCATTATGAGCAACAATCAGCATGGCTTTATGAAGGTTAGGTCATGTCAGACGAATTTGATTGCATTTTATGATGTGGTAAGTAAGATTCTGGACAGAGGGGGGGGGAAGTAGATGTGATCTATTTGGATTTTGCCAAAGCGTTTAATACTGTGCCCCACAAACGACTGCTTTCTAAACTAAGGTCTGTTGGCTTAAAGGGGAAAGAAACCTAGTCGGCGCAAACCCGAGTTCACCGACGACATCTTCTTCCACGCGATCTTCTTCCTGCTGTGAACGGCGTTTTGCGCAGTAGATCGTACCGGCAACATGATCCTACTGCGCATGCGCCGGTCAAAGCAGGAAGAAGATCGCGTGGAAGAAGATGTCGTCGGTGAACTCCCTGGACTGGACCTGCGCAGAAGGGTAAGTAACAAGTTAGGGGCATTTGCCCAGTGGGACGAGTAGGCCAGGGGGGAGGAGGGTGGGTGGGCAACAAACGGGAGGGGGGTGGGGGGTTTGCGCCGACTAGGTTTCCTTCCCCTTTAATAAAGTCGTTTGCACGTGGATAGGAAACTGGCTACAGGATCGGGTACAGGATCGGGTACAGAGGGTGGTTTTTAATGGTGTCCCCCAGGGCTCAGTATTGGGTCCACTTTTATTTAACTTGTTCATTAATGACTTAGGGGAGGGTGTTGTAAGTAATGTATCAGTGTTTGCAGATGACACAAAATTATCCAGCCCAATTTATTCCATCCAGGATCTTGACAAACTGGCAATCTGGGCAGCTAAGTGGCAAATGAGATTCAATGTTGATAAATGTAAAGTCATACACCTGGGATGTAAAAATATCCAAGCCACTTATACCCTTAATGGGACTGCACTAGGCAAATCCATTATGGAAAAGGACCTTGGAGTCCTTGTGGATGATAAACTTGGCTGTAGCAAGCAATGCCAGTTGGCAGCATCAAGGGCAAATAAGGTCTTGAGCTGTATTAAAAGGGGCATAGAGTCAAGGGAGGAGGGGGTCATTCTTCCACTGTATAGAGCACTTGTAAGGCCCCATCTAGAATATGCCGTACAGTTTTGGTCTCCATCACTCAAACAGCACATTATTGTATTAGAGAGGGTACAGAGAAGGGCAACTAAGCTGGTAAAAGCTATTGAAAATCTTAGCTATGAGGAAAGACTGGCCAAATTGGGGATGTTCACGCTGGAGAAGAGGCGCTTAAGGGGTGATATGATAACTATGTATAAATATATAAGGGGATCATATAATAATCTCTCTAATGCTTTATTTACCAGTAGGTCTTTCCAGCTGACACAAGGTCACCCATTCCGATTAGAAGAAAAGAGGTTCCGCCTAAATATTCGGAATGGGTTTTTTACAGTGAAAGCTGTGAAGATGTGGAATTCTCTCCCTGAATCAGTTGTACAGGCTGATACATTAGATAGCTTTAAGAAGGGGTTGGATAGCTTTTCAGCAAGTGAGGGAATACAGGGTTATGGGAAATAGCACAAGTTGATACAGGGACTAGTTCGATTTTGGAGTCAGGAAGGAATTTTTCCCCCTCTGAGGCAAATTGGAGAGACTTCAGATGGGTTTTTTTTGCCTTCCTCTGGATCAACTGACAGATAGGTAGTTAATAAAAAGAAAAAAAGAAAAAAAAAGGTTGAACTCGATGGACATGTGTCTTTTTTCAACCTTACTTACTATGTTACTATGTTACTATGTAGTTGCCCCGCAAAAAATTGCCTTTTCTTTGGGTGACTAATCTCCCTGAAAAGCCTTCCAGCTGGCTAGAATCTAAATCACCGGTGGGAAGTGCTCTGTTGGTGTTGGTGAAGAACTAGCAAGGACTTAGGTACCAAGGAGCAGTCCTCCTTCTAAACAGCAAAAATTGGACCCCTTGTATTGCTAGTCGTTCCAACGTCACTTCCTCATTGCCAAACATTTTGACTCCATTCAGTAATTCAGTTAGATCTGAGTTCACCACCAAAATACATCCATGCAGTTAGAAGATCTTAAAACATATATAAAAAAAATATAAAGCATTAACAACAGAACCCCCATTTTATGTTTTTCAGGGGGCAAGAAAAAAATGGTGTAAAATAAATTTGGGCATATAAAATGCACCTGAATTTGTATCTTATTCATAGTGTGGTAGAATGACTAGGAAAAGGTGGAAAAGTGTCACTCTAGCCTTTAATTTCTCCCCAGGTACTGAGAGAGGCTTCAGGAAGGGAGTTGTTAAACAGTGAATCAGCGCTCTGTTTAAAGAGTTTAGTAGCCATTCCGCAGATCCAGTCCAGAGATTGGAGTTCACCTTCCACAGGAAAGCTGTCCTGTGGAAAGGCTATTAAAAGTTAATTAGAATGGGAGGACACAACAGGTAGGAGACCTGGCTGTGTTAGGAACTTCCAGAGAAGCTGGGAGTGCTGCCTGATGCTGCATGAAGCGGAGGAAGCCTGTGACCCTGACAAAGTTGTGCCAGGAGGCTGAATAAACACTACCAGGAAGGAGTCCTGTGAGTACAGGGGTGAGCCAAATAATACTGTTATGTTTTGACTCATAGTCCACAAGGGGCCCAGCCTAGTCAGGGACTGCTCCAAAGTTTGAAGGTAGTGCCCAGTGGGCTAGGTTTTATTTTATGATTTCTTTGTATGATATAATGGTCACCCCTGTGTCTGTGCCTAATTGACTGTTTGTTTAAAAGTGGGAAAATAAACCTGTTATCCTTGAAGAAGCCTATGTGTCCGTGTCTTTCCGCTCCTTTGTCCTATGCTGCCTGCCCACCATTGACTAATCCCCCCCAAAGAAATGTACGTGTTCAAGCCTCCAGCTTGCCACAATAGACACTGGCCTATTTAATTCTTTCCATTGATTTTTGCATATGTCTAATTGTGTAATTGTTATTATGTAGTATTATGCACCATTATTATTAGTAATGCATCTGCATATTCCACAGCACTGTACAATAGATGGGTGTCTACACTGAATATACAGATTGAATTTCAGCCTAGAGGTAAAGAGGGACTAGAGGTAAAGAGGGGACCTGCACATGATACTTTTTACCCTTTAATTTATATTATGTATACGCAGGCATGATATCCAACTCACATTATTTTCCTCAGGGATATGTTTGAACACAATTGTAAAAAATGACACCATTTCTATATCGTGTTAATGATTAACTTTATTTCATCAATGTTGACTTTCTAGGTGAGAGACCTAGAAAGTTATATATTATATGCAAATAGATATACAGGCTAAGGTAGGGAGCCTTAGCCTGGTACCTGCACTTCCTGCCTTGCACAACCCTCACTGAAATCAGTGGGATCCCATATCTCAGCCAGTTACTGTACAGAGCTTTCCATATTAACATGTGAGCAATAGGATCCAGAGGGTAAGCACTTCACAATTCTCAGCTATTTGACTTGCTGTGATTCTACAGAGTTTCTGATTTTTTTTCAAAACCATCTTATGTAGGTATTCAATTCACTACAATGTATCCATGTAAAGTATCACATATGTCTATAGTAATATTTATGCAGTACCATTTATACAAGCTAGAAATAAACCTATATGTGTATTGTACAGTAGCAGTTTAATATAATGTTGTAAAATCTGGCATTCATATGGTCTAAAAAAACACTTTGATAAATGTTGCCATTTATTTTACAAACACTTTTTTCCCCCCTCAAAATTCTCTTTAAACATCATAATAAATAGGGCTCTGTGTGTTCACCCATTAATATGTATATATTAATATTATGTGCATTGTGCTTCTAGTTTTGGCTAGCTTGTTTATTAAATTCTTCCTTTAGTATGATATAGAGGGACATGGTGGAAGCAACTTTTTATTTTGCATGGTTTCTGCCTTTTTCCAGTCTGTTAATTAAAATGCTGTCCTGGGCTTACTGCTTTCACAAACCAAATAAACACACTCAGGGGTGCTGCGGCCATGGGGCGAGTTCCGAAATTTCCTTCAGGCAGCAGTAGCTGCAAGTTACAAGGGGTGGCGAATTTATTTCTGGTAACTTTAAAGGAACAGTAACATCAAAAAATTACATTGTTTTAAAGTAATACAAATATAATGCAGTGTTGCCCTGCACTGGTAAAACTGCTGTGTTTACTTCTGAAACACTATTGTTTATATAAATAAGCTGCTGTGTAGCCATGGGGGCAGCTATTCAATGGAGAAAAGGCTCAAGTTACACAGCAGATAGCAGATAAGCTCTGTAGAACATAATGGTGTTATCTGTTATCCACTATTTATCCTGTGCCTAGCCCTTTTTCAATTTCCACCATTGCTACACAGCAGCTTGTTTATGTGAACTACAGTAGTGTTTCTGAAGCAAACAGATCAGTTTTACCAGTGCAGGGCAACACTACATGATACTTTCATTCAGGCCCGGATTTGTGGAAAGGCCACCTAGGCCCGGGCCTAGGGCGGCAGGATTTTAGGGGGGCGGCATGCTGCCCAACCACACCCACATTGGTTCAAAAACACTGGGAATGCGCCGGAGATACAATAATTTTTTAAATTTCCCATGCGCCAATCCCCATTGATGAAAATTTCCTCGAATAAAGGAGAGGTGACCGGGGCGACGAACGGCACTGGGCCTAGGGGCACCCATTATGTAGATCCGGCCCTGCTTTTATTACTTTAAAACACTTTACATTTTTTGGTGTTACTGTTCCTTTAAGAGCTGAAATTCTACTTTTTTAATATTATTCTTTCTTATTGCTTATATAAATTAAGTCTTCGCAATCAGATACTTGCTGAAATGCCAAGCCTGAGTCATGTAGAAAACAAAATCATTTAAAAACCAACAAGATTTAAACCCGAAGACCATTTGCAATGGACACTAAGGTGTCCATTTGCTAAAGCATGTAAAAATTACATGTGCAATGGGATAAATTTCTCTTGCGATAACTGCTGCTATCAGGGTCGGACCCCCCACATAGACACGTATGAAGAAATTCCACTGTAATAAATGGGATCATGGTGAGCCACCTTGGCCATAAAAAGGTTTTGAGCCCTAACTCATTTCATTAACTTTAAGGGCACATTTACTAACCTGTTCCAATATTTAAAATTATGGTGCAAATTGAAATGCAGTGTTCTCTTCCAACTAGTTTTCTTTAGTTGTGGTAAAACATGCAAAAAACTATGTGGGTGTGTATTGCATAACTTCTTACAGCTGATGCACGTAAGGTGTATGTTTGTTGCAACAGAGCCCTGGAATGAACACTTCCTGAAGGCAGGCTACATTGTATCCATGGTCTGTATGCCCAGTTTATACCTTGCACCCTATGCAGCAAACCAAGTGTGCTATATGCTTTGTTACTATGTTGGCACTATATCGTCATATATGAAACTTTTATTTGTGTAAAAAGCTGGTATGTTGATGGTAAAAATTCCACACTGAAGTATATGACACTTAATAAAGACACAAAGTTAGAATCTGGCCACTTCAAGTGTGTTTGCAAGGTTTGCATTTACAACATTTTTGTTTTCCCATTAAAAATAACTGATTAAGCACATATCTGCAACAGCAACACTATGGCCCTGTTTGGATTGGCTAGCAGTGCGCCGATAACAGGTCTGCCAAGTTATATTAAATACACATGACGTGATACACGCACACGTGCAATGTGGCTGAATACAGCTGAGAATGAGCATAACCGTTATGTCTTATGCACGGTAAACATAATGAGCAAGATGGAGTCTATACAGAGAATACACGAAAAGCATAATAGGTTATGTGTTGAACACTGATGGCCTAATTAAACATGAACAAGCATTTCAAATAAATCCCCAGGTTTGGGATTATATATTCATAATCAAGTCACAGCAAGCAAGATGCTAGAAAATATGATAATGGTGATAGACAGACAGACAGACTCACAGATAGATTGATACATAGATAGTTCATTGGACGATGGATAGATAGACTGATATATAGATAATCAGAAAGGTATATACAGATGAAGCCACTTGGATTTGTGAGATAAATGCGTCATGACTCATGGTTAATTGAAGAAACTGCGTTATCTAAAGTCATCTTAACTCATTTAATGCATTTAACCTTTCCATTAGCATACCAAAGCACCATTGTGAACAATGGTGAATGCCTTAATTAGATGGGATGTTGTGACGCAGTTTTCTGTGTTAAATGAGATAAATGGGATATCTGTGTTTAGTTATTCTGTGTCAAACAGACAAACCAAAGTGGCTGCATCTGTAGCATCAGCCCTTGCACCTAAAATAACACTTACATAAAGCATTGTCCAGTAATGGTAGATTCTTCATTCTAAGCTCTGTAGCATGTAATTGCTGGGACACAGGTACCACACAACACTCACTGTGAACAAGAATCCTCAATAAGATGGAACCACCTTGCCTGTTTCCTTTTGAATAAACAAAATGTATTCAAGGTGCAGTCAAAAGAAAACATGAATTTAATACTTACCGTAAATTTCTTTTCCCTCTTGGAGTAGTAAAAACACCGCCTAGCATAATAACATATCCCTTTCAGTCGCCACGCAGTCAGTTGTAACGGAATCAGATCTGGATATGAGATTGGCCCTTGAGTGAGAAGATCTCTCCTTCTGGGCAAAAGCTATGGTGGGCTCACTGACATTTGAATTATCTCTGAATACCAACTTCTCCTTGGCCATGCAGGAGCTATCACCTCTGCTGTGGTTAGTCGTATCTTTCTGACTACCCTGCCCACCAAAGGGAATGGTGGGAATATGTAGGCATGACTGAAATTCCATGGTTGAGCCAGCACATCCACAGCTACCTCTTGTCAGCGAGAAGAATATTGGCATCTTTTTGTTTTGCTTTGATGCCATGAGGTCTATATCCGGAAGACCCTACTTATTGCAAATTTGCAAAAATACTTCCTGGCTCAAACTCCATTCTCTTGGATGTATCTCTCTGCGACTTAAAAAATCTGCTTTGAGATTTGAGTTGCCTAAAACAAAGCTTTTTAGATTTTGTTCTGCCTACTTGAATATTCTTTTTGTTCTTTGAATAAAGTCTTGACTTCTTAGACCTCCTGTCACGGTCGGCACCCAACACCAGAACAAACGCCAAGCACCCTCATCTTGGCTCGTGCTTCACCAGTAGTGTGACTGCCTTTGGGCCTCGGGAGGAGCCCTCGGCTTACTTGGATGCCAACTTGACTTAAACGAGAGGTGCAAGATGAGGATTTTGGATAGGCAGAGGGGCACGACTGTAGATAGCGTCTTTAAGGCCAAAGGTCACGGTACAAGCAGGAATAGGCAAAGTCGTGGTCAGACAGGCAGGATCGAGGCAGGTAGATAGCAAGGATCGTCAGGCAGGCAAGGGTCAAAACCGGGTAATCAATCAGATGGTATGAGGCAGAATCGGAATCAAACAATAGGCAGGACCAAACAGGAAGTCAATCAGGAGGGACACCCGGAATCAAAGTCGGTTTCAGGCAAGGGTCAGGTTTTCAGAGGTCAGAGAAGTCAAAAGCCAGGCCGGGCCAAACACAGGAGATCAGAACAGATTACAAGCAAACAGGAACTAGCAAAAGGCTCAGGAAACCACCACAAATCAAATTCTATCACGGGCAAGGTCTAGCAGCCCAACTAGGCTTTTTATAGCAGTAGTTTTGCGCCAAGATTTGTGCCATTGCGCGACTGCATCAGACGCTTGCACTTCTGCGTCAATAAGTACAACGAGACGCGGTTGCGCGCCCTAAGGAACCAACATGGCGGCAGAGACAGACTGGCGTGGCGGGCGTCCCCGCCGATGGCGCGACGGGCGTCCTCGCTGAACCACTGGACCACCAGGGTTAGTTTTCTTTACACCTGATTTAAGTAATAAGCTGTTGTTACATTGTCCGTGTGGATCAGAACATTTTTGTTTCTTATATATGGGGTGAAAGCTCTTAAGGCCCTCCAAACTGCCTCCAGCTCCAAAGAATTTGCTGAAAGATCTGCCATACCGTCTTAACATCTTCTTTGTTTTGAAAAAACATGAAGATGAGCACCCCAGCCTCTTTTACTTGCATCTGTTGTAATTAATTTTGCAGGTGCAGGAAACAATTGTGTCCCTTTTAACAAATTCTAAGTCTGCAGCCACCAAGCGAGTGACCTTTTTAGTCCCTGTGGTAGCTGGATTTTCTGTCTTCTATCTTGAGGTAAACACTTCACTTTATCATCTGATTTATTTTCTAATAGTAATTCAAGACCCAAACTATTTTTCTCCCTCAAACGGAAGGTTGCATAAGTGATTAATTGATGCTACAGCTGCAATCTATGGCTTTAACCATATAGCCCTTCTGGCTATGCTGTGGAAAATATCTATCAAAGCTAAAGCAACTTCAGTGAAAAAGTCAACTGCTGAAGAAAACATGGGAAGATCTGACAAGAGCCTCTCTTGACACTCCTTTCTTTAATGCCCTTTCCAGTTGCATGATCCATACTTTCAGCGATCTAGCTACTGAAGCCGCAGCCACCACTGAACTGGCCAGTGTTTTCTTACCCCAAGGAGGGGCTCTCTCTCTAGTAAGTGCTGCCAAGGGACCTGAAGGAAAACAAATTACACTTTAGGCCAAATTTACATATAGGAGCAAAGTGCAATTGGAAATAAATTTTCACTTTTCTCCAAAACTCCAGTATAATTGTCTGCCACACCACAAAAATTTTACAAAATATGCTAGAACATAGGTATAAAATCTGGATTTATTTGTAAATGTGGTGCAAGTGTTCATATGGGCATCATCCAAGCAGGGCATAGAACATACATTTACATATCTATAAATGTGCATAAAAAGATGAAAAACTCCTTACTAACTGGCTATGTTGAATCTCTGTCTGCCGTATCTTGCACATCAGTCGTGGTTATAGCATATCTCCCAGCTGTCCTATTTTCTGTGGGACAGTCCTAACATTGACAGCTCAGCCCGCAGTCCTGGATTTTGATTAAAAAAGTCTAGCATTTCTCGTTGATCTCTTGCACTGAAGCCAGAAAAAGATACAATGTTTCTGAAACTTAATTAAATTAGAAGCTTTTTTGCAGATCCCAGAATACTCTGCACCACTTAGATACATTTGTAACAATTAAAGCTAAGCAAAGATACAAGTGTACCTATGTATGCAAGTCTTTTGGGGAAACACCTTTTTTTCACCTTCATTAGCCACACTGAATGCAACAGATCTTTTTATTCTTCTTTTTTATTTTTCAAATGTTGGGAGGTATGATGTTTAGTGGGCTCACTCTCATTCAATATAAAAATATTCCATAATATCCTATAAATAGGATTTATTGTGGATAATGAGATTCTATTATGACAATACAGTCATGCATATAGTGTACCATGTATCTGAATTAATATAATGGCATGAGATTACTTATTAACTAAACAGTTCGTTGTATATTCTTTGTATATTTGATTAGAGACTCCTAATGAAAAGATTCTCTGGATATCTTGCACTAATAGTATCCACTTAGTACATTTTATTTGTATGATTTACAGTTTCCACAACAGTGTCACTTATTTTAAAAAAACAACATGCACAATGGACACATTTTTGTAATATTTGTTACTGTTATTTTGCATAGAGACTCTTTATTAAAAGATTGTGACTTAGTTTAGTACAGAAAATACAAAAAACTTGATTTCTCCTTTGTTCTATTCATACTGCCAAAGCAAGAGAAAACATGCCTTAGCAACTACTTACCTGACAGCAATACATCCGATATTTGCTGTGAAAAGCAGAGTAAATGTTACCTACTATGCTACTGCTATCTACTAAGTGTTGCTAGAACTAAGCACACCTTTATCACTCATGGGAAATTTGTTCACGGGGGAACAATTTTTCATTTCTGAGAATGAAACTCTGAATTTATTTTCCCATAGCTAACACACCAAGTATTTAGTGACTCATCTGCCATTGGAACAAAGTCTGTATAGTTTATAGTTTGCTCCAGTGTGTTGAAAGAAAACTTCTTACTCCCTAAAATTACACCACTTTCAAGCAAATCTTTAAAATGTGCAATAAAAAAAAAAATTTCTCTGTATTCTTTTTATTGAACATATTTATATCAGTTTACAACCAAACTGCATAAGCATTATTGTACATTAAATGACAGAGTAAACATCAATTCAAACTATATATTGTTCGTACATATCTTTTAAAAGCTTGCAGCAATAGTAACTAAAAAGTCATAAAGAGTTAACATTAAGTTATTTCTAGACAAAGATATTCATTATTGTGGTATAATTTATTTTTCTAATTTCGTTATAGGTCATTTAGGTCGCTCCAAGGAGAGGGACAAGCAGTCAACAGTTAACAATCAGGTAAGTAATATCGTAAGTCTGGGTTTACCAGTTTGGGAGTAACTTTAACGCATATTGGTGTTCTAAATAAGATTTAGATTTAATGGGGAAGCAACTTTGCTAAATATTCCTTCCATGGCAACCAAATGGCTGTATAATTCACATATGTATTATTTATGGAGGCAGTCAACTCCTCCATTAGACATATGTCATTTATCATTTGGAACCATTTCTCCTTATTTGGTGGAGTTTTCTGTCTCCACAACATTGGATCTGAGCCTTAACAGCAATAATAAGTTGTATTAATAATTCTGTTTTAGTGAAATTCTCTGGTTCAAAGTCATGGAATAGTAAAATAGCTGGTAAGTCTTATTATCACTCGTTCATCTATAATATCAGAGCATGTTTCAAATACCTCCTTCCAATATGATTTTAATAATGGACAAGTAAGCCATAAATGTTTTAATAAACCCTGGTCTTGCTCACATCTCCAACATAAGTCATTATCCATCAAACCCAGATTGGTGTTCTATACCATCTGGAGAGTAGTTTGTATGAAGACTCTTGTAGTCTGTTACTTATAGAACATTTACTAGTGTATTTATATATTCTCTCCCAGTCTTGGTCATTTAAAGCAATGTTTAACTCACTTTCCCATATTGCGGATTATAGGTAGGACTGTTCGGGTATTTTATTTCCACAATTAATTTAGATATAAGTGATAGAGAGTGTCTCATGTTACCTTCTATTTTACATAGTTGCTCAAATTTTGTTAATTCCCTGACTCTTGTTCCTCTGAGCTTAAGTTGTAACAAAAAAATGTTGTATTTGCTGATCCCTCCACGTATCTCTGACTGACCACTGCTCTCTAGAGAGTTCAGCCTCTGGTCTTTGTCCAGATTTAGACATTAAGAAGTGTTTGTAATTGTAGTAATTGTGAATAATCAATGTTAAATGCTGTAATAAACCCTTTGTCAAGCAAACCTGGTGGAAATTCTACATTATTATATAGTGGCATAATTGGTGAAGGGTATTTGGTTAATTGTTCCGTAGCATTGAGTGTAAACCATATATTCAAACAATTATTAATTAATAAATGGTCTTTGGTATAACGTGGTACATTCTCTTTCCGCGTCCATGCCAGGCTATGTAATTCGTTTTGTGTCCATAAGTTTTCTAGTAATCGCCACTGTTTGGGAGAGTCAAAACTACAATAGTCAGGCACTGCTGAGAGAACCACTGACTGGTAATATGTTTCTAAGTCTGGCATAGCCAGTCCACCTTGGATTTGTATAGAGTCTCTCTTTTAACTCTGACCCTACTTTTTTGCCAAATGTAGTGAAAGATTGTTTGATTTAGCTCTACGAAATAAGCTCTCAGAACTGTTATTGGTAAGGAATTGAATAAATAAATACATTTTGGCAGTATTGTCATCTTTATGCTATTAATTTTCCCCTTCCACATAAAATTATTTTTCGCCCATGTCATTGGGTATATAATATAATAGGTGTTTTGTTTCTGTTAACAATGGGGTATAGTTAAACTTTGACCATATAAAGTTAACTCTTGCATTATATTTGGGAGAGTTATGAGTGGGTTAGTTATAGAGAAGATCGTCAGCGAAAGCCGCTGCCTTGTGTTTTATATTAGATAAACACAACCCTTTAATATCTTTATTCTTCCTGATTGCTATTAGCAAAAATTCCATGCAGATCACATATAACATCGGAGAAAGGGGGCACCCCTGCCTCATTCAGTTTCTAATATTACCATTAACTCTTAACTGAGCAGAGGGTACCGTGTAAAGAGCCATTATTTTCTCTATAAATTGAGGTGGTATCCCCATATTCAGTATTGCTAGTTCCAAGAAATCCCAACTAATTCTATCAAATGCCTTTTCTGCATCTGTGGAGAGAAGCATTACAGGTCTTTGTTGTTTTTTCCCCCCATATGATCCAGTTTATTACTTTCCTGGTGTTTCTCTTTCGCCTCTCTTCCTTGTACAAACCCTACCTGATCTCTATGTATACAGTGAGGCAGAACAGGTTTCAGTATAAGGGCTAGAATTTTGGAGAACATTTTGAGGTCTATATTAAGTAACAATATCGGCCTATAATTCCGACATAATGAATGATCTTTCCCCGGCTTTGGAATTAAAGTAATATGGGCCATCAAAAATTCGGGGTTTAAAGGAGAGGCTTCTGAAATGGAGTTGACAAAGGGTAACATTATTGGAGTTACAATACCTTCAAATATTTCGTAAAATTTTGCAGTGTATCCATCTGGTCCTGGTGCCTTACCCAGTTTGAGAGTTTTTATGGCATTCTGTATTTCTAAACCAGTTATGGGTTCTTGTAAGCTCTGTTTATATTTATCTGGTACCACCTGTATTGGATTCTCTGTAACATAGTAACATAGTAAGTAAGGTTGAAAAAAGACACATGTCCATCAAGTTCAACCTTTTTTTTTTTTTTTTAACTACCTATCTGCCAGTTGATCCAGAGGAAGGCAAAAAAACCCATCTGAAGCCTCTCCAATTTGCCTCAGAGGGGGAAAAATTCCTTCATGACTCCAAAATGGCAATCGGACTATTCCCTGGATCAACTTGGACTATGAGCTATTTCCCATAACTCTGTATTCCCTCACTTGCTAAAAAGCTATCCAACCCCTTCTTAAAGCTATCTAATGTATCAGCCTGTACAACTGATTCAGGGAGAGAATTCCACATCTTCACAGCTCTCACTGTAAAAAACCCCTTCCGAATATTTAGGCGGAACCTCTTTTCTTCTAATCGGAATGGGTGACCTCGTGTCAGCTGGAAAGACCTACTGGTAAATAAAGCATTAGAGAGATTATTATATGATCCCCTTATATATTTATACATAGTCATCATATCACCTCTTAAGCGCCTCTTCTCCAGCGTGAACATTCCCAATTCGGCCAGTCTTTCCTCATAGCTAAGATTTTCAATACCTTTTACCAGCTTAGTTGCCCTTCTCTGTACCCTCTCTAATTCAATAGTGTCCTGTTTGAGTGATGGAGACCAAAACTGTACGGCATATTCTAGATGGGGCCTTACAAGTGCTCTATACAGTGGAAGAATGACCCCCTCCTCCCTTGACTCTATGCCCCTTTTAATACAGCTCAAGACCTTATTTGCCCTTGATGCTGCTGACTGGCATTGCTTGCTACAGCCAAGTTTATCATCTACAAGGACTCCAAGGTCCTTTTCCATAATGGATTTGCTTAGTGCAGTCCCATTAAGGGTATAAGTGGCTTGGATATTTTTACATCCCAGGTGAATGACTTTACATTTATCAACATTGAATCTCATTTGCCACTTAGCTGCCCAGATTGCCAGTTTGTCAAGATCGTGTTGCAAGGATGCCACATCCTGGATGGAATTAATTGGGCTGGATAATTTTGTGTCATCTGCAAACACTGATACATTACTTACAACACCCTCCCCTAAGTCATTAATGAACAAGTTAAATAAAAGTGGACCCAATACTGAGCCCTGGGGGACCCCACTAAGAACCTTACTCCAAGTAGAGAATGTCCCATTAACAACCAACCTCTGTACCCGATCCTGTGAGATATCGTTTAATCTTCTCCCTCAGTTTAACTTTACCTTCTGTTTGTAAATGGTTAAGATTGTATAGTTTTTCATAGTAAACTTTAAAGACTTCAGCTATTATTGTTTGAGTCTTTAATTTGCTTAATATATGAGCTGTCCCGTTTATTCTTAAGGGCCCTCGCTAATAATTTCCCTGTCTTATTTCCATGTTCAAAATACTTTTGGTGCACTCTGGATACAATATTTTTAGTTTGAACATTCAAAAATTGATGGAGTTGAAGTCTTTCCTGAGTTAGTTTATTTAATAAGTTTTGAGATTGGTCTGTTTTATGCATTATCTCCAACTCCTGCACCTGTGTCAATAGCTTTAATATTCGTGCTTCACTAATTTTTTTTTAATTTGGACCCATGTTTTATTAAAATTACTCTCACTAAACATTTCAAGGCTTGCCATTTCGAGATATCTGAAGCTGCATCTGCCTTTATAGCATTGTTATAGGTTGTTAATGAATCCTGTAGATCTTTAAGGCATTCTTTATCATCCAGCAGGGAATCATTTAATTTCCATCTCCAGGGGGTTCTAGGATTATTGGGATTATTAATCTATTATTATTTGGACCGCTGCATGGACAGACCAAACTATGTTTTGCAATATGGCAGATTTTATCCAATTTAGATGTTGTTGGATTAAGGGTCATGTGAAGATCTCCCCTATGATCGTAAAACCTTCCAAAAAAACTCTCAATTTCTCTCAGTATTTTAATCAAAGTGTCAACTTGATTGTGGTTTAGTAAGTATAAACATCCCAATGTACATTTGGTTCGGTATAATAGACCTTTTACAAAGATATATGTCCCTTCATTATCCTTCAAGATTTCTTGTGGTTGGAAATCAAGTTGCCTATGTATACCTATAGCCACTCATTTTCGAATCTTTATTATTGCTATAAAACCATTGTGAGTAATTATGATATGTCTTAAAGGGATCCTGTCATCGGAAAACATGTTTTTTTCAAAACACATCAGTTAATAGTGCTACTCCAGCAGAATTCTGCACTGGAATCCATTTCTCAAAAGAGCAAACACATTTTTTTATATTCAATTTTGAAATCTGACATGGGGCTAGACATTTTGTCAATTTCCCAGCTGCCCCTGGTCATGTGACTTGTGTCTGCACATTAGGAGAGAAATGCTTTCTGGCAGGCTGCTGTTTTTCTTTCTCAATGTAACTGAATGTGTCTCAGTGGGACATGGGTTTTTACTATTGAGTGTTGTTCTTAGATCTACCAGGCAGCTGTTATCTTGTGTTAGGGAACTGTTATCTGGTTACCTTCCCATTGTTCTGTTGTTTGGCTGCTGGGGGGGATAAAGGGAGGGTGGTGATATCACTCTAACTTGCAGTACAGCAGTAAAGAGTGATTGAAGTTTATCAGAGCACAAGTCACATGACTTGGGGCAGCTGGGAAATTGACAATATGTCTAGCCCCATGTCAGATTTCAAAACTGAATATAAAAAAAACAGTTTGCTCTTTTGAGAAATGGATTTCAGTGCAGAATTCTGCTGGAGCAGAACTATTAACTGATTCATTTTGAAAAAATTTTTTTTCCCATGACAGTATCCCTTTAAGTATTTCAGTTTCTCCTTTAAGATGTGTTTCTTGTAGCATTACAATAGATACAGTACCTTCTGCCTCTTCATTTCCCTAAATAAATTATTTCTGTTTTCAGGGATATTAAGTCCGTTGATATTCAACGAAATTACCTTGGTGTCAGCCATTAAACGTGTTGGGTAAGTACTGCATTTTCCTTTTTAGAAAACCAGAACTAATAGTGTTCCATCTACCCTTGGATATTTGGACAATATATCAGTATTGTATACTCATAAGAAATTGTAGATCAATGACATGTCTATGAAAAACCATGAACTTACAAAACAAAACTTTTAGACGATTGAACTTTATCAACATTGGGGTGATTTAAGCCTGTTACAATGGCTATTTTGTGACAGGTGTAACCATTATACCTGTCAAAACCCCTGGGGGGATGGTATACCTTTTGACTGAAGCCTAAATGGGCCATAAGTTTGTTACCGGGAAGATGTGTAGAAACAGATTTAAAATAAGCTGCAAATTTTCTGCAACTTGTGTTAGTATTTCTCAGTGGACGTAGGATCTTAATTTAATATCACATCATCAGTAATATTCCTAGGAGATCCATCTGCATCGGGCTATATAACCATTGGCTAATAAACATATCAAAAACATTTTAATGTATTAAACAGTCACATAATAACAAGATATATATTTGTGGTGATAGTTACGATAATGATGATCCTTTAGCAGGAAAAGAGTTTAAAATAAAGTTCTGAAAACAGTCACTCATCTCGTCCTTTTCTTTTTTCTGGTGTCATCTTATTCTTCTTCTTCTTGCTTTTAGGTGACTCAACTTCGGTCCAATCTTCTCGCTGCGGCAATTCCGGAATTTTAGGAGACAAGGTAAGTTTAATCCATTCTGACAAGTCCGGTTCTTTAATTCCACATGATTGGCAAGATTGTGGAATATCCTCAGGGCTAGATAATGTTACTGTTGTTCCATCTCTGGTGACTTGTAAGCCAAAAGGGTAAGTCCATCTGTAGAGCAGTCTTTTATTTTTCAAATTAGCAACAAGTGGCTGTATCAGTCTGCGTTGCTGCAGGGTGTGCCATGAAAGGTCCTGTAGTATGATAATATCAGCGTCCATAAAGGTGATAGTTTTTGATTTCCTCGCTTTGGCCAAAATCTCAGAAGAGATTTACGCTAAACCTAGTCAGACAGCATATAATGTCTCTTGGTTTATCTTTTGCGGCTCCTTGTGGTTTAAGAGCTCTGTGTGCTCTTTCAAGATCAATTGCAAAAGTGTCAGCCTTTCTCCAATATTTGCCTGAATAACTGCGTCACTTTGGCCTGAAGGTTGTCTTCTTCAATTAACTCAGGTATGCCTCTGATCCAGAGTTTTTTTTCTGCACCCCCTATTATCAATGTCATCAACGCGCCTTTGCAAAGCCACAATAGTTTTAGTGTGGTGGTTGTTTGCACATGTTCATGTCTCTTGTCTGATTCTGAGAGCCATGAGTGTATAGTTGCAATGTCTGCTTTTATAATACTAATTTCTTCCTTAAGGGTAGTTTTAAAGTGTGTAATCATGTCTGGCAGTTCTGACTTTGTTGGTATGGATTTCAAGTGAGCCAAAGTTACTTTCTCTGTACTTAACAGATTTGCTGTCAGAATCATCGATGGGTCTGCATTCACTGTGATGCGCAGCCATTTTCGATCCCTGTTGCATGCGTTCACGTTCTGAGGAGACAAAGTACTGCTTCAGTAATCTTTGTTAGTAATCCGATTTGTTGTTTTTGTTTTCTTCACCGCTGTGTTCTTTTGTTTTACCGTGTTTGCCCATCACAGCCGTCCACGTTGAGCATTTCCCGGCAGGGCCGGAACTATGGGTAGGCAGAAGAGGCAGTTGCCTAGGGCGCAATGATTGGGGGGCGCTGGACAGCTACCTCTTCTGTCTACCCCTAGACCGAACCCACCTGGAAATCTGTTTGCAGTAAGCGCCGCACGCTCGAGTGAACGCCTTTACTGTGCATGTGCGCCGGAATGCCTTTACTGCCCATGCGCAAGTGACGGGAGAAAGGAAGGGGCGAGCAGGCTGGCTGGGCTGCTTAGGGCGCTTGGCCTGCCTCTGTTTCCCGGTAACTGGCCTAAGAGCACTGCATTCATGCGATCGTCAAGATCGGTAGTTAGCCACGCCCCCAGTGCAATAAATTATTATGCAATTTTTAGTGCACTCCCCCATTGATGATTTAAGATTAAGGCACCTAAAAAGTTTATTTTAATACTTATCTTAGTATCAATTGATAGATGTGAAATCATATAGTTTATAAAATATACAGTCTGATATTCTGATGTCAGCTTCTAAATATAGATGTTGAGTAACATATAAATAGCTAAACCCTACAAAAAAGGTGATGGAAAATGACTCACTTCCTTTTATGTAGATCGATGAGTTGTGTATAATCAGCACGATTGCTGTCGGTTGTGTACTAATATCTGAAAAAAGAGATATCAACAAACACAAATAACATTTAAAAAAACCTGCACAGATTTGGAAGCCATTTTTAAAGTGGATCTAACTCTTCCTTAAAGGAACAGTAACACAAAAAAACAGAAAGTGTTTTAAAGTAAAGAAAATATCATGTAGTGTTGCCCTGCACTGGTAAAACTGCTGTGTCTGCTTCAGAAACACTACTATTGTTTATATAATTAAGCTACTGTGTAGCCATGGGGGCAGCCATTCAAATGAGAAAAGGCTCAAGTTACACAGCAGATGGCAGATAAGCTCTGTAGAACATAATGTTATCTGTTATCCATTACTTATCCTGTGCAATATAGCCGTTTTTCAATTTCCGCCATTGCTACTCAGCAGCTTGTTTATATGAACTATTGTAGTGTTTCTGAAGTAAACAGATCAGTTTTACCAGTGCAGGGCAACACTACATGATATTTTCATTACTTTAAAACACTTTCAGTTTTTGGTGTTACTGTTCCTTTAAGCCAGCCCCATTGTCAGCCTCATTGCTCCCCTAGTTATCTAAAGATCATATCTAAAGATCATCGATTGAAGAGAATACACCAGTGAGAATGCTGTTTATCAGCAATGCCAGACACAAATATGGAGATTACTGTGTCATTTTGGCTGTATGCTATTACACTGTAATCAAACATGAGGTGGGAGGGAATACTGCAGTTTAGATATCCTGTGAAAGGTGAACTGTTTAAACTTCCAGATCCGTGAATAGAGAACATGGAACCTTACACAGATTAGGTGAATTTCTCACTGGCATACATTTTAATGATGTCACTAACTCCGTAGGAAGGTTTTATCAAACAACGCACCAGATTTAAGCTGATGAAAAAAAAGTCTTCATATCCCCTTAAGAGGGGTTGTTCACCTCTGGGTTAACTTTTAGTATGATGTAGAGAATGATATTCTAAGACAATTTTCAATTGTAGTTATTTAGCTTTTTAGTTTGCAAGTTCATCAATCTGGATGCTAGGGCCTAATAATAATAATAATAGACTAGAATATTAATAGGAGAGGGTCCAAATAGAAAGATGAGTAGTAAAAAGTAGCAATGCAAATTAGAAGTCAGCACTCACCCATAGGGTATATTCGATGCAGGTGCAGGTCTGAGGTGGCCACTTCCACCCGTTCTGTGAACAATTTCGATAAACAGACAGCACCACACTTGAGGTAAATTCTTAAAAGGCCTTTATTCCAAAAGGGCTTATTTCAGGATAAACAAACAGCAGCGACGTTTCAGGCTCACACTCGCCTTTTTTCAAGCTACTGAGCACACATTGATGCAGGTATTTTATACCTTCTAACACACCGCCATCTAGTGGCTAATCACAATGTCAATGACACAGCTGCATTCACTTACAATGATCATATATATCTACAATGTTACAACTTAAGTATAAAACAATGTATCAAACACATCCATCTTGTTAAGCTATTGGGACCTGGCCACTGATACATCAATCTGCTTGCCTGTAACGACAAATGTATAACAAAATAGTGTTTCTTAAAAATTATTATATACAATAAAAAGCTAACGAAAGATTTTATGCAATTCATACTCTCTATTTAGTCCAGAGGGGGTGAGATTGCCTAATGTACGAATCCACATGGCTTCCCTCTTAAGTAGTTCTTTTTGTCTATCCCCCCGTCGGTGAAGTCTGGGTACCTGATCTACCACCTGGTATTTCAATTGTTGGACCCCATGTCCTTTCTCAACAAAATGGCAGGCAACTGCCTGTTCTATCTTTTTGGTTTTAATCGCGGACTTGTGTTCGCGTATACGATCTTTTACCATGCGGGACGTTTGCCCCATGTACTGCAAGCCACACGGGAATTTAATCACATAGATCACGAATGTTGAAGAGCAGGTGAAATGTCCCTTAATTTTTATCGGGTACCCTTGTGTGAGTGGTAAATCACTTCACCCCGTTGACAATTGGAGCAACAATTGCATGCTAAGCAGGGGAAAGTGCCATTTTTTACAGGTCTAAGTACTTGCTGCGTATCCTTAATGTCTCCAATATCTGATCTAACTACACTAGACCCCACTGTTTTACTCTTTTTAAAGGCCATAATTGGCAGTAACTTAAATTCTCGGACATTAGGGATGCCATCTCTCAGCAACCCCCAGTGTTTCTGCACGATCTTAGTGATATGTGAGGACAGTGGATTATATCTAGAGACAAAAGTCAAGCGCCCACCCTCTTTCGGTTTGCCTCCTATTCGGGGCTTTCTCTTGGGCCCACTGTTCTTTCAACAGGGCAAGTGGGTATCCTCTCTCTTGGAATTTAATGGTCATCTCATCCATTCTTTCCTTGAGGGTGCTTTGGTCAGAAACGATACGCTTTACCCTTGTGAATTGAGACTTAGGTAAAGATTTTTTAATATGCGGCGGATGAAATGAATTAAAATGAAGCATAGTGTTTTTATCAGTCGGTTTAACGTAAAGATCTTACCAAAGTACACCATCTCTCAAAATTATCAAAGTGTCCAGAAAGGGGATACAGTCAGTTTTAACATCAAGGGTAAACCTGATATGGGGTGATGCGCTATTAACCTCTTCAAAGAATTTGTCCAGAGTCCAACGTGGTCCCGTCCATATTGCAAAGATATCGTCAATAAAACGAACCCAATGCCAACAATATTTGCCGAAAAATTCATTGGTATATACGTTAATTTCTTCAAAATTGTTCATATAAATATTGGCATAGGACGGGGCCACGTTAGAACCCATCGCTGTTCCCCTTATCTGGAGAAAAAAATCATTTTGGAAAAGGACATAATTATTTTGTAGAACCATACATAAGCATTGCAGTATGAAATTTTTTTGGGCACCATCCATCGATACATCATGCGTCAGCTCGAGGCGGACAGCCTCCACACCCCCATCATTTGTCTCTAGATATAATCCACTGTCCTCACATATCACTAAGATCGTGCAGAAACACTGGGGGTTTCTGAGAGATGGCATCCCTAATGTCTGAGAATTTAAGTTACTGCCAATTATGGCCTTTAAAAAGAGTAAAACAGTGGGGTCTAGTGTAGTTAGATCAGATATTGGAGACATTAAGGATACGCAGCAAGTACTTAGACCTGTAAAAAATGGCACTTTCCCCTGCTTAGCATGCAATTGTTGCTCCAATTGTCAACGGGGTGAAGTGATTTACCACTCACACAAGGGTACCCGATAAAAATTAAGGGACATTTCACCTGCTCTTCAACATTCGTGATCTATGTGATTAAATGCCCGTGTGGCTTGCAGTACGTGGGGCAAACGTCCCGCATGGTAAAAGATCGTATACGCGAACACAAGTCCACGATTAAAACCAAAAAGATAGAACAGGCAGTTGCCTGCCATTTTGTTGAGAAAGGACATGGGGTCCAACAATTGAAATACCAGGTGGTAGATCAGGTACCCAGACTTCACCGACGGGGGGATAGACAAAAAGAACTACTTAAGAGGGAAGCCATGTGGATTCGTACATTAGGCAATCTCACCCCCTCTGGACTAAATAGAGAGTATGAATTGCATAAAATCTTTCGTTAGCTTTTTATTGTATATAATAATTTTTAAGAAACACTATTTTGTTATACATTTGTCGTTACAGGCAAGCGGATTGATGTATCAGTGGCCAGGTCCCAATAGCTTAACAAGATGGATGTGTTTGATACATTGTTTTATACTTAAGTTGTAACATTGTAGATATATATGATCATTGTAAGTGAATGCAGCTGTGTCATTGACATTGTGATTAGCCACTAGATGGCGGTGTGTTAGAAGGTATAAAATACCTGCATCAATGTGTGCTCAGTAGCTTGAAAAAAGGCGAGTGTGAGCCTGAAACATCGCTGCTGTTTGTTTATCCTGAAATAAGCCCTTTTGGAATAAAGGCCTTTTAAGAATTTACCTCAAGTGTGGTGCTGTCTGTTTATCGAAATTGCAGTAAAAAGTAGCAGCAACAATACATTTGTAGCCTTACAGAACATTTGTTTTTAGATGGGGTCATCTAAAAACTAAAAGCCCATTTGAAAGCTGGAAACAGTCCGAAGGAGAAGACAATTTATTTAAAAAAAACATTAAAATAAAATGGGGAGGAAAGCTCTGAACTGGAATGTATGGAGCAGGCTGATTCTCAGAGCACCCTGGGAGGCAGTGGCTCTAATACAGGTGGTGGGGGGAGTGCAAGGAAGGAAAGGTGGGTTCTAGTGGATAGGGTAATCTTTCGTAAGGACCCTTCATGCCGAACAGTCTGCTGCTTGCCCGGTGATAGTGGTCGACATGTGGTGGAATGAGTGGACAGATTATTGGGAGGGGCTGGGGAAGACCCGGCAGTCTTGACACACATAGGTACCAATGACAAAGTTAAAGCAGGTTGTGAAGTCCTCAAGAACAATTTTAAAAAATTGGGTGTAAAGATAAAACTAGGTGTAAAAAAAAAAAGTAAACTAGGTAGGAATGGTGAGGACAGCGGGAGCTTAGGGAGATTAATGTGTGGCTGAGAGATTGGTGTGGGGAAGAGTGTTTTAGATTTTTGGAGAACTGGGCTGATTTCTCAGTTGGCTGTAGGCTCTTTGCTAGGGATGGGATACACCTCAATGATAGTGGTGCAGCTGTTTTGGGGGAGAAGATGGCTTGAAGATTGGAGGAGATTTTAAACTATGCATGGGGGGGAGGGTTCAGTAAAAGATTCATTGGAAGACAGGTTAGATGAGGTAGTGGGCAAAGGAAGGGGAAATGGGGAGGAGATTTGGTTGGGGGTACTGTTAAGGATAGGAAAGACAACATGTCATTTGACCATTATGGTACCAGCATTAAATATATGTTTAAATGCAAGGAGTCTGACTGGTAAAATGGGAGAGCTGGAGGTGCTGGTGCTGGAGGGAAAATATGATTGGTGTGGCCGAAACATGGCTGAATGAGTTGCATGACTGGGCAGTTAATATCAGCGGCTATACTTTGTTTCAGAAGGACAGAGGCAATAGAAAAGGAGGAGGGGTGTGTTTGTTTGTTAGGCAGGATTTAAAAGCTTATGTAAAGGAAGAGGTTATGTTAGAAAATGAGGGGGCAGAAGTCTTATAAATGTAGTTCTTCACCAATTGTAAAGAGTCCAGCAAATTAGACCCCCTAATGTAAGTGAGGAGGAGGAGGCTTAACTCCTGATGCAAATAGAAAAGGGTGCTAGTTTGGGTAAAGTAATGGGGATTTTAATTACCTAAATATTGACTGGAGCAACAGTACTGCCAGATCAGTTAATGGGAACAAGTTTATAAACTTGTTGCATGACAATTTTATGGCACAGGTTGTTGAGAAGCCAACCAGATCTAATGATCTCAAATGACCCAGAAATGTGCAAGTCATTGAACCCCTGGGTAATAGTGACCATAATGTTATATCATTTAATGTCTGGTGCAAAAAAGAAACATACATTGGGGCAACAAAAACCATGAATTTCAGAAAAGCTAATCGGAAAGGGTTTTTTACAGTGAAAGCTGTGAAGATGTGGGATTCTCTCCCTGAATCAGTTGTACAGGCTGATAAATTAGATAGCTTTAAGAAGGGGTTGGATGGCTTTTTAGCAAGTGAGGGAATACAGCTCATAGCTCATAGTACCAGTTGATACAGGGACTAGTCCGATTGTCAGGAAGAATTTTTTCTTCAATTTGGAGAGCCTTAAGATGGGTTGCCTTCCTCTGGATCAACTAAAAGGTTGAACTTGATGGACGTGGTCTTTTTTCAACCTTACTTACTATGTTACTATGTATTGGACCTCACTTAAATAACTGAATCCATTAAAAACAAAATCTAACAAAATAACTGCCTTTTGCAAATTCTGCATGTGTAGATACAAGATTTCTGGTGATTTTAATAGAGTAAACTCTAATACATCTTCTAGGCAAAAGTAGCCCCCTTATAAGATATATTGGATTATTCATCTGACACCAAACTGCTACATGAAGAGAGAATAAAGAGAAAAAGATGCTGAGAGAGGGATAGTGAAGATAAACTTGATTATTTCAGAAAGGATGGATTTTTGTGATAGTTCCCCTTTAAATTAATGATGTAGATCGTGATATTCCGAGACAATTTGCAGTTGTTTTTCATGTTTTATTATTTATTGTTTTTGAGTTATTTATTGCAATTTCAGCAATCTGGTTGCTTGGGACCAAATTACCATAGTAACTATGCATTGATTTGAAGTAGCGACTGGAATATGAATAGAAGAGGGACAGAATAGAAAGAGGATTTATTAAAAGCAATAACAATAAATATATAGCCTTACAGAGCATTTGTTTTTAGAGGGGGTCAGTGACCCTCATTTGAAAGCTGGTAGGAATAAGAAAAAAAGGCAAATAATTCAAATACTATAAAAAAGAAAAAATTAAGGGAAAGAAAAGTTGCTCGGAATTAGCCATTCTGTAACATACTGAAAGTCAAGATAAATTATTTGTTATGATTTTGGCAAGCCACTGGAAATTCTGAATGCTACTCCCAGCAGATGTCACTCACATACTTTGCGCATATTACATTTTTTTATTTCATTCCAAACCTCCATAAAGTCTATTGGTCAAACACATAGCTTAAAGGGGTGGTTCACCTTTGAGATTACTTTTAGTATGATGTAGAGAGTGATATTCTGAGAGAATTTTCAATTGGTTTTCATTTTTTATTATTTGTGGTTTTTGAGTTATTTAGCTTTTCATTCAGCAGCTCTTCACTTTGCATTCTAAGTAATCTGGTTGCTAGGGTGCAAAATTCCATAGCAACCATGCAATGATTTGAATAAGAGACTGGAATATGAATAGGAGAGGAGCTGAATAGAAAGATCAGGAATATCAAGTAGCAATAGCAATATATTTGTAGCCTTACAGAGCATTTGCATTTTAGACAGGAGTCAGCGACGCCCATTTGAAAGCTGGAAAGAGTCAGAGGAAAAAGGCAAATAACTATAAAACTATAAAAAATAAAAAATTAAAAACAATTGAAAAGTTGCTTAGCATTGGCAATTCTATAACATACTAAAAGTTGCCTTAAAGGTGAACCACCCCTTTAAATGGGAACTTCACAAAAATGTAACTTAAGCTTTTTTCATTTCAAGCAACTTGGCAATATACATCAATTAAAAACATGCAGACACAAAATATGAAAGATAATCTGGAATAGTATATAATATTTCTCAATGTAGTTTAATACAGGTATGTGCAAGCAACTGAACTTTCTTATCAGCATACTAGCCTGGGGCTGCACAGATCCCCTAACTTGACTCTACCATGTATAGTGCTAGGAACAAATGACATCAGACTTTAGTCACTTTGCTGGAGACAAAGGGAGAAGTGAGAACCTGCATAATTTCCAATTTTAGACTTTTATAATAGGTAACATGCAAATGCTGGTTCCATAACCAAATCGAATGGTTTCTGAAACTTATCTGAAGTGTATGGACCATAGAAAACATACCTTCAATTATATTTCCAAGTTAGAGGCATTTTTTCAGTGAAACTAGCCATTCTGTGTTGGGTGTAAAAATGTGTTTCAAGCTAAAAGGGGTGGTTAATTAAAGGAGAAATCAACCTGTGGGGGAAAAAAACCTACCCCCCACCCCAGGTAGCCCTTCCTCCCTCTTTCCCCCAGGATAATAAACCCCCTGGGAGATGCCCCATACTCCATACTCCCTTGGCGCAGATTCTTCCAGCGAAGTTCCATGTGTCCATCCTCTGCATCCTCTGTAAGCTGACTGAGAGATCTGCAATTTCCGTGTAATTTTGCGCATGTGCAGTTGTCGCAAACTGCTCCAACTGCGCATGCGCAGAAATACCGATCAGCTTACAAAGGAGCCGGAAGATGGGGTGGGGGGTAGGGGTTTTTTTCCCCACAGGTTGATTTCTCTCTTAAAAGATATGTAAACCTTTAAATTAAGTGAATGTAAGATTGATGATGGTGCTATTTATAAGTACTTTTGCAATGTATATTGATTCATTATTATTATTTTTTTAATTTGAAGATAGAGTAAAAGATACATGTGCTGTTAAGATTAATTAATTTTGTTACAACCATGACACCTGCTGGTCATTTCCCAACCATTCTGACCACCAAGCAGTCAATAAAGTTGTCAGGAGCTACTCTGATGTTCTTCTAGTTAGGAAAAAAATTAGAAACCTTTCTCAAAATGATCCTAATGGTCAGAACGGTTGGAAAATGACCAGCAGGTGGCACATTCATATCAACAATTCAAGTATCCTTGACATTAAAAACAAAATAAAAATTAAATTTACTTTGCAAAAGTTCTTAAAATTGCACCCACGTAAATTCTACATTTGCTTATTTTAAAAGTTTACTTATCCTTTTAGCATGTTATAGAATTGCCCATTCTAAGCAACTTTTCAATTGGTCTTTATTTACATAGTAACATAATAGTTAGACTAGTCCCTGGATCAACTTGTACTATGAGCTATCTTCCATAACCATGTATTCCCTCACTTGCTAAAAAGCCATCCAACCCCTTCTTAAAGCTATCTAATGTATCAGCCAGTACATGTGATTCAGGGAGAGAATTCCAAAACCCCTTCAGAATATTTAGGAGAAACCTCTTTTCTTCTAATCAGAATGGGTGACCTTGTGTCCGCTGGAAAGACCTACTGGTAAATAAAGCATTAGAGAGATTATTATAAGCTCCTCTTATATATTAAGCGCCTCTATTGTGAACATCCCAAATTTGGTCAGTCTTTCCACATAGCTAAGATTTTCCATACCTTTTACTAGCTTAGTTGCCCTTCTCTGTACCCTCTCTAATACAATAATGTCCTGTTTGAGAAATGGAGACCAAAACTGTACGGCATATTCTAGATGGGGCCTTACCAGTGCTCTATAAAGTGGAAGAATGACCGCTTCCTGCCGTGAATCAATGCCCAATGCCTTTTAATACAGCTCAAGACCTTATTTGCCATTGATGCTGCTGACTGGCATTGCTTGCTACAGCCAAGTTTATCATCTACAAGGTCTCCAAGGTCATTTTCCATAATGGATTTGCCTAGTGCAGTCCCATTAAGGGTATAAGTGGCTTGGATATTTTTACATCCCAGGTGTATGACTTTACATTTATCAACATTGAATCTCATTTGCCACTTAGCTGCCCAGATTGCCAGCTTGTAAAGATCGTGTTGCAAGGATGCCACATCCTGGATGGAATTAATTGGGCTGGATAGTTCTGTGTCATCTGCAAACACTGATACATTACTAAGAACACCCTCCCCTAAGTCATTAATGAACAAAATAAGTAAAAGTGGACCCAATACAGAGCCCTGAGGGACCCCATTAAGAACCTTACTCCAAGTAGAGAATGTACCAACAACCACACTCTGTACCCGATCCTGTAGCCAGTTTCCTATCCATGTGCAAATGACTTCATTAAGCCCAACAGACAATAGTTTAGAGGCACAGTATCAAAAGCTCTGGCAAAATCCAAATAGTTCACATCTACTGCCCCCCCACTGTCCAGAATCTTACTTACCTCATCATAAAAATCAATCAAATTTGCCTGACATGACCTATCCTTCATAAAGCCATGCTGATTGCTGCTCATTATGCCATTCACTAGGAAAACATTTTGAATGTGATCCCTTAACAAGCCTTCAAATAATTTGCCCACCACAGATGTCAAATTTACTGGCCTATAATTGCCAGGCTGAGATCGTAATCCCTTTTTAAATATTGTAATAACATCAGCTTTTCTCCAATCCATAGGCAGGATTCCAGATGAAAGCAAATCTGAGAAAATCAGACACAGTGGCTGGTCTAAAACTGAACTAAGCTCTCTTAGAACCCGGGGGTGTATGCCATCAAGCCCTGGAGCCTTGTTTACATTAATTTTATTAAAGCTTTATGAATCATATCCTGAGTCAGCCATTGACTAGATTGAGCTGAGCCATTTGTGCAGCTAAAAAGTGAGCATGGGAACTCTGACTCCTCTATTATATACACTGAAGAAAAGAACTGATTTAACACATTTGCCTTTTCTATATCTGTTACAACCATATTGGTACCGTTATTTAATGGAGCAACACGCTCAACCTGCATCTTTTTACTATTAATATGTTTTAAAAAACTTTAGGGTTAGTTTTCACCTCCACCGCAATTAACTCTTCATTTCCATTCTTTGCCTTCCGGATTACAGTGTTTATATTCATCACCTGGGAAAGGAAGCCCCCCATAAAATATATTGGATCATTTATCTGACACCCAACTGCTGAATGAAGACAGAATAAAGAGAAACAGATGCTGAGGGAGGGATAGTTAATATAAACTTGATTATTTCAGAAACAAAAAATAATTTTTAATTGATTGTATTTTGAAAGTTTCTTATTTCAGTATAAAGAAGCTTGAAATAAATTTAAATTTTCACGATAGTTCCCCTTTAACAATAAGATCCAATATATCTTATGGGGAGGCTTCCTTTCCTGATGAATTAGAGCTCATTAAAATAACTGATTCCAGAAAAAAGAAAATAACTGCCTTTTGCACAAATCCTGCATGTAGAGAGAGAGGATTTCTGGTCATTTAATAGAGTGAGCTCTAATACATCTTCTTCTAGGCAAATGGATCCCCCTTATAATACACAAAAGCCATGAATATCTTGTAAATTATATCCTTATAAACGGTGAGTAGTGATGTCATCAGTTATAAACGGTGAGTAGTGATGTAATTTCTGTCACATGACTCACTAAAATTTGTGTATTATAATAAATAAAGTACCCCCAATTTTAAAATATGAGGATATTATAAGTTACCTCGGAGTTCCATGACCTGTATAAAAACACTCGGCCTTCGGCCTCGTGTTTTTATATGGTCATGAAACTCCTTGGTAACTTATAATATCCTTATATTTTACAAGAGGGGGTACTTTATTCACTATATAAACCGGATCTAACTGTCAATGAATATCTTTACTCCCAACTACTGCATGAAGAGAGAATGAAGAGAAACAGATAGTAAAGATAAACTTGATTATTTCAGAAACAGTTCAATAATTTAAATTGATTGTATTTAGAAAGTTTATTTATTTCAGTATGCTGAAACTTATATTAAATTTTCATCTTGTGATAGTTCCGCTTTAAAGGTGAACAACTACTTTAATACATTGTTTTTACCTGTCTGGCACATCAGCTCTCCTTGAAAATGCAAGAATTCAATGTAATAGCACACCCAATTTAAAGAAAAATAAGTACATTTATTACAAAAAACAAATAATAAACAAAAAATAATAATAAAAAAGTAAGAAGGTGAACCCAACATGTTTCGACCTTAAGGGTCTTCCTCAGAGGCACAAATCAAACAAAAATCAAAAAGGATCTTTTTTATTATTATTTTTTGTTTATTTGTTTTTTCTAATAAATTTACTTATTTTTCTTTAAATTGGGTGTGCTATCTATTACTTTGAATTCTTGTCAATTTTTCCAGAGACCCTTATAGGGAGTCACCTATGGATTAGCACCCTATAATTCAATCTAAGGGTGTGCGCCTTCTCTCTTGATTTTATATATGTATTTCTCCTTGAAAATGCAGGTAGCTTTTCAGGCCAGAATTGCTCTTCATATGGGGAGGCACATTTATCAAGGGCCAAATTTTATATTCATGTGAGTTGTTTTTAACTCACATAAATTAGATTTTACTCGAAATTTGAACACTCTATTCTGTCTGTCTGTCTATTTATTTATAAAATAGATTATGTAAAATGTTACCGGCTTCAAAGCTCAAATCAAATTATAATCAAATCCGTCCAAACTCGATTCATATGTTGATGTCAAACAACTCCAAATTTGTCACTGCACCATTGACTTATACAGTAATTCGTCAGTTTTAGGTGGTGAATAGTCATATTTGAATTCTTAAAGGGCCAGAGTATGATAAAAAATTTTTTTTAAAGAACTCGAATCAAGTTTGGTTAATTCCCTAGTAGATTTTGACAGTTTTGACCATAAAAAAAATCAAAAATTCAAATCTTAAATTTGACCCTTAATGAATAGGCCCCCAGTGTTAGTGGGAGAACCTATTTTAACTTGTGGGGCTCCCCACTGACTACTGCAGGTTAGACCAATGGGCCAGTACAACCCTGCATCTGACTTTAACATGAATCCACCTATGAGTTACAGCTCACACTGTGTGCAATAAAGCGTTAAACCTCTTAGAAAAAACTGGGCATTGACTGAAATGAAATTTTTTTTCATGAAAATACTGTAAACCAATACCTTAGGGTTAGTTCACACAAGGAGATGCGGGGAGATTTTGTCGCCTGTTGACTAATAGCCTCTACTTCTGCACTGCGTTTTAAGAAGTCGCCCAAAGTTGCCTCCCGAGGAAACTTCGGGCGACTTCGGAAAACGCAACGCCGCGTGTGCTTTAGCGCAGGGACTTTTCATTATAGTGGATGGGAAGACACGCAGAGGCAGTTCGGGGAGATTGTCGCCCAGAAGAAGAGGCGATTAGTCTCCAGGCGAAAAAATCTCCCTGAATCTCCTCGTATGAACTAACCCTAATGGTACTCTGTTTAAGAATCCCGGAAATTGATAATATTGCTAAGTGTAAATTCAACTTAAATCCTACTTTTTTTTTTCCTTTGTTTTTTAGAGTGGAGCCAATTTGTACAGTCTATAAATGATTAAACATCAGCTTTTACATCTTTATAATCTAATTACTTTTAGTTTTCTGGTCCACACGCAACTGTTTCATTGTAGCCAGAGAATGTGAAATTAAATACATTTCATGTTAACGTAATAGATTATAATGAATGCTATTTTATCCTATCTGAACTTACTCAAGAAACATAAGCACAAACTATTCCACTGCTTACTAGTCTTACTAGTTGGAAATACGGAATGTCTCTTGGCAACTGAGCTACGTTATACATCTGAAAGGCATAGGTAGCAAGCAGAGCAAACATCGAAAGATCACAGAAAGCTTTTGTACTTTATGTTCATTGTTTTTTGCTATAATTTTAATTTTTTTTTTTTTTTCAGTGGTCAGTTGGTAACATCTATGATCAGGTGATGTGAGGGAAATTGTGACACAGCCACCAAGGAACTAGGTCATGCCCTACCTTGCACATACTGCAAATTCTCAACTTGCTGGGTTTGCATTTGCTACTGTCGGCTGGATATTGGGCTTAATCACTACTGGACTTGTACAATGGAGAGTTTGGTATGTGTCTAATGCCACCATAATTTCTTCTGGCATTGCTTGGATAGGCATCTGGCAAACTTGTTTCTTTAGGGATATACTAGTGTCTTCCAACCAAAAGGTAATGTACTGCCAGGAATTCAGTGTTCAGGATTCCTTTGTACCCCGGGAGATTTTCGTTGCGCAAGGACTCATGATAGTAGCTATTATCCTGGGGTCAGTAGGAAAAGCATTTAGCGTCTTTGGACTGAAGAATGTATATCAAGGTAGACCTAATGTAACTGTGATCCCAAGATGGTTTATTGCTGGAGGAGTGCTCACTATGCTGTCTAGTATGTGCATTATAATTCCAGTGACGTGGAACCTACATTCTGTTGTAAACAACTCCAGCATATATTTTCCAAGTTCCTATGACATTCCGTCCAGCCCAGAGAAACAGGAAGTTGGTGCTGCGATTACTGTTGGGATTGTGTCTGCTATTCTTCTGTTCATTAGTGGGGCTTTTTTTCTGTCTTACAAGTTGCCTTACAATTTGGATCCTAATGTCTTTCCATTGTCTTCAGATGATATACTTTGTGATGGTCTAAGTTTCACCACTAGTGAAACATCCAGGACTAGAAGCATTGCATCTAGAAGAAGTTCAAATCACATACTAAATTGTGATGGAATTCCTAATGAAGCTTTGAACTAGAGGAAAAGTTGTAAATTTATTTTTCTTTCTTTTGTTTGCTATTGTTTTCAACCTATGGTATAAAATACAACACAATTATTACAACATAGTTGCAAAATGATGTTATTTTTAGGGAAATTAAGATCACATTTTTATTTCAGTTTAAATACTTGTATTATATAACTATGTAAAATTATGTTGCAATGCTACAGGTTATTATGTTGTAATTACCGCACACCTGTAATTCACTTCTACTGCACTGGTGGTGCTGGCACTCTGTTGACCCGGCAAGGTCCCTTAGCAACACACATCAGGATAATGAAGGGAGGGTGTGCCCCCCAAAATGTTGATACTGTGGTAACACAATCAAAGGGGTAAGCTCCCCAATTGCAGAAAAATTGTGTGTGTGGATCCGTGAACAAAGTTTATTAATGCTACAGGTTAACCATTATTATTATTCTGGGAGAAACCAATGCACTGTGTTTGTTGCCTGTAATTTTATTATTCAATGTAAGTAGCCACAAAAAAAGGAAACACATTTACTAACACAGGCAAATTTGCTCCTGAACAATAAACTAAAGCAAAAAATCAGTAATTAGCTATATAAAGGAATGCAAAACCTTTTTTAGTGTGGGTTACTGCACTAGCGAACACCCTTGTCCCTCTTATATAAACGTCTATAAATAACAAGGAATTTGATTTTAAAATATTTGCTGCATTTTACTACCTGACTGCTGTGAGCCATATCATCTGCCATTGTTCAATAAAGAAGTTATTTGTTTGAACAATCACCCTGTTACTTTCAGCCTGATTGATCTGTGCACCAGGATCCAGCTCAGGGTAGGGTGCTTAAAGGGGCCAATGCACACTGCTGGGAGTTGCATGAAGTTGTCCACAGCCCAATGGTATCGGGGGTACACTGTAAGCCAGTCACACATCCTACACTACTTCTCGGGCCCACCCATGGGTGTACTGCATACAACAAATAAAGCACCCTTTGTGTAATAATAAATTGCTTTTATTTATTAGCTTTACACACACTTGTTCAAAAGCCACACAAGCCAGCAGTACATAGAGCAGAGCACAACACAATCTTTAGTCCCCCTGCAATATTAGCAGCAATTCTTCTGTCCAAGAATACATCTTGGTGCTTCCTAACGCCATAAGTTAAATCCCTACAATGCACATGAATCTGACCCCTGGGTAGTGAGTGTGCTGCTTGTTATTCCTTATAATGTGAAGTAAAGAAAGAATTGTTCAGTGTACCTTCCTAAAAAAGCAATACGTTTTCCAAACGAAAGAGGTGTGATTACCAAAATAATGTGTTATAGAAATGAAAAGAAGTAAAACCCCTCTCTATTCAATTGACCACCAATTAAAGAAAATTCAAATATTAGTGCAGCAGTGTCAGAGTTTATTAACAGTTTCGTTAACGGTTACTAACCCAGTGTTGCTTCAATTATTGGGCAGCCATTGCTGGGTTACCCAATAAAGTGCTATGTGCTAGGTGCTAATAATTCATTAGCAATTAAAAATCATGTAACAGGATTAATTAATATTGTGCTATAAAGTGCTAGTGCTTCAAATGAAATTAAGAAGTTAACTTAAATAACCAGGATTAAATTGACCCAGGTGAGATTAAAGTTAATTCATTATTATATATCACACATTAAAATCCATTCATTATAGAAGATTGTAAATAACTGATTAACTGTTAAAAAGTAAACTTTACTAAATTCATTAAAATTGCTGCAAATCAATTAAAGTAATCTTTGAAGACTGCATAAAAATTGGTGAGTAATAATTAATCCATACACCCCCGTTAAAGTTATAGGGTGTTAAAAAACGTTTGCATAAAATTATTCAAAGGAGACTAGCATTGAAAGAGAAAGGAGGAATAGGAAAATTGTTAGAGGTGGAGAAGTCCCAAGTTCTAGCTGCCTGTATTTTTCTAAGTCTGGGACCCCACACGGAGGAGAAAGTAGGTCACTGGGAATGTAGTCTCAATTTTACCTTGCTATCTTATAATTCGGAGAGCTAATCTTCCCTATAAAACTACAAATCCCACAGTGCCATTGGATAACAGGTAAGATTATAAAAGAAGAATCAATGCGGTCGCAAAGGTTTAAAATCAATAGGAAATTATTTTGCAATAGTAAAAATAAGGAAAGCGCCCAGGAGACTTCACAAAAAGCGCTTCCCAGTGTGCCAACACGTGTTTCGCCTGCTGGCTTTGTCAAGGCAAAATCTAAAAGTGACTCGTTTGGTGTGGTATCTTTATCACTTCCTGAATACAAAATCTCGCGATACTTGAAAATGAGATCTCGCAATGAGGTCTCGCGATACTTGGAAATGGGATCTCACGATGAGATCTCGCGATACTTGGAAATGGGATCTCACGATGAGATCTCGCAATACTTGGAAATGAGATCTCGCGATGAGATCTCGCGAGAGTTACATTGGGGAAGATATGTGTATATCGTTGCTAAGCGACGGTCACATTTCAGATGTATTTGGTTAAATCGATATATAACTCACTGGTATCTATAACAACCACCGGTATTTATTGAGGAAGAGATGTTAGTAAAACTTATTATTATTTATTACCAAGATTATTTAAATAAAATGTTAGTGGAATAGTGTCTACTATTAGAAGGAATTGATATGTTAAACCAAATACCTGAATCATGTTTATTAGAATAGTGTCTACTATTAGAAGGAATTGATATGTTAAACCAAATACCTGAATCATGTTTATTAAAGAAAAGCATTAAATAGTATATTTTCATTGATCCCATTGGGTGAAACTGAATTTAATTTGAAAATCCAATGTGTTTCCCGTTTGAGTAATTCTTGTTCCAGATCACCCCCTCTGATTCCCAATTGGATCTGTTCTATAGCCCAAAATTTAACATTGGAGGGGTTCATATTGTGATATTGTTTGAAATGACTTGCAACTGTGGATAATATTTTATCTGATTTACCTATTTTATCCGCATTTCTGATTGAACTGCAGTGTTGTTGTATTCTGAGTTTGAGCATCTGTGTTGTCATCCCGGATCGGATCTGTGGTCTATGGCCACCTTTACGGGCTCCCATATCTCACCTTCACTAACTTCCCTCTGTGCCTAGTTGAGGGTGTGTTGGAGGAGGGGCTGTAAGGGTTGTCTTCCTCAAAGCCAGTGGTTCCCTCCTGTTCGGTAAGTTTGACATGTTGTCTGTAGCAACCAGTTAGGTTTTTGCCATACATGGGATAACATGCTGAGTCCTGTACAGATGCATTAGCTGTGGACCTAACCCATGGATACCTGAATTAGCCATAATCACATTTTTTTTTAGGGAGGCCACCTTTGTTTTAGCCCCACACACTAACCAATAGGCTGCTAACTAGCTTAAATACAGCCTAGTGTGTATTCAAGGTGTGCCCATGTATGAGTAGAGTATGTTAAAGCCAGGTAAAATTTTATAATCAATGCATACCATGCAAAGGTATGCATATGTATGTATAGTAACATTTGGACTACAAATGTACCATGCTGATATGATATGCTGATTATATAGTGTAGTTATTTGTGATAGAAGTAGTTCAATTATCATATGGTACTACTATTAAAAATATATAAATATAAAAATACATATATTTCACTGCTAACAGCCTTTAAACACTACAAGTAAAACTGTGCTCATTATTTTCTTTTCTCATCATTTTTGATGGATCATATAGAGCAAGCTGCACTAGAATTACAGTTTGTGGGATGAATAAACTTCTCCAATAGAAGTACATGTAACAAAGTACATGTTGGATTTTAAAAGATCATCAAAAATAAACATCTCATTATAAATTCAAATATGCGACTTGTGTGGGTATTATCTGGCTTGTATATGCTGAATGGGAAATTGCTATGCCTACAGTTTGGGCTTGCTGAGGGGTGGGAGCCAGTTTAAAAAGCATGTGAGTGAAGTATTTACACAAAGGCTCCTATTATTCTCAGCTTACCCTTCATTGTAAAACCGCACACGTGTAGAAAAGAGACATCATTTGTGACTTAAAATTCCTTTTGCTTTTAAGGATAAAAAATTAACATGTCTGTGATTTATAGGCATTTTATTGATATATATAGAAATATTTTAAAATTTGAATGGTAAAATTTGAACTGATTAAAAATCCGTGTGATGAAATGTAATTCTGGAATAACTATTTGTAGCAATAACAGACTTTTTAGACAGGTTCAAGGTTTATGGTTGTGGCATTTGAACCCATTGGTAGAGTTCCTTCATGGCCATTGTAGAAATGGGAAACCATGAGTACACTTCCACCTGCTATTAAGAATGACCCACCAGCCCAGACAGAAAACATGGCACTTCCATATTCAAAACAAGGAATGTCTTTGGGCAAGTTCCAAAATTTCACAAAGGCATCATAGGCAAAGTAGGATACAATACAAGGCTCCAGCTAGTAAAAAAAGCACTCCAATCATAATTGCTCTTTTTCTAACATATTTATCTTGGTCAACGATGCACTTCAGACAGATCAAGCAGGTGTTGAGACCAAAAATCCAAGCTCCCCACAGAATACCGATAGACACATACTGTAGGTATACAACCCAACTGGATCTGAAAAGGCAAGTCAAGGATAGTTTAGAAATCCTGACACTCTCTTGAACCCACATCTTGAATGACACAGGTCTGCCACAAACCAAGTCAATAGCTTTCATTGACAAGCATACCTGGCGATACAGTCAACCAATGAGGTATGAATAGGGATGTAGCGAACTGTTCGCCGGCGAACTTCGACCGTTCGCGTCCGCCTAATGTTCGTGAACGTTTGGGAACGTTCGCATTTTGAGTTCGCGTTCGATTCGAATACAAATCGTTCGACCATTCGACCGCTAAAATCGAACGATTTCCATTCTTTCGAACGATTTCCATTCGTTCGAACGATTTCCATTCGTTCGAACAATTTCCATTCGTTCGAACGATTAAAATCCTTCGAACGTTCGATTCGAATGAAAATCCTTCGATCGAACGATTAAAATCCTTCGAACGTTCGATTCGAATGAAAAATCCTTCGAACGTTCGAATCGAACGATTTTAGCGGGTGTTCGAAGTTCGTGAACTGTTTGCGAACGTTCGCATTTTTTGCCGGTGTTCGAACGGCGTTCGCGAACACCAAATCGGCAGTTCGATACATCCCTAGGTATGAATAAAGTCACCAAGCAGCAGATGTAACCAATCAGCGAAAGGAACTGAGCTGCAAGTTCAGTAAGGCAGAGCCCTGAATCCATTTAAGCATTTTTGTCTTCTTTGCTTCTGTGTGGAATGACTTGCTGCCAGCAAAAGGCAAGCTTTCACATAACTATCTGAAAGCTGCCTTGAATAAGTCAGTCTCTTTTTTGTTAGCCCACATTGTACTGTCTACTCCGCCTTAATTGTGGTCAGACACTATCATAACTCAAAATTCTTCTAAGGAGATCATCGGATTAAATTACACAAGCTTTCCACTGGTAAAAAAATTATATATAGAAAGAAGTATAATAAAGTATAATAAAGTATAATCTTTCATGTACTGAGATGTAGGTATTAATAAACTGTTATTACTTATAAACAGACTAGAATGAAACAAATTTTTTATAAAAAATTTTCACTAGGTAAACCAGTGTTTCTTGTTTTTAGATGATAAATGTAGCGATCCTACCTGGTGGTCTAGTGGCACGGTGACGCTACCTTAAAGGCACATGCACGCTGGTGTGATGACGTCAGCGTGCAAGGGCGCGAAGTTTAAATGTATAAATAGTTTGTTTGTTTGGGCGTTCTGACCTTGCCTGTTATAGGATTTGTTCCTGGTGCTGTTAGCTTTTCCTATTTTGATCTTGATCCTGATTCTGACTACCTGTTGTGACCCCTGCTTGTTGCTGACGATTCTGACCTCTGTCTCCTGATCCTTGCCTTAAATCCGACTATCTCTTCTGCCTTTTCCATCTATTTCATCTTCCGGTTTTGACCTTTGCCTGCCTGACCACGTTTTGAACTCTGCCTGCCCAGACCCTGCCTGATTCGTTTACTCTCACTTTCTGCCTGCCTCGACCCGACCTGTTCCAACTACGATTCTGTCTAAACACCTTACACCACGACCTTCTGCCCAGAGACTTTGCTTACAGTTGTGCCCCTTCGCTTGTTTAGAACCTTTCGCCTTGCACCTCTCGTTTTAAGACCTGGCGGCATCTGAGTAGCTGAGGGCTCCTCTCGAGGCCAAAGGCGGCTGCTACAGACAAGAAGCACGAGCCTAGACCTGGCTGCTTGGCATTGGTTCTAAATTCTGGGTGCCAACCGTTACTTTATAACGGGCCATGGACGAAGAAGGTCTAGCTGCCGCTGCTCTTTCCACCACTGAAGCGCTACTCAACACACTGTTACAGCGCCTGTAAGAACATGAGCAGAGGCAAGATTACCTGATGCAAGGTTTCCACAATTTGACCCGTCGACTGGATGCTCCTGTTCAGTCTCCAGCTCCAGTAGTCACCCCTCCTGTGGCCGCTCCTGTGGGTTCTTCTGCTTTGATGTGCAACGTGCCTAAAACCGATGAACCCAAAATTGTGTTCCCTGAGAAATTTAATGGGGACAGAACCCAATTTTTTGTATTTAAAGAGGCATGTAAACTTTTTTCCCTCAATTCTTTGCCACTGGCGAGGAAAAAGTGAGGTTTGTGATGACCCTGTTACAGGGTGAACCCCAAATTTGGGAAAGCGGGATGCGGAGCACACAACATGGCTTCAAGCACACAACCCACATGTAGATTGGGTAACGGGGGAGGTTCTCCAATGGGGTTCTAAATGTAAGGTTTCTTGCCTTCCTCCAGTGGTGGCAGTCTCTTCCCTTGAGGGGTTACCTGCAGCTTATGCAAGCTTTTCTGATGTTTTCTCTAAAAAGGCCGCAGAGACCTTACCCCCACATAGACAGTATGACTGTCCAATTGACCTTATTCCTGGGTCTACTCCTCCTCGTGGTTGAACTTTCCCTCTCTCCTTGCCTGAAGCCCAGGCAATGAGAGAATATATCCAGGAAAACCTAGACAGAGGTTTTATTAGACCCTCTAGTTCCCCTGCTGGGGCAGGTTTCTTTTTTGTTGGGAAAAAAGATGGTGGTCTTCATCCCTGTATAGACTATAGAGGTCTAAACAAGGTCACCATAAAAAATCGTTACCCCCTTCCTCTGATTTCTGAACTATTTGATCAGGTTAAAAATGCCAAAATTTATTCCAAGCTTGATCTTAGAGGTGATTATTTTACTAGACTGGGCCCAGCCTCTTTCTTTACAGCGACCCAAAGGTTCTTAGGGTTCGCCAAGTATTACCGCCAGTTTATTAAAAACTTTTCCCTGATTGTAGCCCCAATCACAGATTTAACAAACAAAGGTGCAGATCCAAGTATGTGGCCTCCCGATGCGATTCAGGCCTTTGAAACCCTTAAAAAAGAATTTGTCTGCCCCCCATTCTTCGTCATCCCTACACCTCGCTTCCATTCATTGTAGAGGTCGATGCCTCAGAAGTTGGGGCTGGGGCAGTTCTTTCCCAAAGGCATCCAACAACCAACAAAGTACTTGCCTGTGCTTTTTTCTCTAAAAATGTTTCGCCTGCTGAGGCTAATTATGACATTGGGAATAGAGAATTGTTGGATGTTAAATGGGCCTTTGAAGAGTGGTGTCATATGTTGGAGGGGGCTAAGCATGTGATAATGGTCTTTACCGACCACAAAATTTTTCTTTATATTGAATCTGCTAGATGACTGAATCCTAGGCAGGCTAGATGGGCTTTGTTTTTCACCCGATCTAATTTTTCTCTTACTTTCAGGCCTGGTAATAAAAATACAAAGGCAGATGCACTCTCTAGAAGTTTTGAGTCCAATCCATCTGAAACTAGTGAGTGTATTCCCATTATTCCCTGTGAGTTAATTGTAGCAGCTCTGGGATCTTACCTTGCCACACTCTTATCCTCTGTTCAGTCATCTGCTCCTGTAGAGACTCCCTCGGGTAGATTATTTGTTCCTGAAGATTTGAGGGAACAGGTTTTGGGTGAAGCCCATAATTCCAAGATGGCGGGACATCCTGGCATCACGAAAACTATGTCCCTCTTGTCTCTAAATGTTTGGTGGCCATCCTTTAAGCAGGCTGTCAAGAGATCCGTTAATTCTTGTCCTGTCTGTCAAAGGTCTAAGTCCTCTAAAAATTTGTTGCAGGGATTGTTAAGGCCATTACATATTCCTGATAGACCCTGGTCCCATTTTTCAATGGATTTTATTGTCGATCTCCCTCCTTCTCATGGGAAAACTGAAATATGGGTGGTGGTGGATAGGTTTAGTAAAATGAGCCACTTCATTTCCGTCCCACACCTCCCTTCTGCTAAAACCTTGGCTGAGTTATTAATTTCCAATATCTTTAAGTTACATGGTTTTCCGGTCAATATTGTTTCTGACAGAGGGGTACAATTTGTTTCAAAATTTTGGCGCTCTGCTCTTGGTTGGGATTGAATTTTCATTTTCTACCACATATCACCCTCAGACAAATGGTCAAACTGAAAGGGTTAATCAATCCCTTGAGCAATTTTTAAGGTGCTATGTGTCTAACAATCAGTCTTCTTGGGCTGAATTATTACCATGGGCAGAATTTGCTTATAATAATGCAACTCATTCTTCTACTGGTGAATCTCCATTCTTTATTGTTAATGGTTTACATCCCAAAGGATTTTCCTTTTCTGGTTCCTTGTCCCCTGTACCCTCTGTCAACTCTTCTGTCAAACAGTTTGCAAAAATTTGGTCTGGGGTGCATGACTTTCTGCAGCTACAGCCGCTCAGAAAAAGGCAGCTGATAAGTCTCGTAGAGAGGCACCCAAATATCAGGTAGGAGACTCTGTATGGTTGTCTACAAAATACATTAAGTTAAAAGTCCCTTCTCTCAAGTTGGGGCCCAGGTTTATTGGTCCATATCCCATTACTGAAATAATCAATCCTTCTTCTGTTCATCTGAAACTACTTGACAATTTCAAAATCTTTAATTATTTTCATGTTTCTCTTTTAAAACCAGCTTCACAAGTCTTTCAATTGTCTGTTCCTCCCCCAGTGTTGGTTGAAGGTCAGTCTGAATTTGAAGTCCAAGAGCTCCCCGATTCTCGTCTAGTGCGAGGTAAACTTTAATATTTGGTTAAATGGAAGGGCTACGGCCCTGAGAAGAACTCTTGGATTCCAGTTGGTGACATCAGGGCTGACCGTCTCAGGAAACAGTTCCACCTTAGGTTTCCTGAGAGACCTGGGGGTCCAGTGGCCCCCCAGGGGGGTTAATGTAGTGATTGTACCTGGTGGTCTAGTGGGGGGATGGCAGGGAGATACAAACACATTTGCTCAAATCTTGATGACAGAAATAAACATCTCGATTCCTTAAAGATAACTTTTGTTAATCAAGGATATCATCTGCAGGTTATTGATGATCAAATCCACAGATCAACTCAAGTACCCAGAGACACACTCTTGGATTACAAAGAAAATACAGAAAACAACCCACAACAGAACATTATTAGAAAAATAGCCAGAGAACTGCAACCAATGCTCCATACAGATACCCGACTAAAACAAATATTCCCGGAACTATCTCTCTTGTCTTATAGACAACCACCTAATCTGAGGAAAATGATTGTCAGTGCTATTCCTAAAACAACTAAAGCAGGTACATTTCCCTGCAACAGCAACATATGTGAAACCTGCAAATACATCCTGTGCAAAGATCAAGTTGCTATACCGAATACACAAAAAGTATACACTATTCTGGACTACTATTTGTGTGCTTCAGCCAATGCGGTATGCATGATTACATTTACTAGGTGCTCTACAGGAGGCATATACATTGGTGAAACAGGACAAAAATTGTGCACCAGGATGAACCATTACAGACATAAAATCAACACCAAATTATGTGATACACCAGTGAGGCAACAGTTCTGTGGTCAAAATCACAGTCTTCAGGAAACGCAGGTCTTAATTCTAAAAGGGAACTTTAAAACTGCACAGGAAAGGAAGATTTATGAATTTAAATGTATGGAGTTATTTAACACATTAAGACAGGGCCTTCATTTAGGGTCAGGTTTCAGGTCACACTATGTGACCTGACTGAATCCAGACTCCTGGACTATTTAAAACCCACCCTAATTCATTGTATTATCTCTACAATTGATCTCTATCTGTAACTTCCTAATTTATTGCCCATGAATACCTTTCACTGATCTGACAGTATATTTGCTGTGCCTTTCTAGCTTTCATTTGTATTTTGCCTGACAAAGGGGCCTTGGTGCTCAGAAAGCTTGCAATATATTTTTATTGTTAGCCAATATAGGTATCACTTCTACAATACTTTTTGTATTTGTTATTTTTGCTACTGGCTAACACGGAACCACAGTTTTTGTTTTGTTTTTAGATGAACACATTAAATCTTAAATTATACAAAGAAATGTCACCATAGTCGCAGGGACTGTGGTTGATCATACTAAATAGCACTGGGAGCCATTTTTGGTGCCTTACTCATAAAATAAGGACTAAAATGCAACAAAACATTATCATGGGGATTATCATCAGTTTATTAGCAAATTAGCATGATATGGGCCAGATTCAGTTAAATGAGAAACAGATTTATCACGTGAAAACTCATGGATGGGATTCAGTTTGAGATTCAATTCAGAAAAACGTATCTCACAGTATATAACGTGAAAATTCAATGGAAAAAAACTGGAACTGAATTAAAAGGAACTGTTTTTTTTCTCCTCTAATTGAATCTCATCTGTAACTTTTCACATGATAAACCATGAGCAGGGCTGTGGAGGGTGAGTCATGGAGTTGGAAAATACAATATTATGATGATATCTGTGAAATAGGACATTGCATAAAGTACTTCTCTACTGCAAGAATAAAGCTGGTTTGTAACTGTTTCACTAGTGTGAAGTCCAGATAAAATATTATGCAACCTGACATTCATACATAATTTTAATCTGGAGTATACTGTACAAGCACTGAAAATAATTAAATCAGTTTTAAAAGCATCTATGAATGAGGATCTGGAAGAAGCAATTCTGTTTCTAAGAACAATACTTTAGTTAATTTTGAATTGGAGGGGTGATTCAAAGAATGGCTAATTCTAAGCAACTTTTAAATTGGTCTTCATTCATTTTTAAAATATTTTTTTAATTATTTATTTTCAGCTTTCACATGAGGGTCTCTGAACCCTTCTAAAAAATAAATGTTCTGTAAGGCTACAAACGTATTGTTATTGCTACTTTTTGTTACTTGTCTTTCTATTCAGGCCTCTCCTATTTATATTCCAGTCTCTTATTCATATCAGTGCATAGGGTCATTGGGACACTAACAACCAGAAATAGCTGAAAATGCAAACTGTAGAGTTGCTGAATAAAGAGAGCTGATTCCAGTAACACCAAAAAATGAAAGTGTTTTAAAGTAATTCATATATAATATACTGTTAGCATGCATTGGTAAGAACTGTGTGTTTGCTTCAAAAATACTTCTATAGTTTATATAAATAAGTTACATAGTTACTGTATAGTTGCTGTATAGCCATGGGGCCAGCCATTAAAGGGGAACTAAAATCTAAAATAGACTAATGCTAGAAATGCTGTATTTTGAATACTAAACAAAAATATGAACTTACTACACCACAAGCCTAATAAAACAAATGATTTTATCAAAGTTGGCCACAGGGGCTCACCATCTTGTAACTTTGTTAAACATCTTTGCAAGACCAAGACTATGCTCATGCTCAGTGTGGTTTGGGCTACTGCTTAGGGATCGTCATAAATTATCAAAACAGCACAAGTGAAGCCGATACAGCAAAACTGATAATCATAATATGCAGACTGCACTGGGTCCTGTGTTGTTATATAATCTAATGTGGAGTTTATAGTTTTTGTATTGTTTAATACAAACTTTCTCCAAATCTGCAGAACCAGTGGCTGCCACAAAATAATTCTTCAATTAGAATCACAGTTTATCTGTTTAAATCTAGCTCCATGATCTTTGTCACTGCCACTGGAGTTGGATACATTAAAGGGGATATAAAGGCAAAAATAAAATCCAATACGAATCTCTACACCGTCACCGACTGCTCTACAGGGAAATAAACACAGCTGCTTGAGTTCTGCATGGCTGGAAGTAAGGTGGCGGGTTGCCCCATGCTGTTCACGTATGATCATTTCCCAGCTATGGACCGTCTGAATTTGATATCCACAGCAGTCAGAGCAAGTAAAACGGAGTGGGAATTTCACTGCATACAGCTAGGTTTCTCATAAAAAGGGTAGACATTTTATAATAAAAGTATATTGGAGATAGTTTCTTTTTCTTTTTCATTACTGAAAGTAAAAATGGGATTTTATTTTTTTGCCATTACATCACCTTTAGCTAGAGAAAAGATGAAAAGGTTTAAAAGTCTCTCTGGCCCATTGTTTGTGGATCTTACCCCAATATGGCCACCTTGAGGTGGGCAATGTCGCTGATCCAAGGGCCAAGCGATCAGATCAAAACAACAAGGATATTAAAACCAAACACATATGTGTTCAGTTTTAAAGGGGTGAGGTGGCAAGCCTAGATACAGGCCATTCAGACAGCAGGAAATAAAATCACCCAGAGAGAGAAAATTGGTCCAGTAAAAAGAAATACACTGACTGATAATAAAAAACAACAATAAAAGTTCAACAATAAATCACTAGCAAATAGATCACTTAAAAACCTCTCACATTGGTTTTGTGGATAGCATTTATACAACATATAATTGAAGTAGAATTGAACAGGGTCAGCTTATCTGTTAAGCTAATGACTGTGTTCTCTACCAGTGGAAAAACATTAGCGTAGAAATCTCTGATACCACTGATTCTATCCAACATTTGTATACAGATATTGACATCAAAAACTGGGGCTGGTATAATTTTATTATATATTTTTTCACCCGAGGAAATGTTCAATTATGATATATTGTAATTTTTACCCAGTCTTAATATTATTGTCTTTGAACCAATATCACAGTATAAAAAAAGATTCTAAAATAGTGGATTTGATGCATCCCTATTTTCTTTAAATGTCTTTTTTAAATGCTAAGATTTTTTTTTTTTTTTCATTACAAAAACTGACCTTCCACTAGGGACCTATTTTATTACCAAAACCCACATGCAAAATTCTTCGTTAAGTCCACCCATTACCCAAAGCAAATTCACCATACAAGTAATAGTTTTAGCACCTCTAAGCAGGCAGATAGTTTAAGACACATAATAAACAGAAAACAAATTAAAAAGACAAGGGGGAAAATGTGTTTTGAGCTAATGCAGTTTTTCTTTTTTTTTTTTTGTATTTCAAAAAGATTTTATTCATAGAAAATAAACATGTTTACAGTAGACATGTGCTTAGGTGTCACTTCCAATTGTCACATATAGTTGTAAACATTTGCAAAATCAAGATCATGCAAAATAGAATAATCAGAGAACATTAGAATTAGACAGAGAAAAAGAAAGTGGGGTGTGAAAAGGGTGGGAAGGGGTAGGGGGGAGATGCTTGAAGGCAAGTATCCTGCAAATCTATGTTTAATGCAGTTTTTCATATACAGGCGTAATGTACGGGGGGGGGGAACTTTTCTTGCACTGGTCTCTTAGAATAACATACACATGCCTTGTCATCATTATAGGAAAATACTGACATCTAGTGGATAACAATGTATAGTACATTTGTTTGTGTATTTACAAGAGTTACATCCTTTAGTCAGACTTAAATAGCATTCATAGGGGCAGATTTATGGCGACATTTCACCAGAAATCCCATCCGCAGGGACATCACAAATTTACTAACAAGTGTAGGCAACAATTTGCTAGTGAACGGAACCGTCGTTAGCTTTAGTTCGCACTCTAGAGCCGGACGACTTTTCGCTCTGTCGAGCGGTCATTACTCTGCAAATTCAGCATAGTGCGAATTTTACTGAACGTTATCTTTTTCGCCAGAGTTGACTTCAGACCAGGCTAACTGCTAAAATAAAGCTGCATCTTCCTCAATCTTTGTCAGATACATCATACACTGTCTGCCGGAAATACATTAAAGTTGTAAAAATGCTGGGGACTTTTAGGTTGGGCTCATGTGTAGGGCATTAGAGGATCTCTTTTGTCTTTATTCAGGTTCCTTGGACATTTGTAATAGAAAGTGTCCACTTAAAGCCTTTGCACCAACATCTCTAATAAAGACATCCATATGACTTTAATATACCCGCCCTATTCGAATTGACCTAAGTGTAAGAGGACTAACGAATTTTTGTTAGGCAGAAGCAACCACTAGCGTAATTTTGCTTTAAAAAATGCTCACACTGCCGAAGTAAGGCTATTGAGAAGTTGCCAGCATTCGGCGCCCAGAATGCAACTTTGCATTTTAGTGAATTAGTGTAGAGGCAGGGCGAATTTACATAGCAGGTGCCCCTAGGCCAGCTGTCGTTTGTCATCCCAGCCGCCTCCCTTTTATTCAATCATATTTTCATCATCAGGACCAGTGCAATGGGGATTGGCTTACAGGAAATTTTAAAAACTATCGTATATCCTGCACCTCCCCAGTGTTTCTGAACCAATGTTTGTGTGGTTGGACAGCATGCCGCCCCTAAAATACTGCCGCCCTAGGCCTGGGCCGTGGTGGCCTCTCAAAGTGCTGTCATGGCAAACAAAGTTTGTGTCACTAATAGAATGGCAATGCTATACAGATGCAACAGTTACTACTTTATATATTTATAGAAATGCTGTTTGTATGGAAACCAAAATGAGTAATCTGTGTAAAATGTTTTTTTCTTGCCCCCCTGGAATATTTTCTCTGGATGTCCATGCCAGGGTCCCCAAACTTTGCAGCATTAGAGAGTTATGCTGAACAGTCTGCTGCTTGCCTGGTGCTAGGGTTCGGCATGTGGTGGAACGAGTGGACAGATTATTGGAAGGGGCTGGGGAAGACCCAGCGGTCTTGGTACACAAAGGTACCAATGACAAACTAAGAGGAGATGGTGAAGTCCTCAAGAATGATTTAAAAAAACTAGGTGTAAAGTTGAGGGCGAGGACTTCCAAGGTAATTTTCTCAGAAATATTACCTGTGCCACAAGCAACGTTAAGAAGACATCGGGAGTTTAGGGAGATTAATGCATGGCTGAGAGATAGGCGTAGAGAGGAGGGCTTTGGGCTTTTGGAGAACTGGGCTGATTTCTCTTTTCTTTTAAAATTCTTTTTATTGAGTTTTTCATTAAAATACATTGATTTGACTATATGTTAATCATACAATGTTTCAACAAAAAGAAGGGCTGATTTCTCAATTGGCTTCAGGCTCTTTGCTAGGGATAGGCTGAACCTCAATGATGATGGTGCAACTGTTTTAGGGGAGAAGATGGCTAGAGGATTGGAGGGGATTTTAAACTAGGTGTGGTGGGGAGGGTTTAGTAAAGGATTCTGTGGAAGATAGGTTAGTTGAGGTAGTGGAGTTTATGTAGAAGAACGGAGCACCATAGAGCCAGGATAAAGAGTTAAAAATATTCAATATTTATTGTACATCCATTAAAAATCACAGCAGCATATCTCCCAAGAGGGCTGCCCAATGTTGCTATAACATTTATTGTGGCAATAGTACTGGATACATAAGGTCTGTGGTAAATTGATATATTTTAAGTTACTTGGATCTATCAAGATAATTTGGAAGTGTATTTATTTAATCCGTATGTTCCTAAATATTTTTGCGATACCACCTAGTGGGGCTGTGACGTATATTCACCTCTGAAGTTTTAATTGGTGGGAGTGTGTGTTCACTTAATGGAGATTTGATAAGGGGGAGGTGGGGTCACACACTCTTAATTAGGATGGGAGCTGGGTCCTTGATTAAGTGGCAAGGAGCCACGAAACGCGTTAAGCGGGTAGCCCTCTTGGGAGATATGCTGCTGTGATTTTTAATGGATGTATAATAAATTTTGAATATTTTTAACTCTTTATCCTGGCTCTACGGTGCCCCGTTCTTCTACATAAACTCTGTCTTGGATTTACAGTTTGGCATAGCGGTCTGACGTGCAGCACACTCAAGCTTGTGATCTGGTAAGTGCTCCCACTACCTCACTAATTGCTAGTTGAGGTAGTGGGCAAAGCAAGGGAAAATGGAGGAGGAGATTTGGTTGGGGTACTGTTAAGGATACGGAGGACCACATGTCATATGTTCAATATGGTACCAGTATTAAATGTACATTTAGGTCCATAAATATTTGGACAGAGACAGCTTTTTTTCTAATTTTGGTTCTGTACATTACCACAGTGAATTTTATATGAAACCACTCAGATGCAGTCGAACTGCAGACTTTCAGCTTTAATTCAGTGTGTTGAACAAAAAGATAAAAATGTGAGGAAATAAATCCTTTTTTTACACAATCACTTCATTCCAGGGGCTCAAAAGTAATTGGACAAATAAAAATTTTTAAATAAAATGTTAATTTCTAATATGAATATTGAAAACCCTTTGCTGGCAATGAAAGTCTGAAGTCTTGAACTCATGGACATCACCAGATTCTGTGTTTCCTCCTTTTTTTTCCCCCCTCTGTTTAATGCTCTGCCAGGCCTTTACTGCAGCAGCTTTTAGTTGCTGTTTGTGTGGGCCTTTCTGTCCAAAGTTTAGTCTTCGACAAGTGAAATGCATGCTCAATTTGGTTCAGATCAGGTGACTGACTTGGCCATTCAAGAATAATCCACTTCTTTGCTTTAATAAACTCTTGGGTTGCTTTAGCTGCATGTTTTGGGTCATTGGTTATCTGTATTATGAAACGCCTCCCAATCAATTTGACTGCATTTAGCTGGATTTGAGTATGTCTCCGAACACCTCAGAATTCATTCGGCTGCTTCTGTCCTTTAGACACAGATCAACAAGCAGACAGCACCACACATAGGTATTTTCTTAAAAGGCCTTTAATGCAAAAAGGCTTTTCTTTGAAAAAAAAGCCCTTTTGCAATAAAGGCCTTTTAAGAAAATACCTACGTGTGGTGCTATCTGCTTGCTGATCGTGTCTACAGAACAGGTGGAAGTGGCCACCAAAGATTTGCACCTTTGTCCATTATACCCTATGGGTTGACTTCTAATATTCACTGCTTCTGTCCTGTGTCACATCATCGATAAACACTAGTGTCCCAGTACCACTGGCAGTCATGCACGCCCAAGCCATCACACTGCCTCTGCCATGTTTTATAGATGATGTGGTATGCTTTGGATCATGAGCTGTTCCACACCTTCTCCATACTTTTTTCTTGCCATCATTCTGGTAGTGTTGATCTTGGTTTCATCTGTCCAAGGAAAGTTTTTCCAGAACTGTGCTGGCTTTTTTAGATGATTTTTTAGCAAAGTCCAATCTAGCCTTTCTATTCTTGAGGCTTATGAGTGGCTTGCACCTTGCAGTGCACCCTCTGTATTTACTTTCATGCAGTCTTCTCTTTATGGTAGACTGGGATATCGATATGTCTACCTCCTGGAGAGTGTTGTTCACTTGTTTGGCTGTTGTGAAGGGGTTTCTCTTCACCATGGAAATGATTCTGAGATCATCCACCACTGTTGTCTTCCGTGGACGTCCAGGTCTTTTTGCATTGCACCAGTTCACCAGTGCTTTCTTTCTTTCTCAGGATGTACCAAACTGTAGATTTTGCCACTCCTAATATTGTAGCTATCTCTCGGATGGCTTTTTTCTGTTTTTGCAGCTTAAGGATGGCTTGTTTTACCTGCATGGAGGGCTCCTTTGACCACATGTTGTCTGTTCACAGCAAAATCTTCCACATACAAGCACCCCCCCCAATCAACTCCAGGGCTTTTATCTGCTTCATTGATAATGACATAATGAAAGAATTGCCCACATCTGCCCATGAAATAGCCTTTGAGACAATTGTCCAATTACTTTTGAGCCCCTGATATGAAGTGATTGTGTTAAAAAAAAAAAAAAAAAAAAAAAAGCTTTAGTTCCTCTGCAATCTTTTTTGTTCAGACCACTGAATTAAAGTTAAAATTTGGCAGTTCAAATGCATCTGAGTTGTTTCATTTAAAATTCATTGTGGTAATGTACAGAACCAAAATTAGAAAAAAAGTTGTCTCTACCCAAATATTTATGGACCTAACTGTATGTTTGCAAATGCAAGGAGTCTGACTGGTAAAATGGGAGAACTGGAGGTGAAAAATATGATATGATTGGTGTGGCCGAAACATGGCTGAATGAGTTGCATGACTGGGCAGTTAATATTAGCGGCTATACTTTGTTTCAGAGGGACAGTGGCAATAGAAAAAGAGGAGGGGTATGTCTGTTTGTTTGGAAGGATTTAAAAGCTAATTTAAAGGAGGAGGTGATGATAGAAAATGTTTTGAGTAAAGACTCCAGCAAATGAATTGTAGGAGTATGCTATAGACCCCCTAATGTTTATGAGGAGGAGACTAAGCTCCTGATGCAAATAGAAAAGGCTGCTAGTTTGGGAAAATTAATGATAATGGGGGATTTTTTTTTAATTACCCAGATATTGACTGGAGCAAGAGCACTGCCAGGTCAGTTAATGGGAACACATTTATAAACTTTTTGCATGGCATTTTTATGCAGAGTTGCCATGAGAAATCACGGGGCCACGTCCAAAAAAAAACTTCTGGACCCCGCCCACTGCACTACAAGCTCCACCCACAAGCCCATCCACACCACAATAAAAAGGCAACAAAGACATGAGCAAAAAAACAGAAAATAGTTTTGGCCAAAGGATTATTAACCACCATTTCAAGGTAGACTCTTTAAGCAGGTACCTACACTAATCTAAATTGCACTGAGCTTTAGGGTCTTTTTGGGATCTCCTAAAGTTACCTCATTTAATAAGATGTTGTCTAGAATTTTTGCAAAAGAGAGGTGCAATACAGATAGATATACAGGAAATATCATTAAAAAAAGGGGCAGACCGATTTTTTACTATCCTGAATAATCAGGGATCTGATGTCATGATTAACCAATGCATAGCCTTCCCTGATCTCTTCATAGAGAAGTTGACAATGGCAGAACGGAAGTTGTGTATTGTGTCCTGGACTCTTTTAAAACAACCATATTTACTAAAGTGCTACATAAAGTGAGGTTTAGCATTAATGTCTACAAAGAATTTCTTAGCTTTATGTCCAGCCCTTATTTCATGGATGAAATTTGACAAAAACATGTAGGAGGATGTAGCATAAGGGCAGATTTGCAGGCTAGGTCAGCTAGCACAGCTGTGGTGAAACCTTCTTGGCTGGTCACACGTTTAAAGATTTGGCCAATAAATAGAGCTGCTCTCTAGAGCTAATTAGGAAGTAATAAGAGTTACAAGCAGGTCTAGACTGGGAGTCAAAAATTACCTGCCATTTCAGGTATACAGAGGTCCAAACAGCCCTCACATGCCCAGTCAATAGTGACTGTCTATGGCATCTTATAGCAGTCCCGTTGTCATCTGCCAGAATCCACAAATTGCCAGTTTGGAATTATTTCATGGCAAGAATTTATCTAGGCCTTCTTGATCCACACTGACTAATAGGGGTGGAGCCAATAGCCTTTGAAACTTTGAAGTGTAAAGTTGAAAGAAATGGAGCCATTATATTTGTTGGTTAGGCCTGGTAACCCAAATGGCAGCTGAGGTGGGTAAATGTAACGTGCAATTAATTTCAGCATATCAGGAAAATATGCAAAAAATGCATATGTACATTAAATCATCTTCCTTTATCAGTGTGCTGCCCCAGCAGTTAAAGTTATCAGGGTTAGAATATATATATGTTTAATTGCTTATGTTTATATGCATACCCATTGTTATGCTGCCACCTAGTGACCAAAGCTATTCAGCAGGCTCTGTATTTCCTTGTTTGTAAACCCTCCTCCTATTCCTTCCTTATGTGTGACGTCAGTTCCTCCCATAATGCTCTTGTGTTCCTAAGGGTTAGGAAGGAAATATTCTTTTTGACCTGCAGCACTTATTCATCCACTGCTACGTTTGTCTATCCACCTCAAATAAAGCAGCTTTGTGGACTAGAGTCTAACATCACTCTTTTTCCTCAGAACAGAGAAAAATGTTCCTCCTTATGTTTAGAATATAAAGGAGATTGCACCTTTTTTTTTATGATATTTGGAAGGAAACTGAGGTGGAAGCTCCACGGAGTTTGTAGCAGAATAAGAAACTGCATCCTCCATGAACGCTGAGGTAAAAAATCGAAATTCCCCATTCAGCTAATCCCCTTCCTGTGACGTAACACTGCTCCACACTGTCCAATCAGCATTGAGCAGACATGGCTAAAACGCGGAAAGTGCCGGCCCGAATACTCCGTTTTTGGAAAGGCATACTGCTGGCTTGAGAGATAATCGCACTATACTGCAAGAAGTATAATCACCCATATGACATGAGCCCATTAACCGGAGGTCAGGTCCCGCAGCTGGAGTCACGATCAGGAGTCGGGAATGGACTTCACGTACAGTGGGGAGGTAAAGTTGTGTGTCCCCCGATATGCACTGTGAATAACGGGAAGAACAAGATCCTGGGTATGGATACTAACTGGCCTTATATATCGATTGTATGCAGGCAAACAACATGTGGGACATTTAAGCACTGGGACATGCTTTTGAACATTTTTTGAACATTCTTTTTGAGTATTTTTTGAGCTTTGTTTCGGGTATTTTTGAGCAACTTTGGATGGTTTATTAAATGTTTGGGTATGAGTAGAATACACTTAGATAATATATTCCAATATTGATTGGATGGTGACATGGAACAAGATGGAGATTATTAATTAATATAAATATAGTGTAGGTACATTCATGGGGATAACAAGGGTGCATGTATCAGTATATGGTGGCCACCTAGACTGATTTTGTATTTTTGGTCGATATGGTACACAAGATAATGATATATACAGACAGGGGTTTAATGAGGATAGAGGTCCCCACTTTGGTTTTTAATATATATATATATGTTTGGGTTTGTAAGCTCCCTATTTATTTGCTTAATCATTTTATATTTTTTACTGGTTGGTAATTTTGTGTTCACTGACACTAGAATTTGTGGAGCTAGGCAAACTAAGTTTACAATAGGTAGGTCATTAAGCAGTAGGAGTAGGAGCCATGACTCGTTTCCCAGGGAGAGATTAATTAGAGGATCAGGTCGCTGATAAAACACACTGGAACAGTTTAGGGGGAGTATAGATTGAATATGCCACTGCACCATAACAGTACAGCTTGCCACACCACAGGAAGCACGGTGATTAGTACCAAAATTGTTTGTTTTTAGTGATGGGCGAATTTGCGCCGTTTTGCTTCGCCGAAACGGCGAAAAATTCGCGAAACGGCGCCCGTTTTTGACGCCGGCATCCATTTTTCGGGAAAAATTTTTTTTGACGCCGGCGATTTTTTTCCGCGAATTTTCGCGGGCGTTTCGTGAATTTATTCGCTGGCGGCGAATCGCGCAAATTCGCCGCGAATTCACGCCTGGCGAATAAATTCGCCCCTCACTATTTGTTTTAGAGGTATGAAAAGAAGTAATATGGAGCGTTAAACCAAACAATGAAGAAATAATTAATAAGAAATAATAAAGTAGTTGTGACACACCACATATATTAGGGTGATTAGCATTACATTTACTGAAATATGGAAGTAATTAATATTGAGTGGTATAAAACAATACATGTAAGGACCTGAAGGGGTTACGCTGTCTAATCTGTACTAGAAGAGGATTTATACATTTTTAGTAGCCTTTTAATGACTGATACTTTTAGAATTCTAAAGTTCTTAGATATTGACACATGAGTGATAGTTTGTATCTAGTTAGTTACAACTTTGATTGTTATACAGTGTCTTGTTTTTAATATTTCGGTGTAATTATGTTATTTTATGTAGTTTTAATGGGTATGTGTTACATTAGTGAATATACAGCGATATTTGATGACTATGCTAATACGTCACAGTAATTGCTGCTGTTTTCCCGCGAAAATGCAGATTTAAGGCATGATTACTGTTATTTTGGTACTTTGAGAAAGGCCTAGGGTTGGGCCGAAACGTCAGATTGAAGTTCTGAAAATTTAAAATAATTTTATTTCATAAGTCCTGTATATTATTTTCAGATATACATGGAGCAATTTTGATGTTTCTGCACCCAGGCCCATTTAATGACTCTATCGAGAGTGCCGATAGCCATAAGATCCCGAATCCAACAAGGAGGAGGAGAAGAAGCCACACACTGTCAGTGAATAGCCAGGGAGGAGAAATCGAGCGCCGCAGGAGTAGCAGCATTCTATTCCCTTATTATAAATCCCAGTTGAGCTGCACAGGGATTGGATAGCTGAGGTTTGAACCTCCCCTTCCAGCTCACCCCATCCTTATGCAGCTTTTCTGGGACTTAAACATCTGTAACCAATAAGGGAAGATAATGCTGCTATTGTACAGAAGATGCAGCAACCCTCGCTCTCGCCCTCCCTCACAAACAGCAGGGGAGGGGGCCCGGCTAAGGATGTACAGTATGGCCAGGCCCCCCCTTAAAAACTAAAATCCTCTGGGCCCGGGACAATGCTCCCGCCTGTCCCCCCTTGGTGGTGGCCCTGATTTTATGGCACAAGTTGTTGAGGAGTAGTGATGGGCGAATTTATTCGCCAGGCGCGAATTCGCGGTGAATTTGCGCGATTCACGGCAGGCGAATAAATTCGCCAAACGGGCGCGAAAATTCGCGTCAAAAACGGGCGCCGGCGTCAAAAACGAGACGCCAGCGCCGTTTCGCGAATTTTTCGCCGTTTCGCGAATTTCGCGCGAAATTCGCCCATCACTATTGAGGAGCCAACCAGAAAAATTGCTATCCTGGATCTAGTGATCTCTAATGACCCAGAACATATCGCAAATGTTCAAGTAATTGAACTCCTGGGTAAAAGTGATCATAATGTAATTGTCACGGCCGGCACCCAATACCAGAACAAATGCCAAGTACCCTGGTCTCGGCTCGGCTTCACCAGTAGTGTGACCACCATTGGGCTTCGGGAGGAGCCCTCAGCTTACTTGGGTGCCACCTGGACTTAACGAGGGGTACAAGGTGAGATGTTCTGGCTGGCAAAGGGGCACGGCTGGTAGCAGAGTCTTTTGGGCTGAGGGTCACGGTACAAAACAGGAAACAGAATCGTAGTCACTACAGGCCGGGTCGAGGCAGGCAGAAGTCAATCGTAATCAGGCAGGCCAAGGTCAAAACTGGGTAATCAATCAGACAGGAGGGTTCAGCAGAAGGATAGTCGATATTCAGGCAAGGGTCAGATATAGAAGTCTGGATAATCGTAAGCCAGGCAGGGGTCAAAACCAGAATCAGAACAGCAACAAAGCACCAGGAAACAAGATCCTATCACGGGCACGGTCTCACAGCCCTAATGAGCCTTTTAAACTATTCAAATTTGGCGCCATTGCGCGCTGGCGTCATCACGGTAGCGCGCCTTTAAATGATGTAGAGGCGCGCGCGTCCTTAGGCCTCCAAGATGGCGCTGGACACGGAGCGGTGGGCGTCCCCGCCGCACCACTGGACCACCAGAGCGAGTAATATTCACTACATTTACCCCCCTATAGGGGGGGCCACTGGACCCCCAGGTCTCCCAGGAAATTTTTGATGAAACTGTCTCCTGAGACGGTCAGCCCTGATGTCACTAACTGAGACCCAAGAGTTCTCCTTAGGGCCATAGCCCTTCCATTTAACTAGATACTGGAGCTTACCACGCACCAGGCGAGAATCGAGGAGCTCTTGGATCTCAAATTCAGACTGACCTTCAACCAACACTGTGGGAGGAACTGGTAGCTGACGGACCTGTGAAGCTGGTTTTAGGAGAGACACGTGAAAAGAGTTAGAAATCTTAAAAATGTCTGGTAATTCAAGACAAACAGAGGAATGATTAATTATTTCTGAGATGGGATAGGGACCAATAAACTTAGGACCCAACTTGAGAGAGGGGACGTTGAGTTTGATGTTTTTAGTAGACAACCAAACAGAGTCACCAACCTTATACTTGGGTGCCTCCCTACGGGATCTATCAGCTGCCTTTTTCTGAGCGGCTGTAGCTGCGGAAAGAGAGTCATGCACCTGAGACCAAATTTTCGCAAACTGTTGGACAGAGGAATTAATAGAGGGTACGGGAGACAAAGAACCAGAAAATGAAAATGCTGTGGGGTGTAAACCATGGACAATAAATAAAGGAGATTCCCCAGTGGAGGAATTAGTAGCATTATTGTAGGCAAATTCTGCCCAGGGTAACAGTTCAGCCCATGAGGATTGGTTGTCAGATACATAACACCTCAGATACTTTTCAAGGGATTGATTAACCCTTTCAGTTTGACCATTGGTTTGGGGGTGATAAGCGGTAGAAAATGACAACTCAATCCCAACCAAAGAGCAGAAGGCTCGCCAAAACTTTGAAACAAATCGAACCCTTCTGTCAGAAACAATATTGACCGGAAACCCATGTAACTTAAAGATGTGGGAAATTAATAATTCAGCCAAGGTTTTGGCAGAAGGGAGGTGTGGAAGGGAAATAAAATGGCCCATTTTGGTAAACCTATCCACCACCACCCAAATCACAGTTTTCCCCTGAGAAGGGGGTAGATCAACAATAAAATCCATCGAAAGATGGGACCAAGGTTTGTCAGGAATGGGAAGTGGCCTTAACAATCCCTGTGACTAATTCCTGGAGGATTTAGACCATTGACAAACGGGACAGGAATTAACAAAAGCTTTAGCATCTTGCTTATAGGAAGGCCACCACACATTGCAGGATAAAAGGGACACTGTCTTAGTGACAAGAGGGGGGTTGTGGGTGCACTCCTAAGGCCATATAAAAATATATATAAATACAATAATCCCCTGTCTAAAAAAAAGAAAAACAGGGTTTTTTGTTACAAAGTTATGATCATAAAATTGGTAAGCCGCCATACCACGTCAAGGTAAACCCCATACGGCGGTCCCTAACCTGTTTACCTGTGATCAAAATTTAAAACCTTGGTTTCAATCTGGACTAGATCCTCCCCCACCACCTGCATATGCGGCTTTTGTAGGGACCGCCGTATGGGGTTTACCTTGACGTGGTATGGCGGCTTACCAATTTTATGGTAAAACAGGGGATTATTGTATTTATATATATTTTTATATGGCCTTAGGAGTGCACCCACAACCCCCCTCTTGTACCTGAAATGTAGCCGGAAGCTGTGGCTAAGCTTCATGTGGTTAGTGCACCCTCATACCCACCCCTTTAAATTAACGGTGGCCCTATGTCCTTGTTGTTTTTTATGAATCCTTGGTTTGGGCAATTTCTCTCCCTCAAAAGCCACAAATGCTAGCGGCTGGGGAGGCTTTGGCCTTTTTATTACCAACGCCTGTGAGACACCCATTATATCTGCTGCACTTATCACTAGGTAACACTTGCACAGACCCACATCCATTACACCTATTACATTCCACATTTAGCTTTTCCTTTTTCATCTCCCTCTAAATCTATACTCACACCTGTACTTATACTTATACTCACACACATACACACACAAGTGTGCACTTATATATACAACTTTACTTTTCCTTCATTATAGTCTCTTCACAATCACTTTTTTTTTTTTTTTTTTAAATGGGCGTTGGTCTGGGCAGTCTCCCCTACAAAAGCCGCATATGCAGGTGGTAGGGGAGGATCTAGTCCAGATTGAAACCAAGGTTTTAAATTTTGATCACAGGTAAACAGGTTAGGGACCGCCGTATGGGGTTTACCTTGACGTGGTATGGCGGCTTACCAATTTTATGATCATAACTTTGTAACAAAAAACCCTGTTTTTCTTTTTTTAAGACAGGGGATTATTGTATTTATATATATTTTTATATGGCCTTAGGAGTGCACCCACAACCCCCCTCTTGTACACTGTCTTAGTGATACCAAGATGTCCCACCATTTTGGAATTGTGGACTTCACCCAAAACCTGTTCCCTAAGATCCTCAGGAACAAATAGTCTCCCAGAGGGAGCTTCAACTGGGGCAGAAGATTGAGTATGAGATAACAAAGTAGTAAGGTCAGATCCCAAAGCTGCCACAATTAATTCACTTGGGATGATGGAAATGCACTCACTAGATTCGGCGGGGTTGGATTCGAAACTTCTAGAGAGTGCATCTGCCTTACTGTTTTTAGAGCCTGGCCTAAAAGTAAGAGCGAAATTAAACCTGGTAAAAAACAGTGCCCATCTAGCCTGCCTAGGATTCAGCCGTTTGGCTGACTCTATATACAAAAGATTTTTATGGTCAGTAAAGACCGTAATTAAGTGCTTAGCGCCCTCCAACAGATGCCGCCATTCCTCAAAGGCCCATTTGATAGCCAACAATTCTCTATTTCCGATGTCATAGTTAGCCTCAGCAGGCGAGAATTTTTTTGAGAAAAATGCACAGGGGTGCACTTTGTTGGTTACTGGATGCCTTTGAGAAAGAACTGCCCCAGCCCCAACTTCAGAGGCATCAACCTCAACAATGAAAGGAAGTGCAGTGTCAGGGTGTCGAAGAATGGGGGCAGAACTGAACTCTTTCTTGAGAGATTCAAAAGCTTGGATAGCTTGGGGGGACCATATGCTTGGATCAGTACCTTCCTTAGTCAAAACGGTAATAGGGGCCACTATCAGGGAGAAGTTTTTAATGAACTGACGATAGTAATTGGCGAAACCTAAGAACCTTTGTGTTGCACGTAAGGAGAGAGGTTGGGCCCAATCCAGTACAGCTTTTACTTTCCCTGGATCCATCTCTAGACCCTTACTGGAAATATTGAAACCCAAGAATTGAACAAAAGAAACCTCAAAGGTACACTTTTCAAGTTTCGCATAAAGATTATTCTCTCTTAACCTTCATAAAACTTCACAAACATGTCTTTGATGTTCACACAGGTTTGAGGAAAAAATTAAAATATCGTCAAGATAGACCACTATGAATATCCCCAGCAGGTCCCTGAAGATGTCATTAACAAATTCTTGGAACACTGCGGGAGCATTACAGAGACCAAAGGGCATTACTAGATATTCGTAGTGGCCGTCCCTGGTGTTAAAGGCTGTTTTCCACTCGTCCCCTTCCCTGATTCGGATGAGGTTATAAGCACCTCTAAGATCAAGCGTAGAATAGATCTTGGCATCTTTAACCTGGTCAAATAATTCAGAGATCAAGGGAAGGGGTTAGCGATTCTTTATGGTGATCTTATTAAGACCCCTGTAATCTATACAGGGGCGAAGACCACCATCTTTTTTTCCAACAAAAAAGAAGCCCTCCCCTGCTGGGGAACTAGAAGGTCTAATAAAACCTCTTTCAAGGTTTTCCTTGATATACTCTTTCATTGCCTGGGCTTCCGGCAAGGAAAGAGGAAAAGTTCTACCATGAGGGGGAGTAAACCCGGGAATTAAATCGATTGGGCAGTCAGACTGCCTGTGTGGGGGTAAAGTCTCAGCGGCTTTTTTGGAAAACACATCTTCAAATTTTGCATATGCCACAGGTAAACCCTCAAAAGAGGTAGTCGCCACCAAAGAAGGAATACAGGTACCCCCACACTTTGAACCCCATTCAACAATCTCCCAAGATACCCAATTAATAAGAGGATTGTGATTCTGGAGCCAGGGTAGCCCCAAAATAAGAGGAGAAGAAGCACACTCTATAATGTAAAGGGCTAGCTCTTCACTGTGGAGATTGTTTACACACATAGATATGATAGCAGTTTTCTTAGAAACCAACCCTGACCCCAAGGGTCTTTTGTCCACCGCTAATATACTTATGGGAGGGTTTAGAGAGGTCAGAGGAACACAAAATCTGGCCGCGAAGCAATGGCCGCGGCATCCAAAAAATTCCCCTCTTCCCCCGAATCCACAAAAGCGGACACCCTGACAGAACCCGTAGGCCAGGTAAGTTTAATAGGTATCAAAATCCTAGAGGAATACTGGGGAGAGGAAACTTCTTTACCCAAATGGAGTTCCCCTTCACCATTAAGGCTTGGAAGTTTCCCGGCCTCTTAGGACATTGATTCAGGAAATGACCCTTCTCCCCACAGTATATGCATAAAACTTGGGACCGCCTGCGGGCCTTTTCCTCAGGAGTCAGATGGAATATACCCAATTGCATGGGTTCCTCCTGAGGTAGAGGCACAGATGGATTAGGGGATTTAACATTGGTCGCCACATTTGGAAAGTTTGACTTAGTGTTGGTATACCCAGACTGAAAGGAAGAACCTTTCTCACCCCTTCTCTCCCTGGGGCAAATTCACTAAGCGCCGAAGAGCCGAACGCTAGCGTTACTTCGCTAGCGTTTGGCATTTTCGTTACTGCGCAAATTCACTAACGAACGCTGGCGTAGATTCGCTAGTGTTACTTCGCACCCTTACGCCTGGCGAATTATCGCTACGGGTGTAACTACGCAAATTCACTAACGCGCGCAGTGTACTGAACGCTACCTTTTACGCTAGACTTCCTTCGCTACCTCAGACCAGGTGAAGCGCAATAGAGTACATAGGGATTGCTTCAAAAAAAGTCAAAATTTTTTCTAAGTCCTAAAAAACGCTGGCGTGTTTTCTACATTATGGGTGATAGGCTGAAAAAGATCGCAAATTTTTTTGGGGCTCCCCTCCTTCCCCCCTACATTTCCTGACTCATGGCAACTTGCCTATACAGTGGGCACATGTGTAGGGCAAAATAAAAATTTTATTTGATGTTTTGAAAGTTTTCTAGGCATTTGTAGTGCTGATACGTATTCCTCCATTGAAATTTGAATTTGGCACCGTATGCAAATTAACCATCGCTAGCGTAACTTCGCTTCGCTTAGCGAATCAACGCTAGTGCAACTTCGCAACCTTACGCTACCCCTGAGCGCAACTTCGGATTTTAGTGAATTTGCGAAGCGCTGGCGAAACTACGCCTGGTGAAGTGTGGCGAAGTGCGGCGAAGTTACGCCTGGCGCAACTAAGAATCTTAGTGAATTTGCCCCCCTCTGTCTTCTATCCACCTGGATGGCAAGAGATATGAGATCATCCAGGTTGGAAGATAGAGCATAGTTAACTAGGCTATCCTTAACAGCATCAGAAAGCCCAATACGGAACTGGCTTCGAAGAGCCATGTCATTCCACCCAGTTTCAACTACCCACCGGAGGAACTCGTGCAATATACCTCCGCATCCTGTTTTCCCTGGCGTAATTTACAAATCGCGGAGTCGGCAGAAGACGCACGATCCAGGTCATCGTATAGAATTGCCATAGTGTTAAAGAAGCAATCAAGGGAAAAGCGGGCAGGATCAGTGGAGGGTAATCTGAGAGCCCAAATTTGAGGGTCACCCTGAAGCAGGGTCATAACAAACCTTACTTTCTCCTCACCAGATGCAAATGAATGAGGAAAGAAACTAAGGTATAATTTACAGGCCTCCTTAAACACAAAAAACTTGGTTCTGTCCCCACTGAATTTTTCAGGGAACACAATTTTGGGTTCATGGGTTTTAGAGGTGTTACCCATCATAGCAGAAGAACCCACAGGAGGAGAAGCAACTGGACCAGGCAAAGGCTGCAGAGACTCCAGCCGGCGAGTCAGATTGTGGAAGCCTTGCATGAGATAGTCTTGCTTCCGCTCGTGGTCCTCCACGAGCACTTCTGTAGTGGAGGGAGCAGCAGCAGTGGCGTGACCTTCGTCTTCCATGGCCCGTGATAATGTCACGGCCGGCACCCAATACCAGAACAAATGCCAAGTACCCTGGTCTCGGCTCGGCTTCACCAGTAGTGTGACCACCGTTGGGCTTCGGGAGGAGCCCTCAGCTTACTTGGGTGCCACCTGGACTTAACGAGGGGTACAAGGCGAGATGTTCTGGCTGGCAAAGGGGCACGGCTGGTAGCAGAGTCTTTTGGCCCGAGGGTCACGGTACAAAACAGGAAACAGAATCGTAGTCAGTACAGGCCGGGTCGAGGCAGGCAGAAGTCAATCGTAATCAGGCAGGCCAAGGTCAAAACCGGGTAATCAATCAGACAGGAGGGTTCAGCAGAAGGAAAGTCGATATTCAGGTAAGGGTTAGATATAGAAGTCAGGATAATCGTAAGCCAGGCAGGGGTCAAAACCAGAATCAGAAACAGAACAGCAACAAAGCACCAGGAAACAAGATCCTATCACGGGCACGGTCTCATAGCCCTAATGAGCCTTTTAAACGATTCAAATTTGGCGCCATTGCGCGCTGGCGTCATCACGCCAGCGCGCCTGCACCTTTAAATGACGTAGAGGCGCGCGCGTCCATAGGCCTCCAAAATGGCTCCGGACACGGAGCGTCCCCACCGCACCACTGGACCACCAGGGCAAGTAATATTCAGTACAGTAATATTATTTAATGTCTGGTGTAAAAAAAAATATACACTGGGACAGCAAAAACCATGAATTTCAGAAAAGCTCATTTTAGTGCCTTGAGGGCTGCCCTTCAGAGCTTAGATTTGGGCATTATGTTTAAAGACACAGTAGAGAAATGTTTGTCATTTTAAATGATATTAAATTGTTACTGTTCTCAATTTATTCCCTTAAGGAGTAAATGTAGAAACATTAAGAATTAACCTATATGGCTTAATATAGAAGTAAAGAAGTTAATAGGAAAGAAGAGAAAGGCATTTAATTAATCAATAAAATTACAAGTGTGTGGTGACAGAAGCTGCATTTAATACAAACACTATTATAAATGTTGTAAACAGCAATCCAGAAGGCAAATATAGGAAATGAGGTATATTAATAGTAAAAAGATGCTCCTTTAAATAATGGTACCAGCATGGTTGTAACAGATACAAAAAAGGCACATGTGCTAAATCACTTCTTTTCTTCAGTGTATACAATAGAAGAGCTCACTTCATAGCTGCACTGATGACCCAGCTCTATCTAGTCAGTGGCTTACTCAGGATATGATTAATAAAACTTTATTAAAAATGAATGCTAACACAGTGCCAGGGCATACACTCCTGGGTTTTAAGAGAGCTTAGTTCAGTTTTAGACTGGCCCCTCAGGCCCAGATTTGTGGAGAGGCCATCAAGGCCCGCGCCTAGGGTGGCAGGGTTTTAGGGGGCGGCATGCTGCCCAACCACACCCACATTTATTCAGAAAAACTGGGGATGCTCAGAGATACTATAGTTTTTTTTTAAATGACCCCATTGCTCTGGTCCCGATGATGAAAATTTGAGCGAATAAAAGGGAGGGCATGGGGGTGACAAACGACAGCAGGCCTAGGGGTGCCCGCTATGTAAATCTGGCCCTGTGGCCCCTATTACTGATTTTCTCAGATTCTATTTCATCTAGTATTGTACCTATGGTTTGGAGGAAAGCTGATGTCATTCCAATATTTAAAAAGGGATTAAGATCTCATCTTGGCAATTATAGGCCAGTATATTCAACATCTGTGGTGGGCAAATTATTTGAAGGCTTGTTAAGGGATCACATTCAAAAAAGTTTCCTACTGAATGGCATTTTGAACAGCAATCAGCATGGCTTTATGAAGGATAGTTCATGTCAGACAAATCTGACAAATTTTATTTAACATTAATGAGGGGAGGGTATTATAAGTAATGTATCAGTGTTTACAGATGACACAAACCTATCCAGCCCAATTAAATCCATCCAGGATGTGGCATCCTTGCAATAGGATCTTGACAAATTGGCAATCTGGGCAGCTAAGTGGCAAATGAGATTCAATGTTGATAAATGTAAAGTAATGCACCTGGGATGTAAAAATATCCAATCCCTTAATACCCTTTATGGGACCGCACTAGGCAAATCCATAACGGAAAAGGACCTTGGAGTCTTTGTAGATAATAAACCTGGCTGTAGCAAGCAATATCAGTCAGCAGCATCAAGGGCAAATAAGGTATTGAGCTGTATTAAAAGGGGTATTGATTCATGGGAGGAGGGGGTCATTCTTCCACTGTATAGAGCATTGGTAAGGCCCAATCTAGAATATGCTTTACAGTTTTGGTCCCCAGTGCTCAAACAGGATATTATTGAATAAGAGAGAGTATAGAGAAGGGCAACTAAGCTGGTAAAAGGTATGGAAAATCTTAGATATAAGGAAAGACTGGCCTAATTCGGGTTGTTCACGCTGAAGAAGAGGAACAGTTCAGTGTAAAAATTAAAACTGGCTAAATAGATAGTATGTGCAAAATAAAAAAATGCTTCTAATATAGATAGGCAAACATGTAATGTATAAAGGCTGGAGTGACTGGTTGTCTAATATAATAGCCATCATCCAACTTTCTGCTTTTCAGCTCACTAACTCTGAGTTAGTCAGCGACTTGAAGGCGGGCCACATGGGACATAACTGTTCAGTGAATTTGCAATTGATCCTCAGCATTCAGCTCAGATTAAATAGCAACAGTTATGTCCCATGTGGCCCCCCCTCAAGTAACTGATTGGTTACTGCCAAGTAACCAATCAGTGGAAACCAAGTGAGCTGCAAAGCAGGAAGTAGTGTTCTGTTCTGTTATGTTAGACACCCAGTCACTCCAACCTTAATACATTACATTTTTGCCTAACTAACTATATAAGAAACCAGGGCCGGGCCAAGGTATTTTGGCACCCTAGGCAAGGGCTTCAATAATCAGTGCCCCCCCACCCGGTATTGCATTACCATTTCCCACCTTACCATTCATATTGCCCCCTGTATCTGTGCCAGCAGCCATCGTGTTGCCCCATGTACCTGTGCCAATGTCAGTCAATCCCTCAGATTGCTCCCAAGCCCCCAATCTGTACCTGTGCCAGCATAAGATAAAACATCCATCATATTGTTACCCCAATCTGTACCTATGCCAGTGGCAGCCAAAAAATATGCATCAAATTGCCCCTATTTTGTACCTGTGCCAGCAGGAGCCAAAAATCCATCATACCGCCCCAAACATCTGGTACCTGTGCCGGCAGCTAACTATTGCCCCATGTACCTGAGCCAGCAGCAGCCACAAAAGCCACAATATTGCCCCCAGATATGTACTTGTGCCAGCAGAAGCCAAAAATACATCATATTGCCTCCAAATATGTACCTGTGCCAGCAGCAGCCAAAAATCCATCATATTGCCTCCAAATATATATCAGTGCCAGCAGCAGCCAAAAATCCATCATATTGCCCCTAATCATCTGTTTACATGTGCAAGCAGCAGCTAAGATATTGCCCACAAATATGTACCTGTGCCAGCAGCCAAGAGGGAGGTGGGGAGTGATCACGGCAAGAGGGGGTTGGATAGGTGGTTTATAAAATTGAAAAACTATTAAAGGCCAAGCAAACCAAGGTTTAAAAAAAAGAATCCCCTTAAAAGTGTGCCTCCCCCATGATTGCACCCTAGGCAGTCGCCTACTCTGCCTACCCCTAGTTCCGGCCCTGTAAGAAACATTTTATTTTGCACAACCTATCTATTTATCCAGTTTTTATTTTTATACTGAACAATTCCTTTTAGGGGTGATATGATTACTATATATAAATATATAAGGAGGTCATATAATAATCTCTCTAATGCTTTATTTATCAGTAGGTCTTTCCAGCTGATGCAAAGTCACTCATTCCGATTAGAAGAAAGGAGGTTCTGCCTAAATATACGGAAGGGGTTTTTTTTTTACAGTGAGAGCTGTGAAGATGTGGAATTCTCTCCCTGAAACCAAGTCCTACAGTTTGATACATTAGATTAGCTTTAAGAAGGGGTTGGATGGCTTTTTAGCCATGGAGGGAATACAGGGTTATGGAAGATAGCTCATAGTACAAGTTGATCCAGGGACTAGTCTAATTTCCCCCTCTGAGGCAAATTTGAGAGGTTTCAAATGGGTTTTTTTTTTGCCTTCCTCTGGATCTAACTAACAGTTAGGCAGGTTAAAATAGTGTTGAACTTGATTATACAAAGTAACATAGTAAGTTAGGTTAAATAAAAGTCCATCAAGTTTAATATTTTAACTCTATTTAACCTGCCTAACTGCTAGACAACTCTTGGACATCCATGTTATAAATCCATGCTCTCACAAAGAAAGTAGAATCCACTATTTTGAATTTAGCTGACCCCCAAGTCCTTTGTGAGTAGGGTTGCCACCTGGCCAGTATTTTACCGGCCTGACCGATAAAAGTGATGCTATGCCAATGTTATTACATAGTAAGTAAGGTTGAAAAAAGACACATGTCCATCGAGTTCAACCTTTTTTTTTTTTATTAACTACCTATCTGCCAGTTGATCCAGAGGAAGGCAAAAAAAACCCATCTGAAGCCTCTCCAATTTGCCTTAGAGGGGGAAAAATTCCTTCCTGACTCCAAAATGGCAATCGGACTAGTCCCTGGATCAACTTGGACTATGAGCTATTTCCCATAACCCTGTATTCCCTTACTTGCTAAAAAGCCATCCAACCCCTTCTTAAATCTATCTAATGTATCAGCCTGTACAACTGATTCAGGGAGAGAATTCCACATCTTCACAGCTCTCACTGTAAAAAACCCCTTCCGAATATTTAGGCGGAACCTCTTTTCTTCTAATCGGAATGGGTGACCTCGTGTCAGCTGGAAAGACCTACTGGTAGATAAAGCATTAGAGAGATTATTATATGATCCCCTTATATATTTATACATAGTCATCATATCATCCCTTAAGCGCCTCTTCTTGGCCAGTCTTTCCTCATAGCTAAGATTTTCAATAGCGCTTACCAGCTTAGTTGCCCTTCTCTGTACCCTCTCTAATACAATAATGTCCTGTTTGAGTGATGGAGACCAAAACTGTATGGCATATTCAAGATGGGGCCTTACAAGTGCTCTATACAGTGGAAGAATGACCCCCTCCTCCCTTGACTCTATGCCCCTTTTAATACAGCTCAATACCTTATTTGCCCTTGATGCTGCTGACTGGCATTGCTTGCTACAGCCAAGTTTATCATCTACAAGGACTCCAAGGTCCTTTTTCATAATGGATTTGCCTAGTGCAGTCCCATTAAGGGTATAAGTGGCTTGGATATTTTTACATCCCAGGTGCATGACTTTACATTTATCAACATTGAATCTCATTTGCCACTTAGCTGCCCAGATTGCCAGTTTGTCAAGATCATGTTGCAAGGATGCCACATCCTGGATGGAATTAATTGGGCTGGATAATTTTGTGTCATCTGCAAACACTGATACATTACTTACAACACCCTCCCCTAAGTCATTAATGAACAAGTTAAATAAAAGTGGACCAAATACTGAGCCCTTGGGGACCCCACTAAGAACCTTACTCTAAGTAGAGAATGTCCCATTAACAACCACCCTCTGTACCCGATCCTGTAGCCAGTTTCCTATCCACGTGCAAACGACTTCATTAAGCCCAACAGACCTTAGTTTAGAAAGCAGTCGTTTGTGGGGCACAGTATCAAACGCTTTGGCAAAATCCAAATAGATCACATCTACTGCCCCCCCACTGTCCAGAATCTTACTTACCACATCATAAAATGCAATCAAATTTGTCTGACATGACCTATCCTTCATAAAGCCATGTTGCTCATAATGCCATTCATTAGGACAAAATTTTGAATGTGATCCCTTAACAAGCCTTCAAATAATTTCCCCACCACAGATGTCAAGTAGTGATGGGCGAATCTGTCGCGTTTCGCTTCGCCGAATAATTCGCGAATTTCCAGCGAAATTCGCGATACGGCGAAAAATTCGCGAAACGAGTCGCGCGGGCCGATTTTGTCGCGCGTCAAAAATATTTTGTCGCGGACGCAAGTATGAGTTTTAACGCGCGACGTTATTTTTGACGCGCAGTGCAATTTGATGAAGCCCATCTTCTATGGGTGTTTTGTTTGTATAACCTTTTTTCATCTTTGGGCCTACAAATAAAAATTTTCCCCTTAGTTTCAAGCTTTGTAGTCTGTGATGATAAATGAACATGGTATCTTTTGCTTTGTGTCTGAATGTGCTGAATTGGATTGGACTCCATGGGAAGACCAATACACATGCGTGTTTCACTTAGTATACTGCTACACACATGCCCTGCATTGTTAGAGGACTCCTATCTTGAAAAAATGGCTCCCATTTTGCAAGTTTCTTAAACTTTTAACGTTTGTGGATTTTTTCACATTACCTCTGGTCAACTGGTAATGGTATCTACTACTACTCTATATCTCTGTTTAACCAAAAAGTACCATCTGTACTTCATATATCTAATAGTAGATTACTAACACAAGTACAACTAATAAATCTGAACAGATAGTATCTGGATGCTTTGTATTTCAGATAAAAATGAATAAACCATATGTTTATGTGAATGAACCTTATATTTACATCATGTAATTGTAATGATTCTGAAATACTATGTAATGTAATTTTAATGACTCCGATTAAGAATAGTCATCGTTGTGTTATTAGAATCCAAACAATTCCAAGTACCATGTGAGTATTAGTTTAGTCAAATGAAAAATGAACTCAAAATATAGAGATATAAAAAAAAATTTTAATTTACAACATATAGCACAACGGTGCTGTAACAAACAATAAATAAATTAAAGTGGAGGAGGAGGAGGAGCAACTACCCTCTGCAGGTTGTCTACAATGTCCCTAACCTCTCCCAGCTCCTGCCGCATGGCATTAACTTGGTGGACTAGGGTGACCAGGAGCTCAGTCTGGTCGTAGTAGGCATTCTCTGTCTGAGTGCCTACACTGAGCCCCTGGTCGTCCACTGGTCGTGCCGCCTGGTGAGGTGGTGGTGCCGCCTGGACAGGTGGTGGAGGCGGTGCTGCCTCATCAGGTGGAGGCGGTGCTGCCTCATCAGGTGGAGGCGGTGCTTCCCCATCATCAGGATCATCTTGGATCCATTCAGCTGGCAATGAATAAATTTCAGTTTGAGTAACACAGCAATTGCATTTGTATAGTATAAATTATACAGGATAAGGTGTCATGTTGTAACTACAGGAAAATTAACTTTATTGTAGTTAAGAAGGGAAACCTATTTTTTCCGTTTAAATAAATCTACCTTTATGTGAAGTAAAATTCTTATTAGCCTTGTCACAGGCCTAAACAAATACACATTTGCTCCAAAATACCAAAATAAATAGGAATCAAGTGCAGGGCAAGATTTACATAGTAGGCGCCCCTAGGCCCACTGCCATTCGTCGCCCCTGTCCCCTCCCCTTTATTCGGGCAAATTTTTATCATCTGGACAGGAGCAATGGGGATTGCTGCATGGGAAACTATTGTATCTCCTGTGCATCCCCAGTTTTTCTGAACCAATATGGGTGTGGTTGGGCAGCATGCCGCCACCCTAAAATCTTCCAGCCCTAGGCCCGGGCCTTGGTGACCTTTCCACAGATCCGAGCCTGATCAAGTGGCTTTATTGTAGTTAAGAAGGGAAACCTATTTATTATGTTTAAATAAATCTACCTTTATGTGAAGTAAAATTCTTATTAGCCTTGTCACAGGCCTAAACAAATACACATTTGCTCCAAAATACCAAAATAAATAGGAATCAAGTGGCTTTATTGTAGTTAAGAAGGGAAACTCATGTATTGCATTTAAATAAATCTATTATAATCTGTTTAAATAATCTCCATTTGACAGCTCATTTACTTGTTATCTAACTTGTCTGCAATTATGTCAGTCAGTCAAAGTCAACTGTTCCAATCCTAATTACAGTATTCACTTAAATACATTTTTGCTGTAAAATAGCAAATCATTATAAGATGTTTTCTTTTTAAATAACTCTACCTTCCACCTCCATGCGCAGCTCATCTACAAATGCGCTGTGGCGTCTTTTGAGATCGCTCCAGATCCTCTGGAGCTCCCGCAAACTTAAACGCAGGCGGTACTCCCTCCGCAGCCTGCGCCTCAATCTCTCCATTATGCTCCTTCGGAGCGCCTGGATTCCTCTCACTCCAGGAGGGATATTGTCGTATCCCTCCTGGTGCAGGTACCTGACGAAGTACCTTAGCTGGTCCCGGTTCATCATGCCAGGTCCTGCCATTTTCAAACTGCACTCCTAAAAATGTAAGCACGGGCGGGGCTATTTATAGTGGCGACGCCCATTTTTGACGCGCGCATGACGCGCGTCACATGACGCGTGCGCGCACACGACGCGCGTCACATGACGCACGCGCGCGCATGCGCAAACACAGTTTTGATATGACGTGCGCCGAATCTCGTCGCGCGGCGACGAATCTCGTCGCCCGGCGACGAACCTCGTCGCGACGGCGACGAACCTCGTCGCGACGGCGACGAACCTCGTCGCGACGGCGACGAAATTGATAAATTGACTACTGTAACACTCAAATACATTGATTTTTTAAAATAAATTATGATATTAAGTCACACTATATTTGGCAATTAGGCACTATTAGAAGTAACATTATTCCCCTAGCAATCATACATTGATTTAAATAAGAGACTGGAATATGAATAGGAGAGGCCTAAATGTAAAAAAGTAGCAATGACTAACAATACATTTGTAGCCTGACATAGTATTTGCTTTTTAGTTGGGGTCAACTCATTGACCCACATTTAAAAGCTGCAAAGAGTCAGAACTTAGAAGAAAAAGGCAAATAATAAAACCAAATTAAAAGTTGCTTAGAATTTGCCATACTATTGCATACTAAAAGTTTCCTTAAAGGTGAACCACCCCTTTAAGGGCTTTGCACTGGATCTATGAATACGTTGTGTAAAGTGTTTGGAAACAAAGGATGGCGTGTGTTCTCTTTGAAGGTTATGGACAGCAAACTGGGACAAGACTGCTTGTGAAGTTGAAAGTCGCAAAATAGCAGATGCAGCTGAAAGTGGGATGTAAGATGGACATCATCTAGGAATGAAATTCCTCTTTCCATTAAGCAAACTGTGTTGTCTCGTTTATTTAACTCAAGGACAAAAGCATTCATAGAGGACAAATTCAATCTAAATTATTACTTACAGCATGAATTTAAGTAGAGTTTATGGCTATGTTTGTGTCAGCCAGGGTTGCCAGGTTGGTTGGTTTCCAGTCAAATTTACTGGGCTGATGTTTGGGGCCTGTTTGGGCCTCTGTGTAATTTGAATGCAAGGGCCTATTTTGACTCCCAGACCAGACATGGCTTTGGGACTACCATTAAAACATTTCCCTTACTTTTGTACACAGTGATGAATGTATATATGCCATGTTTTGCTTTGGAATCAATGGGAAGAGCAATTCGCACCTATGTTCCACTCAGTTACTGCTATACACACATGCCCTCCCTGTATACATTTTTTAGAGCACTCCTATCATTTCAAAAGAAAGAATAATGACAGAGGCAAAGGACTTTTGGCCGCAGTCGTTTCAGGGGTAATAATAGTGTGAATACATTTGACAACCAAGCAGCAAGCATTGTTGTAATCAATTTTATTAGAGCCAGAAGAATTAAATGAGGCAGGCCTCAACCCCCAGAAGAAATTAGCCAAACAATGGGGCTGTATTCGAAGAAACATTTTTAGAAGCCATGATAGGCCTCAACCACCAGAAGACATTAGCCAACTTAGCGGCAAAATTACAAGCAACCTATTTAGAAGCCATGATAGGCCTCAACCCCCAGAAAAAATTAGCCAACAATATGGCAGTATTCGAAGAAACATTTTTAGAAGCCATGTTAGGCCTCAACCACCAGAAGAAATTAGCCAACAATGTGGCAGTATTCGAAGAAACAGTTTTAGAAGCCATGATAGGCCTCAACCCTCAGAAAAAATTTAGCCAACAATATGGCAGTATTCGAAGAAACATTTTTAGAAGCCATGATAGGCCTCAACCACCAGAAGAAATTAGCCAACAATGTGGCAGTATTCGAAGAAACATTTTTAGAAGCCATGTTAGGCCTCAACCAGAAGAAATTAGCCAACTTAGCGGCAAAATTATAAGCAACATATTTAGAAGCCATGTTAGGCCTCAACCAGAAGAAATTAGCCAACAATGTGGCAGTATTCGTAGAAACATTTTTAGAAGCCATGTTAGGCCTCAACCAGAAGAAATTAGCCAACAATGTGGCAGTATTCGAAGAAACATATTTAGAGGCCATGTTAGGCCTCAACTACTAAAAAAATTTGCCGACAATGCAGCAGTAGTATCTACGATAGCAGTAGGAGCTTTGATAGGCCCCCACCATAAAAAAATTGCAGACAATGCAGCACAGCAGCAGTACTACTAGGGCTAGTAGCAGGCTACAGCAGCAGCAGCAGCAGCAAGGGCAGCAGGTGCAGACAGATGGGGAATGGGCAATACCACTGAGGAGGAGAGTATGGGCAGCAATGGAGAGAGGAGGATAAATCTATGGAGGAGAAGGAGGAGAGGAGGCTAGTCTCTGCTGTCTGCAATGGGCACTTGGATATCCCCGCTTATCCATGCCTCATTCATTTTAATGAATGTCAGCTTATCCACGCTGCCAGTGGATAGCCGTGTCCGCTTCTCAGTGACCACCCCACCTGCGGCACTGAAGACACGCTCTGACAGGACACTGGCAGGGGGGCAAGCCAGCACCTCCAGAGCGTACTGTGCCAGTTCTGGCCACTGGTCGAGCCTCGAGACCCAATAATGCATGGGGTCATCGTCAGGGCGAATGGCATCCTGCACGCTGACTGACCCCATGTAGTCAGCCACCATATGCTCCACCCGCTGCTGGTGGTGGCTTTGGGTGCTGACTGGGCCTGCTGCTGGCCGTTGAGGCTCGAAAAAGCTCTTCCACACACCCATGAGATCTCCGCCCTTGCTGCTGCTGCTGCTGCTAGGCCCCCGTCTCTGCTGGGTGTGTGGAGTAGTGGAGGCCTGAGAAGTGTCAGACTGGGGGAAGGCCTCCACTAATTTTGAGCACAGAGCCTTCCTCAATTGACCCATCCTCCTCTCTCTCTGGCTGGGTACAAGGAACTCCCCCACCTTTCCCTTGTACCGTGGGTCAAGCAAAGTAGCCACCCAATAATCCTCCCGGTCTTTGATAGAACAGACCCGGGGATCGCTTCGGAGGCAAGTCTGCATATGGGCAGCCATGTAAAAGAGGTGCCCCCGACCAACCTCTTCTTGACTGCCCTCCAGATGCAGCAGGTCATCTGGCTCGACCTGCCCCTGCTCTGTACCCTCCCAGCCGCGGACAATAGCTGGGGTGGTTGGGTGGCATGTGCCCTGCTCCCCATGCTGCGCAGGCACCCAGTCCTCCTCTCCCTCATCCTCCTCATCGGGCACCATCTCCTCCTCAGCCCCCTCTGCCTGCCTACGGGGCCTACTCTCCTCCTCCTCCTCCTCCTCAGGCACGTCACCCTCCTCTAGCAGCCCATCCAACGTGCGCTTGAGGAGGAACACCAGGGGTATGACATCGCTAAGACACGCATTGTCCCTGCTAACAAAGCGTGTCGCCTGCTCAAAGGGGGCAAGTACTTGGCAGAGCTGCCTCATTTGCTGCCACTGCTCTGCACTAAAGTACCCCAAATCTGCCCCCTGAGTACCCCTGGCACTGTGCTCCAGCAGGTAATTGCTGACCGCCCAGCGCTGCTCTACGAGGCGCTCCACCATGTGCAGGGTGGAATTCCAGCGCGTCGGCAGGTCACAGATGAGCCGGTGGGGTGGCAGACTATGCTGCCGCTGCATCCGTGCCAAAGACGCGCTGGCGGTGGGGGACCTGCGAAAATGGGCACATACCCTACGTACCTTCTCCAGCATGTCACCCAACCCTTGGTAGCTCTTGAGGAAGCGCTGCACCACAAGGTTGAGGACATGTGCAAAGCAAGGCATGTGGGTCAGGTGCCCTAGGCGGATGGCGGCCAGCAGGTTGCGACCGTTGTCGCAAACAATATTACCTGCTTGGAGCTGGCGGGGAGTGAACCACCGCTGCACCTGAGTCTGGAAGGCAGCCATGAGCTCAGGTGCAGTATGACTCCTCTCGCCCAGGGAGAGGAGTTGCAGCACAGCCTGACATCGCCTGTGCTGCACTGAAGCGTAGCTGCGGGGACGCTTCAGGGGTGGCTCATCCATAGTGGAGGAGGAGGAGGAGGAAGTGGACATGTGGGGTTTGCCCTGTACCCCACGGGGAGGCACCTGTAGCCTGAGGGGAGCGCCCCGGCTTGCACCCTCCCCAGCACTCATGAGGGTGACCCAGTGCGCAGTGTAGGTTATGTACCTCCCCTGCCCATGCCTGCTGGTCCACGTGTCAGTGGTGCAGTGCACCCTGCCGCCAACAGCATGATCCAGCGACAGGGACACATTCTCAACCACATGCTGGTGGATGGCAGGGACGGCCTTCCTGGCAAAATAATGGCGGCTGGGGATCCGCCAGTTAGGGGCAGCGCAAGCCATCAGCTGTCGGAAGGGGGCTGCTTCGACTAGCTGATAGGGCAGCAGCTGCACTGCCAGAAGCTTTGCCAGGCAGCCATTAAGCCTCTGCACTTGGGGGTGGCTGGGGGAGAGAGGCGTCTTGCGGCTGAGGAACTGGGGGAGGGAAACCTGGCGGGACAGGGGCCGCATTGAGGAGGAGGAGGCTGCAGAAGAGGCTGAGCTACACAGTGGCTGCCTCCGACTGTGAGCCCCAGAATCCTCTTCACCTGCTGCAGGGTCTGGGGAGCTAGCACCTCTTCCCTGAGGAATGGGAGGAGGTGGACAGGAAGCACCACTGCCACCCGGTGCCCTGCCACTTTGGTGCTGCTCCCACGTCATCCTGTGATGACGTTTCATATGGGAACTTAAAGCTGATGTTCCCATATGTGACCCTGCCTGCCCCCTTCGAACCTTCTGCCGGCAGAGCTGGCACACTGCTATTGCCTGGTCCTCTGCCTGGCACGTGAAAAAAGCCCACACTGCTGAAGTGCAGGCCACTGCCTTGCCTGCTGTGGAGGGTTGAGGATGGTCCCCACCCGTACGCACATAGGCTTTGGACCTAGGCGCAGTGCTGCCCTGTTGCCTGCCCCCCTAGCAGTGGTCGGTGGAGCCGGCTCTTCATCCTCATCAACAACAAACAGTTCCCCCCCTGAACTGCTGCTGTTATCCTCTGGAGCCGGCTCCCAGGGTCTGTCCCTGTCATCGTCCTCCCCCAGACCAGACCCTGCCTCATACATGGCATCAATACCCACATCCAGCATGCTGGTGTCTGACCCCACACCAGCAACTTGCTGCCCTGCCATAAGGGGACCCTGCCCAATATCCCCTATTGATGTGGGCTGTGAAATGACCACCTCCTCCTCTTCATCAGACATGAATGCCCCCCCCATTCCTGCCTGATCATCAAAAAGATCCAGGGTGTCTGGGCCCAAGTCCACCTCAGGATCAAATAAGAGGGATGGGGTGTCATCCCACACTGAGCTAGCAGGTGATGCCACCTCCTGCCGCTCACTGGTGCCCGCTGCAGATGAGGTAGCCTGGGTCAGCCAGTCTACCACTGCCTCTGCCTGCTGCGACCGTATGGGTCGCGAAGCAGTGGCAAAAAAATCGGGCACAGTCCTACGTGGACCAGTTGCCCCGCTGCTGCGACCCACAGCCACCTGCTGCTGTGGCATTTGCTGCTGCTGTTGTTGCGGGTGCTGCTGCTGTTGTTGCAGCTGCTGCTGCTGTTGTTGTTGCAGCTGCTGCTGTTGTTGTTGCCACGGCCAGCACCACGGCCTCTTCCTCGGCCACCCCTCCCTATCCCACCCTTCTTCCCACCACCACCACCACCACCCATCCCCCCTCTCCCACGGCCCGTCATATTGGGCAACTAAACTTAAAAAAAAAAATATATATATAAGGGGGGGGTTTGGATATTTCGGGGAAGGAAAGGAGAAAAAAATAAAACCCTCAACTAAATCCCCTCAGCAGAAGTGTGCACCCACAAGGAGTACACACACCAGCACAGACAAAGACAGTTAGCCCTAAAAAGGGCTATTGGGTGGTGAGCAGGCAAGCAGAAGAGGGAAAACAGTAAACTGAAATCCACAACCTCCACTTGCACTGACTCAGAAAAAAAAAAAGCTCTCTACACAAACTCCACTAGCTAAATCACACACAAATCTCTCACTATCCTGCTCTCTCTACCTCTACCAGAAACGCCACGAGTAATGGCCGCCTCTGCAGCTCCTTATATAGCCAGTGGGTTGGCTCAGGGATGGCTCACATCTTATTGGCTGCTGTGGGTGATGTTTAGTTTGTCGCGCGTCTTTTTGTTTTGACGCGCATTAGCGGCGTCGCGGCTCGTCGCGCGACGAAATTTTCGACGCGCGGCGAAACGAGTCGCGAGGCGAATTTTTGCCGCAATTTCGCGAAAAATTCGCCCGCGGCGAAACGCAGAAATTCGCCGCGAATTTAACCATGGCGAATTTATTCGCCCATCCCTAATGTCAAGCTTACTGGCCTATAATTGCCAGGCTGAGATATTGGATATAACATCAGCTTTTCTCCAATCCATAGGCACCATACCAGATGACAGTGAATCTGAGAAAATCAGAAATAAGGGCTGGTCTAAAACTGAACTAAGCTCTCTTAGAACCCGGGGGTGTATGCCATCAGGCCCTGGAGCCTTGTTTACATTAATTTGTATTAAAGCTTTTTGAATCATATCCTGAGTCAGCCACTGACTAGATTGAGCTGAACCATTCGTGCAGTTATTAAGTGAGCCTGTGAACCCAGACTCCTCTATTGTATACACTGAAGAAAAGAACTGATTTAACACATTTGCCTTATCTGTATCTGTTACAACCATACTGGTGCCATTATTTAATGGAGCAACACTCTCAACCTGCATCTTTTTACTATTAATATATTTAAAAAACTTTTTAGGGTAATAGGGGAAAAAAGGCAAAAATATAGGAAGGCAAGTATTTTTTTCAAGAAAAGGTGGTAACCCTATTTGTAAGAGATTCAGCCAGATACTGAGCCAAATCCAAACTACGTATTAGGGATATGAAGGGTTAAACTGAACCTTTCTTTCTTGTGTGACAAAAAGTCACATGATTTTAAGTATTCGGATTCGGTTTGGATTTGATTTGGTCAGGCACTTGGATTGGTCAATCTGAAGCCTGCTGAAAAAGGCCAAATCCTGGATTTTGTGCATTCATACAAGAAAGTCAAGATAAACCTATTTAATAGGATGATTCACTTCAAACCTGTTTATGGCACCGTTTCAGAGGAAAATAGGGTCTTAATAACCCCAATATTAAAGGAAAAATACACTCCAATTGCATACCTCCCAACTGTCCCGAAGGACAGTCCCTTTTTTGACAGCTCAACCTTGAAAGCTCAACCTTTGTACTGGAAAGTCCCGTTTTTCTCTGTACTGAACAGCCAGAAAAAGAAACAAAGTTTCTAACTTAATTGGCTTTTGGCAGAGAGCCCAGAATAGTCACAACAGAAGATATGATACATTTGTAACAATTCAAATGTATCTAGATAAGCAATATAAGATAACAGGTCCCTTGGGAAGGGTAAAGCTGGCCATAGATGCAAAAGATCCAATCGTACGAATCCTGGATTCGTATGATTTTCGGACCGTGTGTGGAGAGTCCCGACATTTTTCGTCCCACGGAGATCGGTTGTTTGGTCGATCGTCCAGGTTAAAAGTTTTCTGTTGGCTGCCAATAATTTCTCTGCATGTATTGCCAATCGACGATTTTCAGTGGGAGACTGTCACCAGCTTTGACATAACTTTCTTACGATTGCTGTCAGGGGCAGAACATCGGCTGATCTGTTGTTTTACTACTTTATTTGATCTGAGATGGCAGGTCGGGAGATGGGGAAGTCCGAACATTCGAGGATTCGAACAATCAGATCTTTGCATCTATGACCAGTTTTAGACTCACAGCTTAAAGGGCAATTCACCTTCATTAGCAAAACTGTAGTCAGGGGCGATCCTGGCCCCTCTGCCGCCTGAAGAAGCAGCAGTTGCTGCTGCCCCCATCCCCCAGAAATTCTCTCTTAAAGTACCAGGAGCAGCAACCACAGAAATATGTTCAAACTTTTCTTTCTTTCTTTTGAAATTCTTTTTATTGAGATTTTCAATAAAATACAAGAATATGACAATATGATAAACATACAGTGTTTTAACAAGGAGCAAAAGAAATATTCTTAAGCATAACGGTCATAACTTTGACATGAAAGAAAGGTAAATAAATAAAGAAAGAAAGAAAAAGGGGAAAATACAAATAACATTAAATAATAAAATATTAGAATAATAATAATGAAGTAAAATAAAATTAAATTAAATAAATAGACCTGTTATTCTTTCCTTACAGATTAAAACCTGACAATGCAAAAATACATAGAGAAACATTTTTGTGAATGAAGGCATTAAATATTTCTTTTAACGTATCATTAGCATAAATATTGTCCCATAAGATTAAGGTAAATGACTTCCTATCAGCCTCTAAAGATGAGGTATAAAGAGACCATCTATTCCTTATTCTATTTCTTTGGAGAAGATCATCCATTCTAAATCTAATTACCTCTTGAATACATAAGTTAAATAGATAAGAAAGCACATCCTTCAAAGAAGGGGGTTCTCTTTTATCCAGTACAAGAATATAGATTTTCGAGTTGCTGCCATAACCAACCAACAAAAAGATAATATTTCATCTGAGACATTAATAGAAGAACCATTGTAAGATACCTGAAAAAAGTCTTTCACATCTACTAGAGCATATTGAGGATTTAAAGAAACATCTAAATTAATCGAATTTTTAATAAAACCTTTTATTTTCTCCCACAGGTTTCTAATAAACGGACAATCCCAGATATAATGAAAGAAATCAACATTCTGCTCTTTACATTTTGGGCAAAAAGAAATCTTCTGAGAGCCATCACAGTTTTGGAACAATAAGCCATAACCTAAATGAATGAGCCGAAAATGCTGGTCTCTCCAAGACTCAGAGCATATATTCTTTCTAAAATTTTGGAAAGAGTGCAGAAGTTCCCTGGAAGAAATATTAGTTCCCAAAAAGGAAGACCATTTTTTACTCGAGTTCTCAAGTGGATCTATATCCTTGGAAACTGACTTTAAAAGATGTAATGAGATCCATGAAATACTATTTAGTTTAATGTCTTCAACCAATTGTAATAAACTTTTATAAAACTGATGATGACGTAGTTGTGCTTTTGTTCTATTATCAATTAATTGGAAACCTTGTCTAATCTGCAAATAACTGAGCCTTTCCTTCTCAGAAAGATTATACTTTTCCTTAAACATTTTCCAAGGAAGTGGGTCTCCCGAAATAGGATCTAAAATGTGAATAATTTGAGAAATACCAAATTTTCTCCATTTGTTAGAAAATTGATTTCTTTGCTTTATGGGAAACCCCTTCAGAAAGAAGGGAGATAAAAAAGGTGAGACATTGAAGTTCAGATTATTCTGTTTACATAAAATTTTCCAAGTACTGGTTGTATCCCTAAAAATTGGATTTCTCTTAATATCTATATGTTGCTCAGACCAGTTTTTATGTAAAGAGGATATAATATGTTCTTTTGAGTCCAAAAATAATTCCAGATTCAGATTAGTAAATGTCTCAGTACCAGACAACCATTCCACAATGTATCTAGTATTAGCAGCAATATTAAACTTTCTAAAGTCTGGGACATTAAGTCCTCCTAAACCTTTAGGTTTTCTAAGTTTAGATAACTAAATTTTCGGTTTTTTGTTGTCCCAAATAAAATTTCTGAGGATTCGGTCTAACTTCTGCACATCAAGATGTTTTAGCAATAACGGAAGGTTCAGGATAGGAAACGCAATTTTTGGAAAAATTAGCATTTTAAATAATGCTATCCTTCCCATTAGGTTCAATGGACTATCCATCCATTTTTTGCAATGGGTATGCATTATGTGACTTAATGGAGAAAAATTCAAAGGGTACAATTTAGAGAGATCAGAAGAGATCATTATTCCCAAGTACTTAATTTTACCAGAAGGAGATTTAATTTGAAGATCAGCTAGCAATTGTCTTGGGATGTTGGAGCAAATGTTCAAAATATCTGTTTTACTGGAATTAATAAAATATCCCGAAAAAGTCTTATAATAGTCAAAAAAATTAAAAATATTTCTAAGTGATAACGTTGGATTACTAACAATCAAAAGAAGGTCATCAACATATGCTAATGATTTGAAATGTTTACCATCAATCGTCAGACCTTGGAATACATTTGAAGAATCAAGAAATCTAATTAAAGGCTCCATAGAAATATTAAACAAGAGTGGGGACAAAGGACAACCTTGACGAGTTCCTCTGAAGAGATCAAAAGTCTCTGATAGTTCCCCAACTGCTGCGATTCTTGCTTTGGGATTCGAATAAATAGAGCTAAGCAATAACATAAACTGACCTTTAAGACCAAATCTGTCACAGCATTCCGAAAGATATTTCCAAGAGACATTGTCGAAGGCTTTCTCAGCATCTAAGCTCAATATTGAGCATGGAATCATAGCTTTCTTGGCTTTGTAAATAATATTTATTAAAGTACGTATATTCTTAACCCCTGTTCTATTTTTTACAAAACCATTTTGCTGAGAAGAGATAATATTGGGTAGTAATAAAGAAAACCTATCAGCTATTATTTTCGTTAAAATCTTAATGTCAAGATTTATTAAAGATATAGGTCTAAAAGAAGCCGGTTGAGAAAGATCTTTGCCTTCCTTTGGAATTAATTTTATATGAGAAATCATACTAGAATTTAAGACTTTCCCATGACAATAAATTTCATTATATAGATTAGTCAAGAAAGGGGCTAATTCCAATTTTAGTGCTTTATAAAAAGGAGAAGTTAATCCATCGGGCCCACCGGCTTTAAAATCCTTTAAAGAATTTATGGTAGACAGTACTTCCTGGATATTAATTGGTTGATTAAGCAAATCTAGTTGCTCTTCAGATAGTTTTGGGAAATTAACCTTCGAAAGAAAATTCAGACTTTCAATTTCATTTATCTGTGAAGGGGAATAAATAGATTCAAAATAACATTTAAATATATTTACTATGTCTTTTGGAAGGTTAGTCAACTGACCCAAATGATTTCTAATCAGCATAGGTTTATGAGACCATTTACTATGTTTAAACATATTGGCAAGAAATCTATTTGATTTATTATGCAAATTACCAAACCCAGTTTTACAATAGGCAAAAGAAGACTGGTCCCTCAAATTAACCCAATGTTTAAGTTTATCTAATGCTTCTTTATATCTTTCACTATGTTGTTTAGTAGGATGCATTATAAAATTCAAATAGGCCTTTTTTTGAGCTTTGGAATGCAAAATAAATTCTTTGTTAATTTTTCTCATATAATGTATTCTATAAGAAGTAATTTCTCCCCGGATTACCGCTTTCCACGCATCCCACAACAATGGCAAGTTGGGCTCACCATCCTGAGTCGACACATTCTCCTTAAGAAACAAATTCCATCTCTCTCTCAGCTTTTTATTAAATTCCGGCTTATCTTTGAGAAAAATTGGGTATGACCAAGGAATGTAAGATTTTGGTGTAGGGCCTAAATCTACCTCTATTAAGACCGGGGCGTGATCTGACAAGTTAATACTACCAATATTTGCTGATCTAGTTTTATTAAGTACATCAATTGATGAAAGAAATCAATACGAGTACCTATTCCATGAGGATGAGAGAAGAAGGTAAAAACTCTATCTGTCGGATTCAACATTCTCCAAAGATCCACCATCTTTGTTTGACTTTCAAAATTCGATAACAATTTTGATTTTTTAATAGACTGTTTTTGGACTGGACCACTTTTATCTAAAGGCCATAAATATGATTCATTAAAATCTCCGCCAATAACAAATTTATTTTGTGGATAAGACCCTATCTTTTGGATTATCTGAGAGTAGAACTGTTCTTTACCTGAATTAGGAACCCATGAACCAAACCTTATTTTGTAAAAGCACCTCAGCTATCACAAATCTTCCATCATTATCACTTTCTAAGTTCATTAATTGGATATTCAAAGACTTATGGAATAAGATCGCTACTCCTCCTTTTTTTTTCACTGCAGGAGAATAGACTATATTTCCAACCCACCCTTTTTTTAATTTTTCAGATTCTACGTCAGAAAGATGAGTTTCCTGAAGCATAACCACATCTGATTTCAATTTTTTTAACTCGGCTAAAACTCTTTTTCGCTTTATAAACGAATTAAGCCCATTCACATTCCAAGTGACAATATTAAGCATTGAAACCTATCATAAGATATGAAACATTGTTACAAGAATACCAAATGTTTCTAAAAATACCAGGTCTAGTAAAATAAAAGGAGAATGTAGGCCAGATCATTAAAGTGAATGAAAAAATAAAATAGAAACATCATAAAAAAAAATTGAACAAAACTCCAATAAAATACATATAAGGTCATCAGGGATATAAACCATCTATTGATGAAATGAACATCTTTAATTACGTCAACCCAAGAAACCCTATAGCTTCTTAACTTTAGTGCTTTGGTATCAAAAACTCTCAACCAACCAAAAAAGAAAAAAAAACAAAGCACCAAAAGAATATACATTAGGTTCAGTGACTTCACTTTTTTCCTAAAGAGAGAGAAAGCTTAAACTCTCTTACAAAGATAAGTGGCAGTCAAGTCTTCTGTATTTAGAAGTCAAGTCTTCTGTATTTAGAAAATCAGTTAGGCTTGGTAAAAGGAGTTATCGTGAGGTAATACCTCTGTCAGCCATCTTGTCACAAAAGTATATGACTCACAAATCTTTTAAATTTGCCAGGAACTGTTTAAAACATTAATATATAAGTTATAGTTACTGAAATCCTCGAAATAATCCTCTTTACATTCCGGTTCACAGGTTTACAGGTCTCTGTTTCAGAGCCAAGGCCATGGGCACCCGCCAGCACCGAGCCAAATCGCTCCTCTGCTCTCCAAAAAACAGCCCCAGCCGCAACCGGATTACTTCGGAAGACACATGGAAGAGAACAGGAACTCCGAAAATGTTCAAGGTAAGTAAATGAAGTACATTGCTGAATTTAAATAGCTGGTGTAAGTGGAAATGCGCAGAGCTTCACTCCCGCCCTCCCGCTCTCTCAGGCGCCATCACCGGAAGTCTCAAACTTTTATAACCTGCGAAATTTTGTAAAATGAACATGGTAATTAGGTGGTGTGGCCACAGAAATGGGTGTGATCAAAAAATTGCCACTTCTACTTTTTTGCCAACTTTTTTGTCCCTCTTTTTATTTCCAAAGTGTTGGGAGGTATGCCATTGTAAAGTGGGCCCAGTTTACAGGCCGCTCAACCACAGAGAGACAGAGTATATATTATGGAAACGGCAGAGTATGTGCTTCATTTCCTCAAGCAATAACTTTGTAGGAAGCCTCATGTATGTGATGGTATTGTATTCAGCAATAAAGACGTTTCTAACAGCTCTGTATAAGGTCCCAGAGAGTTGCGTCCCAGTCTTGCTAAATGTGGAGGTGTGAAGTTGGCAAGAGAGGGACGCAGCATGTGAGGGAGGACGGGTCCAGGGGGAATGGGAGGGGACAGAGGAGGAACCGTCCGTGCTAATAACATAGACTCTGAGGAATGAAAGCTATTGCTGAGGAGAACCGTCATGGAAGAGAAAGAGCAGGGTCCGTAAGTACCACATTTACAGCTGGGGCCACGAGAGGTCCACGCACAGGAAGAGACGCGGGCGTAAAGATTTCTCGCACGTGGAGCGGAGCTGTAGGGAAAGTCAGCTACATGCCGCGATCAAGATGATCCCTGTGGGATTTCTGCCCTGATTTCTGGGCACCATGGGGGAGAGCCTCTGCACTAGCGGATAAAGAGGAGTCCGAAATCACAAGCGAGTAGAAAGCGGCCAGGGGGCGGCCCGGGAGAAGTGACTGGAGTCCCGCTTAAGTGTGGGAATATGCCCTGTCTGAGCGGGGGTAGGAGGCGCAGACGGCAGCAACAACAGCAGCAGCCCCAGGCACCGTCCGAAAAGCAGCGATGCCCCTCACCCGGCCCCTCGTCCTGTCGGAGTGGAAGCTCGGAGCTGCCTCTGCCCGCTGGCTGGGAGGAGGCGAGGGATTACGACGGAAGGGTCTTTTATATCGACCACAACACTAGACAGACCTCGTGGATAGATCCCAGGGACAGGTAAAAAGAGCGAGAGTTTGCCCACCATGTGCGGGGCATCGTGCCAAGTCTGGCATTTCTGTTAGACAAATCTGCTGAGCTGCTGCCTTTATTAATTCTTACTTCGGACGTTTCTTATTATTTGTGGTTTGTTGTTTTGGTTTGGTTGTTTAGGACTTGGTATCGGTGACAGAAGCTGTATCGCCAAATTTACGTTCTGCCTACCAGTGACAAAGGGCTATTTGGTGTGGCCTGGTTAGCTGCATGGTAGACAATGGCTCAATAACATGGCTCAATAACAGCCTTTTTTTTTTTTTTTTTTTTTTACAAATTATAGTTTGGAAAAGCTGATGGCTCCTGTACAGCTGGCACCCACATGGGTAACAGTTCTGGGTCTTCTACATAGTGGGGGCAGCAGCTGTAGGTATGAAGGTTGGGATTCAAATAAGAAGGGTCAATGGGATAGTATGAATAGTAGCACAATATGACAGTTTACTAAAGAAAGTTATCAGAGGAGGCCCCTTAAATGTTGTTTCCCATCCAGCTCTAATTAACCCTTTTGATTTGTATGAGTTCTGCATTCTTGTCAGGGAAGTGCTGTTCCTACTTCTCAAACTGATGGCAACTATGTATCAAGGTTGCCGAAATGTCAGCAACTCAGTACCAAGGCCATATGTTGGATTTTCCTACTTTATATATATTTTGTGGCCTTAAAAGATCAGTTTTCCTGTGGGCCCTGCACCCCCTACGCCAGCCATACAGCCACATGTTGCATACTGGACTGAACAGGTACTCCCCATTATTCCAAAACCCTTGTTCACACCTGTGTTTGTGAGTTCAGTAGAGGAAAAGAAAATGTTTACTCCAAATTCATTTTGCTGTAGGGTGTTCTAAAAGAGAAAAATGGAGTTCATAAGTTTGTGAGTTTGTTGTTGTTAGTAAACGTCATTATAGTCCAGTTATAAAGGAATGTTCAATGTGAAATTCAATGTGAAATCCAGCAATTTCCAGCAACTACAGTAAGTTGCCCAATGTTCCGTCTCCTTTCAAAACTCCCAGTGACTTGTGGTCACAGGTAGACGTCATTGTTAGCTTGGCAGATGGGCCCAAACTTTTTTAACAGGAGCTGGAATGTTTTTATATATTTAGTCTGTAAACTAGTGAACTGTTTTTAAAGGGGCAAAACAGCCCAAGTGTATGTATAGAATAGCAATAAGTCCTTATGTTATATTGCTTTATAAATCAATGATGATAACATAGATGGCTAGAATAACTACATGAATGAAATCACTCTCTTGATGTCAGTGAAAGATTATTTTTTTTCAATTAATTCAATTAATTTATTTTGTTGTATTCTGACTTTGCAAGTAACCAATACTCCATCATCTGCTCTCTTCCTTGATTGCTCTGGGTAAGAGTTTCTTAGGCCTCCACAGAGGTCCTCCCCTCCTCCTCTCTCCCTAGATCTAACAGGATGTTCAGACACAGCTCACTTACTGTATTTTAACAATTATGCTGCAGGAATTGAAGGGGTGGAGGAAGGAATTTCCTTTAAACAATCTTATTTTATTTATTTATTTTTGCTTCCTGTATTAGATTCTATGAGAGAGTTTGGTGGCAACAGTTCAGTGTTGCATATTTGCGAATGAGCAAATCTTTGTATTAAAAGCATGCTATAGGAATAAAAGCAAAAGTAATAAAAAAAATTATTTCCGTTAGAGGAGTAGATTCAGTTACAAAAAATATAGATGTGTCATGTTCACAAAGGTGAAACACAAAATGCAATTTGTATAATACAAAGTTATAAAATCAAGCACAAATCCTACAGCAACACTAATTTTCCTTTATGGTGTTGCATATATCAATGGTTATAGGACTAGATTGCTTACTTGTTTCCATTGACATCCAGCAATCCTGGCACATGCTGTTATACAGTACTGAAAGTGAGTAGGAGTCATTCAGTGTAAAGTCAGACTATTACATGTAAATCTGTGCAAGTATCTTCAACATAATGATCAGTATACTTCTGACAAGAGTGTTTGTACTTAAGAAACAGCCAAAAGCTTTTAACCCCTTCATTATCCAATAGAACTATTTCCGTCAACAAAATAAGTGCAATTTTACATGTGTTAAGTGCTTTAAACAGAGAGTTTATTCTTTACTTGGGATTGAGGTATGCAGATTGTAAAAGGCTTATAATGCTGTACTTAATTGAAGCTGCCGTGCTTCTTAGGCCGGATGAGTGACTTTTCTTGTGGGTTTTATATAGTCTAAAGGCTTATCTGCTTAGCTGTTCCCTGCCAATCCCCAGCATCATGAACCCACTGCTTCATTGTCAAATAGGGAAGCATTGGATGATATAGGGTCATATAGTTATGGGACATGTTATCCAGAATGCTTGGGACCTGTGGTTTTCTGGATAATGGATCTTTCCATAATTTGGATAATCTACCAGAAAATCATGTAAACATTTAATAAACCCAATATGTTGGTTTTGGTTCCAGAGAGAGAGAGAGAAAGAGAGAGAGAGAGAGAGAGAGAGAGAGAGAGAGAGAGAGAGAGAGAGAGAGAGAGAGAGAGAGAGAGAGAGAGAGAGAGAGAGAGAGAGAGAGAGAGAGAGAGAGAGAGAGAGAGAGAGAGAGAGAGAGAGAGAGAGAGAGAGAGAGAGAGAGAGAGAGAGAGAGAGAGAGAGAGAGAGAGAGAGAGAGAGAGAGAGAGAGAGACTCATATAACGCATATAACGATTGATCCGGGTGCTACTAGCAAAAAATGTATAGATACGTGTCCATGTTAGGTGAGTGCACACTGGGAACTTTTTAAAAAATCACATCATATTTTATTTAGAAAACATTTTAAAACAAGCCAGTTTTAAAATGTTTTCTTAATAAAATATGATGTGATTTTTAAAAAAGTTCCCGGTGTGCACTCGCCTAACATGGACACGTGTGTATATATATATATATATACATATATATATATATATATATATATATAGTGAATAAAGGACCCCCTCTTGTAAAATATAAGAATATTATAAGTTAGCGAGGAGTTTCATGACCATATTAAAACACGAGGCCGAAGGCCGTGTGTTTTTATACAGGTCATGGAACTCCGAGGTAACTTCTAATTTCTAATATTTGCAACTGGGGGTGCATTATTTATTATAAAACACAAGTTTCAGTGAGTCTTGTGACAGAAATGACATCAGAACTCACCGTTTATAACTGATGACATCAGAACTCACCGTTTATAAGGATATAATTTACAAGATATTCATGGGTTTTGTTTATTATATATATATATTAAAAAAATGGCTACTGCAACAGAGGCAGGCCTAGATACAGCCCTCTTTTTTGCTCTGCTCTGTTATGTGTTTGCACTCGGAGACATTGCAGGGCAAATTCACTAAGAGCCGAAGCTCCTAACGCTAGCGTCAATTCGCTAGCGCTGGTCATTTTCGTTACTTCGCAAATTCACTAACGAAAGCTGGCGTACATTCGCTAGTGTTACTTCGCACCCTTACGCCTGGCGAATTTGCGCAACGGACGTAACTACGCAAATTCACTAACGCGCGCATTGTACTGAACGCTACCTTTTACGCTAGACTTCCTTTGCCACCTCAGACCAGACGAAGCGCAATAGAGTAGATAGGGATTGCTTCAAAAAAAGTCCCAAAAAACGCTGGCGTTTTTTCTATATTATGGGTGATAGGCTGAAAAAGATCGAAAAAATTTTTGGGGCTCTCCTCCTTCCCCCCTACATTTCCTAACTCATGGCAACTTAACTATACAGTGGGCACATGTGTAGGGCAAAATAAAAATTTTATTTGATGTTTTGAAGGTTTCCCAGGCATTTGTAGTGCTGCTACATATTCCTCCATTGAAATTTGAATTTGGCGCCGTATGCAAATGAACTATCGCTAGCGTAACTTCGCTTCGCTTAGCGAATCAATGCTAGCGCAACTTCGCAACCTTATGCTACCCCTGAGCGCAACTTCGGATTTTAGTGAATTTGCGGAGCGCTAGTGAAACTACGCCTGGCGAAGTGTGGCGAAGTGCGGCGAAGTGCAGTGAAGTTATGCCTGCCGCAACTACGAATCTTAGTGAATTTGCCCCTGCATCAGCCTGGGTGCAGACACACGGAGCAGATATCGGTTCTGAAATTCATACATGTTTCAGTGGCAATCCACTCGTTATCTCCACAGCCAGGCCAGCAGAGGGGCTTATTAGTGATGGGCGAATTTATTCCCCAGCGAAACGCCCGCGAAAATTCGGCCGTCAAAAACGGGCACCGGAGTCAAAAAACGCGCACCGGCATCAAAAACGGGTGCCAAAAACGAGACGCCAGCGCCATTTCGCGAATTTTTCGCCATTTCGCGAATTTCGTCCATCACTAGGGCTTATACGCAGGCCACAAAACTGCCCTGTTTGCCAGTAGCCTTATATTCTCTCTTGTGGGCCTGTTCTGAGGACTTATTTATGCTTTATACTCGTTGAACTTTTTAGCTCTATTTAAACAAGGCTTGCTTTCAGTTTCTCCTTAAATATTTTCTTACAATCTTACCCGGTCCTCTGGCAGTGGCTAGCTCTTGCAAATACCTATACATGTATAGGACCTCTGGGGTTTTCCAGATATCGAATCTTTCTGTAATTTGGATCTTCCTACCTTAAGTCTACTAGAAAATCATGTAATATTAAAGAAACCAAATAAACTGGTATTGCTTCCAAAAAGGCTTTTTATATGTTGGTTTGGATCAATTTACAAGTTACTTGTTTTATTATTACAGAGAAAAAGGAAATTATTTTTAAAAAATTGGAATATTTGATTTTAATGGAGTCTGTAGGATATGGCCTTTCCATAATTTGGAGCTTTCTGGATAACAGGTTTCCAGATGACGGATCCCATACCTGTACTGCTAAGACTGTTTTTTGCTTAATATTAATAATTAATATTAATGGCTGCTGTATTGTATCACATTTCAATTGGGTTTAGTGTGCAGGTAGCTGGTATCAGATTCATTGTTCTGATCACATTTGCTCAAACCCCATAAGCTATAATTGTTAGTGGGATCTCATAGCAAACTTGAACTGAATTTGCACTGCACACAGTAGAGTGAATAATGCCATTAAGATGGCCATAGATGCCCTGATAATATTGTATGAAACAAAAAAACTGTGGCAGGAGATGAGCCTACTGATATTGATAGAAGACTTGGGTATCTGTCGGCTCATCGTGCCGGCTGGAAAATTTTGATTGGGCGCCTTTGAAGGCACCTGAACATCATCCACTGTTCGTGCTGTTCGAGCAATGCAGGAATTGGGTGTTTTTTACCCCATTTTGCTTTTAAAAGTGATGTAAACCTTCTGTCACAGAATTCTGCTGACAACATGTTTCTGCAAGCTCCTTATAGAAGCACTAGGGAAAGATGTATATAAATGGAGGTGGAGTAATTTTTGTATAAAATCATAAAACTGTACATTTCAAACCTGTTTTCTTTCGTTTATCATCAAATTTACTCCTAACACCCCTTGTACTCATCAAACTTGCTGTATGAAAGAGTAATTACATTTTCAGTGTTTGCAAAGGATCAGCAATATTCATATTTTGAAAGTTGCATCTCAACTCATTTTGGGCTCACAATGTCACAGAAGGAGAAGTAGTGAATCACTGAGGATCCCAGCAATCACTGACTCTGTTATGTTATGTGTATTTGCACATCATAGATGTATTTACCATTTACTGTAGGCAGTTGAGGGCCTGTGTCTTGAGCATCCTTGGTTGCCTATATGGTTAAAAAAAATTTTTATTAAACCCTGCACTTTTCTGCTGCTGAATACTTAACTTTCAAATCCGGCCGAGGTGTGGGTAGGGGTGTCCCTGTTGCCATGCGTGACGGAAGTAAGATTACATGCATGCATGCACCCAGTGCCTAGTGCAGCACTGTACCTAAATAAGCTCCTGTTGCACATTCTAGGCAAATAGATATATTCTTCAAATACAGTATTTTCACTTTCTGATGTTTCTGACCCTTTACTTACTTATCTGTTGGATTAGTACTCTTGGTACCAGGGTGACATATATAGTAAGTTAGTATGAAAAAAGACATACTTCCATCAAGTTCAACCTTATAAGTCTATATATAACCCACCTAACTGCTAGTTAATGTGGCAGAAGACAAAAAAAAACTATTTGAAACCTCTCATCAGCCAGCACGACTTATTCAGGGAGAGAATTCCACATCTTCACAGCTCTCACTGTAAAAAAAAATGCTTCCGAATATTTAGACACAACTTCCTTTCTTCTAATTGGAATGGGTGACCTTGTGTCAGCTGGAAAGACCTACTGGTAAGTAAAGTATTAGAGAGACTATTATATGATCCACTTATATATTTATACTTAGTTATCACCCCTTAAGTGCCTCTTCTCCAGCATGAACAACCCCAACTTGGCCAGTCTTTCCTCAGCTAAGATTCTCCATACCCTTTACCAGCTTAGTTGCCCTTCTCTGCCCCCTCAACATTATTGAAAATATAATATTGAAATTACTTTTTTTAAAAGTTTTTATTTTAAAACATTAAACATGTACAGATCAAAAGAAAGTTTAGAAGAAGAAAGAAAGTTGAGAGAGAAGGAGGGAGGGCAGGTAAGGTATAAATTGACATATCCATGATATTAGAACGTATGCAGTTAACCAGTTTGCACTGGTGCCCCAAATAGCCTCAAATTTGTCGGGGCAGCCCCTTGACACATAAGTCAGTTTCTGGCTTGTGAGAGAGTCATTTATCAGTTTTATCCAATATTGTATTGTAGGAGGGTTGAGTGATTTCCAATTCATTAATATGGCTTTTTTGGCATAATATAGGAGCTGTAAGTAACAGATTCTAGAATAAGAACGTAGCTGCAAGTCCCCTGTTATTCCCAACAAACAGGTTTCTGGTGAACGAATACTTGGTAGTGCGAGCTTCTCATTCAAGTATTGGAGTACAGCACTCCAAAATTTCTGGGTTATCGGACAGGACCAGAAAATATGGAACATGGTACCAGGCTCTACTCTGCACTTGGGACATAGATCTGATAAATTTTCATAGATTTTTGCCAGGCGGTAGGGGGTTAAGTAAACTCTATTTAAAAATTTTATTTGTATAAGCCTGTCCCTCATAGAGATACTGTAGGTATCTGTGTGACAAGTTTGAGTGCGTCCTTCCATTTTTCCTCATCCAAGTCAGGGAAATTACTTTAAATCTTTGGCCAACTGTGAGCCCCCTCAATTTTCCTCTTGCCAAAGATGACCTGTTTTGAATAGCAATAAGTTCTGTTATATAATCATAGAGATCATATCTTCAGTTTATGAGAAATATATTAAATAAAGTAAGCAGCACGGCAGCACCTGCTTTGGTGTACAAATGTTCATATGCTAACGAGTAATTTTCTAGCTAGCACACTCTTGGAAGACAAACAGAGGCTGGGTGCCTTTGATCTTGCCATGCCACGCTGGGGAAAGGGTTAATTAAA